>NC_092776.1:64734599-65073885 GCF_047496795.1 Chiloscyllium punctatum | reverse complement strand
AAATATCATGTGCAGTCTGTTTCATAGAATGAACGAGTGTAGTTGAATTCACTAAATAAGTGAGTTACGTTTGTTGGATTGTTGCAAGGAATAAGGTTTGAATCATTGAATTATTGATTGTAGATTGATTAAGTGATTCAACGAATGCAGATTGTTTCATTGAATGAAAGCGATAAGCTTGACACAATGAATGAATGAGAGTAGCTCTACTCATTGAATTGACAGTGCAGCCTCTTTCATTGAAAGAACGTGTACAGTTTTATTCACTAAATCAGCGTGTTAAAGTTTGTTTCATTGAAACATTGAATAACGTTTGATGCATTGAAACAATCATTAAAGCTTGATTCAATGAATCAAGAATGCGAATTGTTTTATTGAATGAAAGCGTTATGCTTGAAACATCGAATGAATGATAGAAGCTCTACTCATTGAATGAACACCTACAAGTTTGGTTCATGGAGTGAATGTGTTCAATTTGATTGAGACATGAGTGAAGCTTTTGTGACATTGAATGAATGAGTAGCTGTATTCATTGAATTGACAAACGTAGTTTGCTTCATGATCTAAACGTGTGCAATTTGTTTGATTGAATCAATATGTTAAGAGTAACTCTACTCATTGAATTATCATCTGCAGTCTGTTTCATTGAATGAACGAGTGCAGTAGGATTCACTAAATAAGTGAGTTACGTTTGTTCGTTTGAAACAAGGAATAAGGTTTGAATCATTGAATCAATCATTGCAGCTTGATTCATTGCTTCAATGAATGCAGATTGTTTCATTAAATTGAATGAATTAAACTGACAAATTGAATGAATGAGAGAAAGCTCTGCTCATTGAATTAAGACGGACAGTTTGGTTCATGTCGTGAACATGTGCAATTTGATAGAGACAATGCGTGAAAATTGTGCATTAAATGAATGAGAGTAGCTCTACTCATTGAATGTATGAGTGCAGCCTCTTTTATTGAATGAATGTATATGCAGTTTGGTTTACAAAATAAGGGAGATAGCTTTATTTCATTGAAACAAGGGATAAGGTTTGATTCATTGAATCACTGATTTTCGTTCGATTCAACGATTCAATGAATGCAGTTTGTTTCATTGAATGAAAGCGTTAAGCTTGACACATTGAATGAATGAAAGTTGCTCTACTTATTGAATAGACAAGAGCAGCCTCTTTCATTGAATGAACGCTTGCACTTTCATTCACGAAATAAGCGTGTTAAGTTTGTTTCATTGAAACATTGAATAACATTTGATTGACTGAAACAATCATTAAAGTTTGATTCAATGAATCAAGAATGCAGTTTGTTTTTATTTAATTGAATGAATTAAATTGACACATTGAATTAATGAGAGAAGCTCTGCTCATTGAATTAAGACAATGCGTGAAAGTTTTGCCATTGAATGAATGAGAGTAGCTCTACTCAATGAATAGAAAAGTGCAGCCTCTTTCATTAAATGAACGTATTTGGTTCATTAAACAAGTGAGAAGTTTTGTTCCATTGAAACAAGGAATACGGTTTGAATCATTGAATTATTGATTGTAGATTGATTAAGTGATTCAACGAATGCAGATTGTTTCATTGAATGAAAGCGATAAGCTTGACACAATGAATGAATGAGAGTAGCTCTACTCATTGAATTGACAGTGCAGCCTCTTTCAATGAAAGAACGTGTACAGTTTCATTCATTAAATCAGCGTGTTAAATTTGTTTCATTGAAACATTGAATGACGTTTGACGCATTGAAACGATCATTAATGCTTGATTCAATGAATCAAGAATGCGAATTGTTTCATTGAATGAAAGCGTTATGCTTGAAACATTGAATGAATGATAGAAGCTCTACTCATTGAATGAACACCTACAAGTTTGGTTCATGGAGTGAATGTGTTCAATTTGATTGAGACATGAGTGAAGCTTTTGTGACATTGAATGCATGAGTAGCTGTATTCATTGAATTGACAAATGTAGTTTGCTTCATGAATTAAACGTGTGCAATTTGTTTGATTGAATCAATGTGTTAAGAGTAACTCTACTCATTGAATTAACATCTGCAGTCTGTTTCATTGAATGAACGAGTGCAGTAGGATTCACTAAATAAGTGAGTTACGTTTGTTCGATTGAAACAAGGAATAAGGTTTGAATCATTGAATCAATTATTGTAGTTTGATTCAATGATTCAATGAATGCAGTTTGTTTCATTAAGTTGATTGAATTAAATACACTCATTGAATGTACGAGAGAAGCTCTGCTCAATGAATAGAAACATGCAGCGTCTTGCATTGAGTGAACGTATGCAGCTTGGTTCACAAAATAAGGAAGATAGATTTGTTTCATTGACCCAAGGAATAAGGTTTGATGCATTGAATCAATGATTTTAGTTTGATTTAATGATTCAATGAATGCAGTTTGTTTCATTGAATGAGAGCCTTATGCTTGACACATTGACTGAATGAAATGAGCTCTTCTCATTGAATAGACAATTGCAGCCTCTTTCATTGAATGAACGCTTGCAGATTCGTTCACGAAATAAGCGTGTTAAGTTTGTTTCATTGAAAGATTGAATAACGTTGGATTCACTGAATCAATCATTAAAGCTTGATTCAATCAATCAAGAATGCAGTTTGTTTCGTTAAATGAAAACGGTGAGCGTTACACATTGAATGTATGAGATTACCTCTACTCATTGAATTAAGACGGTCAATTTGGTTCATGTCGTGATAGTGCGCAGTTTGATAGAGACAGTGCGTGAAACTTGTGCCATTGAATGATCGAGAGTACTCATTGAATAGACAAGTGCAGCCTTTTTCATTAAATGAGCGTGTGCAGTTTGGTTCACTAAGTAAAGGAGATAAGTTTGTTCCATTGAAACAAGGAATAAGGATTGAATGATTGAATCATTGATTGTAGTTGAATTAAATGATTCAATTAATGCAGATTATTTCATTGAATGAAAGCGATAAGATTGACACATTGAATGCTCTACGCATTGAATGGACATCAGTTTGCTTGATGGAGTGAATGTGTGCAGTTTGATTGAGACAATGTGTGAAGCTTGTGACAGTGAATGAATGACTTGAATGAATTCAATGTATTCATTGAATTGACCAATCTAGTTTGCTTCATGAAGTAAATATGCTCAATTTGTTTGATTGAATCAATGCTTAAAGAGTAACTCTACTCATTGAAATATCATGTGCAGTCTGTTTCATAGAATGAACGAGTGTAGTTGAATTCACTAAATAAGTGAGTTACGTTTGTTGGATTGTTGCAAGGAATAAGGTTTGAATCATTGAATTATTGATTGTAGATTGATTAAGTGATTCAACGAATGCAGATTGTTTCATTGAATGAAAGCGATAAGCTTGACACAATGAATGAATGAGAGTAGCTCTACTCATTGAGTTGACAGTGCAGCCTCTTTCATTGAAAGAACGTGTACAGTTTTGTTCACTAAATCAGCGTGTTAAAGTTTGTTTCATTGAAACATTGAATAACGTTTGATGCATTGAAACAATCATTAAAGCTTGATTCAATGAATCAAGAATGCGAATTGTTTTATTGAATGAAAGCGTTATGCTTGAAACATTGAATGAATGATAGAAGCTCTACTCATTGAATGAACACCTACAAGTTTGGTTCATGGAGTGAATGTGTTCAATTTGATTGAGACATGAGTGAAGCTTTTGTGACATTGAATGAATGAGTAGCTGTATTCATTGAATTGACAAACGTAGTTTGCTTCATGATCTAAACGTGTGCAATTTGTTTGATTGAATCAATATGTTAAGAGTAACTCTACTCATTGAATTATCATCTGCAGTCTGTTTCATTGAATGAACGAGTGCAGTAGGATTCACTAAATAAGTGAGTTAGGTTTGTTCGATTGAAACAAGGAATAATGTTTGATTCATTGAATCAATCATTGCAGCTTGATTCATTGCTTCAATGAATGCAGATTGTTTCATTAAATTGAATGAATTAAACTGACAAATTGAATGAATGAGAGAAAGCTCTGCTCATTGAATTAAGACGGACAGTTTGGTTCATGTCGTGAACATGCGCAATTTGATAGAGACAATGCGTGAAAATTGTGCATTAAATGAATGAGAGTAGCTCTACTCATTGAATGTATGAGTGCAGCCTCTTTTATTGAATGAACGTATATGCAGTTTGGTTTACAAAATAAGGGAGATAGCTTTATTTCATTGAAACAAGGGATAAGGTTTGATTCATTGAATCACTGATTTTCGTTCGATTCAACGATTCAATGAATGCAGTTTGTTTCATTGAATGAAAGCGTTAAGCTTGACACATTGAATGAATGAAAGTTGCTCTACTTATTGAATAGACAAGAGCAGCCTCTTTCATTGAATGAACGCTTGCACTTTCATTCACGAAATAAGCGTGTTAAGTTTGTTTCATTGAAACATTGAATAACATTTGATTGACTGAAACAATCATTAAAGTTTGATTCAATGAATCAAGAATGCAGTTTGTTTTTATTTAATTGAATGAATTAAATTGACACATTGAATTAATGAGAGAAGCTCTGCTCATTGAATTAAGACAATGCGTGAAAGTTTTGCCATTGAATGAATGAGAGTAGCTCTGCTCAATGAATAGAAAAGTGCAGCCTCTTTCATTAAGTGAACGTATTTGGTTCATTAAACAAGTGAGAAACTTTTGTTCCATTAAAACAAGGAATAAGGATTGAATCATTGAATTATTGATTGTAGATTGATTAAGTGATTCAACGAATGCAGATTGTTTCATTGAATGAAAGCGATAAGCTTGACACAATGAATGAATGAGAGTAGCTCTACTCATTGAATTGACAGTGCAGCCTCTTTCATTGAAAGAACGTGTACAGTTTCATTCATTAAATCAGCGTGTTAAATTTGTTTCATTGAAACATTGAATGACGTTTGATGCATTGAAACGATCATTAATGCTTGATTCAATGAATCAAGAATGCGAATTGTTTCATTGAATGAAAGCGTTATGCTTGAAACATTGAATGAATGATAGAAGCTCTACTCATTGAATGAACACCTACAAGTTTGGTTCATGGAGTGAATGTGTTCAATTTGATTGAGACATGAGTGAAGCTTTTGTGACATTGAATGCATGAGTAGCTGTATTCATTGAATTGACAAATGTAGTTTGCTTCATGAATTAAACGTGTGCAATTTGTTTGATTGAATCAATGTGTTAAGAGTAACTCTACTCATTGAATTATCATCTGCAGTCTGTTTCATTGAATGAACGAGTGCAGTAGGATTCACTAAATAAGTGAGTTACGTTTGTTCGATTGAAACAAGGAATAAGGTTTGAATCATTGAATCAATTATTGTAGTTTGATTCAATGATTCAATGAATGCAGTTTGTTTCATTAAATTGATTGAATTAAATACACTCATTGAATGTACGAGAGAAGCTCTGCTCAATGAATAGAAACATGCAGCGTCTTGCATTGAGTGAACGTATGCAGCTTGGTTCACAAAATAAGGAAGATAGATTTGTTTCATTGACCCAAGGAATAAGGTTTGATGCATTGAATCAATGATTTTAGTTTGATTTAATGATTCAATGAATGCAGTTTGTTTCATTGAATGAGAGCCTTATGCTTGACACATTGACTGAATGAAATGAGCTCTTCTCATTGAATAGACAATTGCAGCCTCTTTCATTGAATGAACGCTTGCAGATTCGTTCACGAAATAAGCGTGTTAAGTTTGTTTCATTGAAAGATTGAATAACGTTGGATTCACTGAATCAATCATTAAAGCTTGATTCAATCAATCAAGAATGCAGTTTGTTTCGTTAAATGAAAACGGTGAGCGTTACACATTGAATGTATGAGATTACCTCTACTCATTGAATTAAGACGGTCAATTTGGTTCATGTCGTGATAGTGCGCAGTTTGATAGAGACAGTGCGTGAAACTTGTGCCATTGAATGATCGAGAGTACTCATTGAATAGACAAGTGCAGCCTTTTTCATTAAATGAGCGTGTGCAGTTTGGTTCACTAAGTAAAGGAGATAAGTTTGTTCCATTGAAACAAGGAATAAGGATTGAATGATTGAATCATTGATTGTAGTTGAATTAAATGATTCAATTAATGCAGATTATTTCATTGAATGAAAGCGATAAGATTGACACATTGAATGCTCTACGCATTGAATGGACATCAGTTTGCTTGATGGAGTGAATGTGTGCAGTTTGATTGAGACAATGTGTGAAGCTTGTGACAGTGAATGAATGACTTGAATGAATTCAATGTATTCATTGAATTGACCAATCTAGTTTGCTTCATGAAGTAAATATGCGCAATTTGTTTGATTGAATCAATGCTTAAAGAGTAACTCTACTCATTGAAATATCATGTGCAGTCTGTTTCATAGAATGAACGAGTGTAGTTGAATTCACTAAATAAGTGAGTTAGGTTTGTTGGATTGTTGCAAGGAATAAGGTTTGAATCATTGAATTATTGATTGTAGATTGATTAAGTGATTCAACGAATGCAGATTGTTTCATTGAATGAAAGCGGATAAGCTTGACACAATGAATGAATGAGAGTAGCTCTACTCATTGAGTTGACAGTGCAGCCTCTTTCATTGAAAGAACGTGTACAGTTTTGTTCACTAAATCAGCGTGTTAAAGTTTGTTTCATTGAAACATTGAATAACGTTTGATGCATTGAAACAATCATTAATGCTTGATTCAATGAATCAAGAATGCGAATTGTTTCATTGAATGAAAGCGTTATGCTTGAAACATTGAATGAATGATAGAAGCTCTACTCATTGAATGAACACCTACAAGTTTGGTTCATGGAGTGAATGTGTTCAATTTGATTGAGACATGAGTGAAGCTTTTGTGACATTGAATGCATGAGTAGCTGTATTCATTGAATTGACAAATGTAGTTTGCTTCATGAATTAAACGTGTGCAATTTGTTTGATTGAATCAATGTGTTAAGAGTAACTCTACTCATTGAATTATCATCTGCAGTCTGTTTCATTGAATGAACGAGTGCAGTAGGATTCACTAAATAAGTGAGTTACGTTTGTTCGATTGAAACAAGGAATAAGGTTTGAATCATTGAATCAATTATTGTAGTTTGATTCAATGATTCAATGAATGCAGTTTGTTTCATTAAATTGATTGAATTAAATACACTCATTGAATGTACGAGAGAAGCTCTGCTCAATGAATAGAAACATGCAGCGTCTTGCATTCAGTGAACGTATGCAGCTTGGTTCACAAAATAAGGAAGATAGATTTGTTTCATTGACCCAAGGAATAAGGTTTGATGCATTGAATCAATGATTTTAGTTTGATTTAATGATTCAATGAATGCAGTTTGTTTCATTGAATGAGAGCCTTATGCTTGACACATTGACTGAATGAAATGAGCTCTTCTCATTGAATAGACAATTGCAGCCTCTTTCATTGAATGAACGCTTGCAGATTCGTTCACGAAATAAGCGTGTTAAGTTTGTTTCATTGAAAGATTGAATAACGTTGGATTCACTGAATCAATCATTAAAGCTTGATTCAATCAATCAAGAATGCAGTTTGTTTCGTTAAATGAAAACGGTGAGCGTTACACATTGAATGTATGAGATTACCTCTACTCATTGAATTAAGACGGTCAATTTGGTTCATGTCGTGATAGTGCGCAGTTTGATAGAGACAGTGCGTGAAACTTGTGCCATTGAATGATCGAGAGTACTCATTGAATAGACAAGTGCAGCCTTTTTCATTAAATGAGCGTGTGCAGTTTGGTTCACTAAGTAAAGGAGATAAGTTTGTTCCATTGAAACAAGGAATAAGGATTGAATGATTGAATCATTGATTGTAGTTGAAATAAATGATTCAATTAATGCAGATTATTTCATTGAATGAAAGCGATAAGATTGACACATTGAATGCTCTACGCATTGAATGGACATCAGTTTGCTTGATGGAGTGAATGTGTGCAGTTTGATTGAGACAATGTGTGAAGCTTGTGACAGTGAATGAATGACTGGCTGTATTCATTGAATTGACCAATCTAGTTTGCTTCATGAAGTAAATATGCGCAATTTGTTTGATTGAATCAATGCTTTAAGAGTAACTCTACTCATTGAAATATCATGTGCAGTCTGTTTCATAGAATGAACGAGTGTAGTTGAATTCACTAAATAAGTGAGTTAGGTTTGTTGGATTGTTGCAAGGAATAAGGTTTGAATGATTGAATTATTGATTGTAGATTGATTAAGTGATTCAACGAATGCAGATTGTTTCATTGAATGAAAGCGATAAGCTTGACACAATGAATGAATGAGAGTAGCTCTACTCATTGAATTGACAGTGCAGCCTCTTTCATTGAAAGAACGTGTACAGTTTCATTCACTAAATCAGCGGGTTAAAGTTTGTTTCATTGAAACATTGAATAACGTTTGATGCATTGAAACAATCATTAAAGCTTGATTCAATGAATCAAGAATGCGAATTGTTTTATTGAATGAAAGCGTTATGCTTGAAACATTGAATGAATGATAGAAGCTCTACTCATTGAATGAACACCTACAAGTTTGGTTCATGGAGTGAATGTGTTCAATTTGATTGAGACATGAGTGAAGCTTTTGTGACATTGAATGAATGAGTAGCTGTATTCATTGAATTGACAAACGTAGTTTGCTTCATGATCTAAACGTGTGCAATTTGTTTGATTGAATCAATATGTTAAGAGTAACTCTACTCATTGAATTATCATCTGCAGTCTGTTTCATTGAATGAACGAGTGCAGTCGGATATACGAAATAAGTGAGTTAGGTTTGTTCGATTGAAACAAGGAATAATGTTTGATTCATTGAATCAATCATTGCAGCTTGATTCATTGCTTCAATGAATGCAGATTGTTTCATTAAATTGAATGAATTAAACTGACAAATTGAATGAATGAGAGAAAGCTCTGCTCATTGAATTAAGACGGACAGTTTGGTTCATGTCGTGAACATGTGCAATTTGATAGAGACAATGCGTGAAAATTGTGCATTAAATGAATGAGAGTAGATCTACTCATTGAATGTATGAGTGCAGCCTCTTTTATTGAATGAACGTATATGCAGTTTGGTTTACAAAATAAGGGAGATAGCTTTATTTCATTGAAACAAGGGATAAGGTTTGATTCATTGAATCACTGATTTTCGTTCGATTCAACGATTCAATGAATGCAGTTTGTTTCATTGAATGAAAGCGTTAAGCTTGACACATTGAATGAATGAAAGTTGCTCTACTTATTGAATAGACAAGAGCAGCCTCTTTCATTGAATGAACGCTTGCACTTTCATTCACGAAATAAGCGTGTTAAGTTTGTTTCATTGAAACATTGAATAACATTTGATTGACTGAAACAATCATTAAAGTTTGATTCAATGAATCAAGAATGCAGTTTGTTTTTATTTAATTGAATGAATTAAATTGACACATTGAATTAATGAGAGAAGCTCTGCTCATTGAATTAAGACAATGCGTGAAAGTTTTGCCATTGAATGAATGAGAGTAACTCTGCTCAATGAATAGAAAAGTGCAGCCTCTTTCATTAAGTGAACGTATTTGGTTCATTAAACAAGTGAGAAACTTTTGTTCCATTAAAACAAGGAATAAGGATTGAATCATTGAATTATTGATTGTAGATTGATTAAGTGATTCAACGAATGCAGATTGTTTCATTGAATGAAAGCGATAAGCTTGACACAATGAATGAATGAGAGTAGCTCTACTCATTGAATTGACAGTGCAGCCTCTTTCATTGAAAGAACGTGTACAGTTTCATTCATTAAATCAGCGTGTTAAATGTGTTTCATTGAAACATTGAATGACGTTTGATGCATTGAAACGATCATTAATGCTTGATTCAATGAATCAAGAATGCGAATTGTTTCATTGAATGAAAGCGTTATGCTTGAAACATTGAATGAATGATAGAAGCTCTACTCATTGAATGAACACCTACAAGTTTGGTTCATGGAGTGAATGTGTTCAATTTGATTGAGACATGAGTGAAGCTTTTGTGACATTGAATGCATGAGTAGCTGTATTCATTGAATTGACAAATGTAGTTTGCTTCATAAATTAAACGTGTGCAATTTGTTTGATTGAATCAATGTGTTAAGAGTAACTCTACTCATTGAATTATCATCTGCAGTCTGTTTCATTGAATGAACGAGTGCAGTAGGATTCACTAAATAAGTGAGTTACGTTTGTTCGATTGAAACAAGGAATAAGGTTTGAATCATTGAATCAATTATTGTAGTTTGATTCAATGATTCAATGAATGCAGTTTGTTTCATTAAATTGATTGAATTAAATACACTCATTGAATGTACGAGAGAAGCTCTGCTCAATGAATAGAAACATGCAGCGTCTTGCATTGAGTGAACGTATGCAGCTTGGTTCACAAAATAAGGAAGATAGATTTGTTTCATTGACCCAAGGAATAAGGTTTGATGCATTGAATCAATGATTTTAGTTTGATTTAATGATTCAATGAATGCAGTTTGTTTCATTGAATGAGAGCCTTATGCTTGACACATTGACTGAATGAAATGAGCTCTTCTCATTGAATAGACAATTGCAGCCTCTTTCATTGAATGAACGCTTGCAGATTCGTTCACGAAATAAGCGTGTTAAGTTTGTTTCATTGAAAGATTGAATAACGTTGGATTCACTGAATCAATCATTAAAGCTTGATTCAATCAATCAAGAATGCAGTTTGTTTCGTTAAATGAAAACGGTGAGCGTTACACATTGAATGTATGAGATTACCTCTACTCATTGAATTAAGACGGTCAATTTGGTTCATGTCGTGATAGTGCGCAGTTTGATAGAGACAGTGCGTGAAACTTGTGCCATTGAATGATCGAGAGTACTCATTGAATAGACAAGTGCAGCCTTTTTCATTAAATGAGCGTGTGCAGTTTGGTTCACTAAGTAAAGGAGATAAGTTTGTTCCATTGAAACAAGGAATAAGGATTGAATGATTGAATCATTGATTGTAGTTGAATTAAATGATTCAATTAATGCAGATTATTTCATTGAATGAAAGCGATAAGATTGACACATTGAATGCTCTACGCATTGAATGGACATCAGTTTGCTTGATGGAGTGAATGTGTGCAGTTTGATTGAGACAATGTGTGAAGCTTGTGACAGTGAATGAATGACTTGAATGAATTCAATGTATTCATTGAATTGACCAATCTAGTTTGCTTCATGAAGTAAATATGCGCAATTTGTTTGATTGAATCAATGCTTAAAGAGTAACTCTACTCATTGAAATATCATGTGCAGTCTGTTTCATAGAATGAACGAGTGTAGTTGAATTCACTAAATAAGTGAGTTACGTTTGTTGGATTGTTGCAAGGAATAAGGTTTGAATCATTGAATTATTGATTGTAGATTGATTAAGTGATTCAACGAATGCAGATTGTTTCATTGAATGAAAGCGGATAAGCTTGACACAATGAATGAATGAGAGTAGCTCTACTCATTGAGTTGACAGTGCAGCCTCTTTCATTGAAAGAACGTGTACAGTTTTGTTCACTAAATCAGCGTGTTAAAGTTTGTTTCATTGAAACATTGAATAACGTTTGATGCATTGAAACAATCATTAAAGCTTGATTCAATGAATCAAGAATGCGAATTGTTTTATTGAATGAAAGCGTTATGCTTGAAACATTGAATGAATGATAGAAGCTCTACTCATTGAATGAACACCTACAAGTTTGGTTCATGGAGTGAATGTGTTCAATTTGATTGAGACATGAGTGAAGCTTTTGTGACATTGAATGAATGAGTAGCTGTATTCATTGAATTGACAAACGTAGTTTGCTTCATGATCTAAACGTGTGCAATTTGTTTGATTGAATCAATATGTTAAGAGTAACTCTACTCATTGAATTATCATCTGCAGTCTGTTTCATTGAATGAACGAGTGTAGTAGGATTCACTAAATAAGTGAGTTAGGTTTGTTCGATTGAAACAAGGAATAATGTTTGATTCATTGAATCAATCATTGCAGCTTGATTCATTGCTTCAATGAATGCAGATTGTTTCATTAAATTGAATGAATTAAACTGACAAATTGAATGAATGAGAGAAAGCTCTGCTCATTGAATTAAGACGGACAGTTTGGTTCATGTCGTGAACATGTGCAATTTGATAGAGACAATGCGTGAAAATTGTGCATTAAATGAATGAGAGTAGCTCTACTCATTGAATGTATGAGTGCAGCCTCTTTTATTGAATGAACGTATATGCAGTTTGGTTTACAAAATAAGGGAGATAGCTTTATTTCATTGAAACAAGGGATAAGGTTTGATTCATTGAATCACTGATTTTCGTTCGATTCAACGATTCAATGAATGCAGTTTGTTTCATTGAATGAAAGCGTTAAGCTTGACACATTGAATGAATGAAAGTTGCTCTACTTATTGAATAGACAAGAGCAGCCTCTTTCATTGAATGAACGCTTGCACTTTCATTCACGAAATAAGCGTGTTAAGTTTGTTTCATTGAAACATTGAATAACATTTGATTGACTGAAACAATCATTAAAGTTTGATTCAATGAATCAAGAATGCAGTTTGTTTTTATTTAATTGAATGAATTAAATTGACACATTGAATTAATGAGAGAAGCTCTGCTCATTGAATTAAGACAATGCGTGAAAGTTTTGACATTGAATGAATGAGAGTAGCTCTACTCAATGAATAGAAAAGTGCAGCCTCTTTCATTAAGTGAACGTATTTGGTTCATTAAACAAGTGAGAAACTTTTGTTCCATTAAAACAAGGAATAAGGATTGAATCATTGAATTATTGATTGTAGATTGATTAAGTGATTCAACGAATGCAGATTGTTTCATTGAATGAAAGCGATAAGCTTGACACAATGAATGAATGAGATTAGCTCTACTCATTGAATTGACAGTGCAGCCTCTTTCATTGAAAGAACGTGTACAGTTTCATTCATTAAATCAGCGTGTTAAATTTGTTTCATTGAAACATTGAATGACGTTTGATGCATTGAAACGATCATTAATGCTTGATTCAATGAATCAAGAATGCGAATTGTTTCATTGAATGAAAGCGTTATGCTTGAAACATTGAATGAATGATCGAAGCTCTACTCATTGAATGAACACCTACAAGTTTGGTTCATGGAGTGAATGTGTTCAATTTGATTGAGACATGAGTGAAGCTTTTGTGACATTGAATGCATGAGTAGCTGTATTCATTGAATTGACAAATGTAGTTTGCTTCATGAATTAAACGTGTGCAATTTGTTTGATTGAATCAATGTGTTAAGAGTAACTCTACTCATTGAATTATCATCTGCAGTCTGTTTCATTGAATGAACGAGTGCAGTAGGATTCACTAAATAAGTGAGTTACGTTTGTTCGATTGAAACAAGGAATAAGGTTTGAATCATTGAATCAATTATTGTAGTTTGATTCAATGATTCAATGAATGCAGTTTGTTTCATTAAATTGATTGAATTAAATACACTCATTGAATGTACGAGAGAAGCTCTGCTCAATGAATAGAAACATGCAGCGTCTTGCATTGAGTGAACGTATGCAGCTTGGTTCACAAAATAAGGGAGATAGATTTGTTTCATTGACCCAAGGAATAAGGTTTGATGCATTGAATCAATGATTTTAGTTTGATTTAATGATTCAATGAATGCAGTTTGTTTCATTGAATGAGAGCCTTATGCTTGACACATTGACTGAATGAAATGAGCTCTTCTCATTGAATAGACAATTGCAGCCTCTTTCATTGAATGAACGCTTGCAGATTCGTTCACGAAATAAGCGTGTTAAGTTTGTTTCATTGAAAGATTGAATAACGTTGGATTCACTGAATCAATCATTAAAGCTTGATTCAATCAATCAAGAATGCAGTTTGTTTCGTTAAATGAAAACGGTGAGCGTTACACATTGAATGTATGAGATTACCTCTACTCATTGAATTAAGACGGTCAATTTGGTTCATGTCGTGATAGTGCGCAGTTTGATAGAGACAGTGCGTGAAACTTGTGCCATTGAATGATCGAGAGTACTCATTGAATAGACAAGTGCAGCCTTTTTCATTAAATGAGCGTGTGCAGTTTGGTTCACTAAGTAAAGGAGATAAGTTTGTTCCATTGAAACAAGGAATAAGGATTGAATGATTGAATCATTGATTGTAGTTGAATTAAATGATTCAATTAATGCAGATTATTTCATTGAATGAAAGCGATAAGATTGACACATTGAATGCTCTACGCATTGAATGGACATCAGTTTGCTTGATGGAGTGAATGTGTGCAGTTTGATTGAGACAATGTGTGAAGCTTGTGACAGTGAATGAATGACTGGCTGTATTCATTGAATTGACCAATCTAGTTTGCTTCATGAAGTAAATATGCGCAATTTGTTTGATTGAATCAATGCTTTAAGAGTAACTCTACTCATTGAAATATCATGTGCAGTCTGTTTCATAGAATGAACGAGTGTAGTTGAATTCACTAAATAAGTGAGTTAGGTTTGTTGGATTGTTGCAAGGAATAAGGTTTGAATGATTGAATTATTGATTGTAGATTGATTAAGTGATTCAACGAATGCAGATTGTTTCATTGAATGAAAGCGATAAGCTTGACACAATGAATGAATGAGAGTAGCTCTACTCATTGAATTGACAGTGCAGCCTCTTTCATTGAAAGAACGTGTACAGTTTCATTCACTAAATCAGCGGGTTAAAGTTTGTTTCATTGAAACATTGAATAACGTTTGATGCATTGAAACAATCATTAAAGCTTGATTCAATGAATCAAGAATGCGAATTGTTTTATTGAATGAAAGCGTTATGCTTGAAACATTGAATGAATGATAGAAGCTCTACTCATTGAATGAAGACCTACAAGTTTGGTTCATGGAGTGAATGTGTTCAATTTGATTGAGACATGAGTGAAGCTTTTGTGACATTGAATGAATGAGTAGCTGTATTCATTGAATTGACAAATGTAGTTTGCTTCATGATCTAAACGTGTGCAATTTGTTTGATTGAATCAATATGTTAAGAGTAACTCTACTCATTGAATTATCATCTGCAGTCTGTTTCATTGAATGAACGAGTGTAGTAGGATTCACTAAATAAGTGAGTTAGGTTTGTTCGATTGAAACAAGGAATAATGTTTGATTCATTGAATCAATCATTGCAGCTTGATTCATTGCTTCAATGAATGCAGATTGTTTCATTAAATTGAATGAATTAAACTGACAAATTGAATGAATGAGAGAAAGCTCTGCTCATTGAATTAAGACGGACAGTTTGGTTCATGTCGTGAACATGTGCAATTTGATAGAGATAATGCGTGAAAATTGTGCATTAAATGAATGAGAGTAGCTCTACTCATTGAATGTATGAGTGCAGCCTCTTTTATTGAATGAACGTATATGCAGTTTGGTTTACAAAATAAGGGAGATAGCTTTATTTCATTGAAACAAGGTTTGATTCATTGAATCACTGATTTTCGTTCGATTCAACGATTCAATGAATGCAGTTTGTTTCATTGAATGAAAGCGTTAAGCTTGACACATTGAATGAATGAAAGTTGCTCTACTTATTGAATAGACAAGAGCAGCCTCTTTCATTGAATGAACGCTTGCACTTTCATTCACGAAATAAGCGTGTTAAGTTTGTTTCATTGAAACATTGAATAACATTTGATTGACTGAAACAATCATTAAAGTTTGATTCAATGAATCAAGAATGCAGTTTGTTTTTATTTAATTGAATGAATTAAATTGACACATTGAATTAATGAGAGAAGTTCTGCTCATTGAATTAAGACAATGCGTGAAAGTTTTGCCATTGAATGAATGAGAGTAGCTCTACTCAATGAATAGAAAAGTGCAGCCTTTTTCATTAAGTGAACGTATTTGGTTCATTAAACAAGTGAGAAAGTTTTGTTCCATTGAAACAAGGAATAAGGATTGAATCATTGAATTATTGATTGTAGATTGATTAAGTGATTCAACGAATGCAGATTGTTTCATTGAATGAAAGCGGATAAGCTTGACACAATGAATGAATGAGAGTAGCTCTACTCATTGAGTTGACAGTGCAGCCTCTTTCATTGAAAGAACGTGTACAGTTTTGTTCACTAAATCAGCGTGTTAAAGTTTGTTTCATTGAAACATTGAATAACGTTTGATGCATTGAAACAATCATTAAAGCTTGATTCAATGAATCAAGAATGCGAATTGTTTTATTGAATGAAAGCGTTATGCTTGAAACATTGAATGAATGATAGAAGCTCTACTCATTGAATGAACACCTACAAGTTTGGTTCATGGAGTGAATGTGTTCAATTTGATTGAGACATGAGTGAAGCTTTTGTGACATTGAATGAATGAGTAGCTGTATTCATTGAATTGACAAACGTAGTTTGCTTCATGATCTAAACGTGTGCAATTTGTTTGATTGAATCAATATGTTAAGAGTAACTCTACTCATTGAATTATCATCTGCAGTCTGTTTCATTGAATGAACGAGTGTAGTAGGATTCACTAAATAAGTGAGTTAGGTTTGTTCGATTGAAACAAGGAATAATGTTTGATTCATTGAATCAATCATTGCAGCTTGATTCATTGCTTCAATGAATGCAGATTGTTTCATTAAATTGAATGAATTAAACTGACAAATTGAATGAATGAGAGAAAGCTCTGCTCATTGAATTAAGACGGACAGTTTGGTTCATGTCGTGAACATGTGCAATTTGATAGAGACAATGCGTGAAAATTGTGCATTAAATGAATGAGAGTAGCTCTACTCATTGAATGTATGAGTGCAGCCTCTTTTATTGAATGAACGTATATGCAGTTTGGTTTACAAAATAAGGGAGATAGCTTTATTTCATTGAAACAAGGGATAAGGTTTGATTCATTGAATCACTGATTTTCGTTCGATTCAACGATTCAATGAATGCAGTTTGTTTCATTGAATGAAAGCGTTAAGCTTGACACATTGAATGAATGAAAGTTGCTCTACTTATTGAATAGACAAGAGCAGCCTCTTTCATTGAATGAACGCTTGCACTTTCATTCACGAAATAAGCGTGTTAAGTTTGTTTCATTGAAACATTGAATAACATTTGATTGACTGAAACAATCATTAAAGTTTGATTCAATGAATCAAGAATGCAGTTTGTTTTTATTTAATTGAATGAATTAAATTGACACATTGAATTAATGAGAGAAGCTCTGCTCATTGAATTAAGACAATGCGTGAAAGTTTTGCCATTGAATGAATGAGAGTAGCTCTACTCAATGAATAGAAAAGTGCAGCCTCTTTCATTAAGTGAACGTATTTGGTTCATTAAACAAGTGAGAAACTTTTGTTCCATTAAAACAAGGAATAAGGATTGAATCATTGAATTATTGATTGTAGATTGATTAAGTGATTCAACGAATGCAGATTGTTTCATTGAATGAAAGCGATAAGCTTGACACAATGAATGAATGAGATTAGCTCTACTCATTGAATTGACAGTGCAGCCTCTTTCATTGAAAGAACGTGTACAGTTTCATTCATTAAATCAGCGTGTTAAATTTGTTTCATTGAAACATTGAATGACGTTTGATGCATTGAAACGATCATTAATGCTTGATTCAATGAATCAAGAATGCGAATTGTTTCATTGAATGAAAGCGTTATGCTTGAAACATTGAATGAATGATAGAAGCTCTACTCATTGAATGAACACCTACAAGTTTGGTTCATGGAGTGAATGTGTTCAATTTGATTGAGACATGAGTGAAGCTTTTGTGACATTGAATGCATGAGTAGCTGTATTCATTGAATTGACAAATGTAGTTTGCTTCATGAATTAAACGTGTGCAATTTGTTTGATTGAATCAATGTGTTAAGAGTAACTCTACTCATTGAATTATCATCTGCAGTCTGTTTCATTGAATGAACGAGTGCAGTAGGATTCACTAAATAAGTGAGTTACGTTTGTTCGATTGAAACAAGGAATAAGGTTTGAATCATTGAATCAATTATTGTAGTTTGATTCAATGATTCAATGAATGCAGTTTGTTTCATTAAATTGATTGAATTAAATACACTCATTGAATGTACGAGAGAAGCTCTGCTCAATGAATAGAAACATGCAGCGTCTTGCATTGAGTGAACGTATGCAGCTTGGTTCACAAAATAAGGGAGATAGATTTGTTTCATTGACCCAAGGAATAAGGTTTGATGCATTGAATCAATGATTTTAGTTTGATTTAATGATTCAATGAATGCAGTTTGTTTCATTGAATGAGAGCCTTATGCTTGACACATTGACTGAATGAAATGAGCTCTTCTCATTGAATAGACAATTGCAGCCTCTTTCATTGAATGAACGCTTGCAGATTCGTTCACGAAATAAGCGTGTTAAGTTTGTTTCATTGAAAGATTGAATAACGTTGGATTCACTGAATCAATCATTAAAGCTTGATTCAATCAATCAAGAATGCAGTTTGTTTCGTTAAATGAAAACGGTGAGCGTTACACATTGAATGTATGAGATTACCTCTACTCATTGAATTAAGACGGTCAATTTGGTTCATGTCGTGATAGTGCGCAGTTTGATAGAGACAGTGCGTGAAACTTGTGCCATTGAATGATCGAGAGTACTCATTGAATAGACAAGTGCAGCCTTTTTCATTAAATGAGCGTGTGCAGTTTGGTTCACTAAGTAAAGGAGATAAGTTTGTTCCATTGAAACAAGGAATAAGGATTGAATGATTGAATCATTGATTGTAGTTGAATTAAATGATTCAATTAATGCAGATTATTTCATTGAATGAAAGCGATAAGATTGACACATTGAATGCTCTACGCATTGAATGGACATCAGTTTGCTTGATGGAGTGAATGTGTGCAGTTTGATTGAGACAATGTGTGAAGCTTGTGACAGTGAATGAATGACTGGCTGTATTCATTGAATTGACCAATCTAGTTTGCTTCATGAAGTAAATATGCGCAATTTGTTTGATTGAATCAATGCTTTAAGAGTAACTCTACTCATTGAAATATCATGTGCAGTCTGTTTCATAGAATGAACGAGTGTAGTTGAATTCACTAAATAAGTGAGTTAGGTTTGTTGGATTGTTGCAAGGAATAAGGTTTGAATGATTGAATTATTGATTGTAGATTGATTAAGTGATTCAACGAATGCAGATTGTTTCATTGAATGAAAGCGATAAGCTTGACACAATGAATGAATGAGAGTAGCTCTACTCATTGAATTGACAGTGCAGCCTCTTTCATTGAAAGAACGTGTACAGTTTCATTCACTAAATCAGCGGGTTAAAGTTTGTTTCATTGAAACATTGAATAACGTTTGATGCATTGAAACAATCATTAAAGCTTGATTCAATGAATCAAGAATGCGAATTGTTTTATTGAATGAAAGCGTTATGCTTGAAACATTGAATGAATGATAGAAGCTCTACTCATTGAATGAAGACCTACAAGTTTGGTTCATGGAGTGAATGTGTTCAATTTGATTGAGACATGAGTGAAGCTTTTGTGACATTGAATGAATGAGTAGCTGTATTCATTGAATTGACAAATGTAGTTTGCTTCATGATCTAAACGTGTGCAATTTGTTTGATTGAATCAATATGTTAAGAGTAACTCTACTCATTGAATTATCATCTGCAGTCTGTTTCATTGAATGAACGAGTGTAGTAGGATTCACTAAATAAGTGAGTTAGGTTTGTTCGATTGAAACAAGGAATAATGTTTGATTCATTGAATCAATCATTGCAGCTTAATTCATTGCTTCAATGAATGCAGATTGTTTCATTAAATTGAATGAATTAAACTGACAAATTGAATGAATGAGAGAAAGCTCTGCTCATTGAATTAAGACGGACAGTTTGGTTCATGTCGTGAACATGTGCAATTTGATAGAGATAATGCGTGAAAATTGTGCATTAAATGAATGAGAGTAGCTCTACTCATTGAATGTATGAGTGCAGCCTCTTTTATTGAATGAACGTATATGCAGTTTGGTTTACAAAATAAGGGAGATAGCTTTATTTCATTGAAACAAGGTTTGATTCATTGAATCACTGATTTTCGTTCGATTCAACGATTCAATGAATGCAGTTTGTTTCATTGAATGAAAGCGTTAAGCTTGACACATTGAATGAATGAAAGTTGCTCTACTTATTGAATAGACAAGAGCAGCCTCTTTCATTGAATGAACGCTTGCACTTTCATTCACGAAATAAGCGTGTTAAGTTTGTTTCATTGAAACATTGAATAACATTTGATTGACTGAAACAATCATTAAAGTTTGATTCAATGAATCAAGAATGCAGTTTGTTTTTATTTAATTGAATGAATTAAATTGACACATTGAATTAATGAGAGAAGTTCTGCTCATTGAATTAAGACAATGCGTGAAAGTTTTGCCATTGAATGAATGAGAGTAGCTCTACTCAATGAATAGAAAAGTGCAGCCTTTTTCATTAAGTGAACGTATTTGGTTCATTAAACAAGTGAGAAAGTTTTGTTCCATTGAAACAAGGAATAAGGATTGAATCATTGAATTATTGATTGTAGATTGATTAAGTGATTCAACGAATGCAGATTGTTTCATTGAATGAAAGCGATAAGCTTGACACAATGAATGAATGAGAGTAGCTCTACTCATTGAATTGACAGTGCAGCTTCTTTCATTGAAAGAACGTTTACAGTTTCATTCACTAAATCAGCGTGTTAAAGTTTGTTTCATTCAAACATTGAATGACGTTTGATGCATTGAAACGATCATTAAAGCTTGATTCAATGAATCAAGAATGCGAATTGTTTCATTGAATGAAAGCGTTTGCTTGAAACATTGAATGAATGATCGAAGCTCTACTCGTTGAATGAACACCTACAAGTTTGGTTCATGGAGTGAATGTGTTCAATTTGATTGAGACATGAGTGAAGCTTTTGTGACATTGAATGCATGAGTAGCTGTATTCATTGAATTGACAAATGTAGTTTGCTTCATGAATTAAACGTGTGCAATTTGTTTGATTGAATCAATGTGTTAAGAGTAACTCTACTCATTGAATTATCATCTGCAGTCTGTTTCATTGAATGAACGAGTGCAGTAGGATTCACTAAATAAGTGAGTTACGTTTGTTCGATTGAAACAAGGAATAAGGTTTGAATCATTGAATCAATTATTGTAGTTTGATTCAATGATTCAATGAATGCAGTTTGTTTCATTAAATTGATTGAATTAAATACACTCATTGAATGTACGAGAGAAGCTCTGCTCAATGAATAGAAACATGCAGCGTCTTGCATTGAGTGAACGTATGCAGCTTGGTTCACAAAATAAGGAAGATAGATTTGTTTCATTGACCCAAGGAATAAGGTTTGATGCATTGAATCAATGATTTTAGTTTGATTTAATGATTCAATGAATGCAGTTTGTTTCATTGAATGAGAGCCTTATGCTTGACACATTGACTGAATGAAATGAGCTCTTCTCATTGAATAGACAATTGCGGCCTCTTTCATTGAATGAACGCTTGCAGATTCGTTCACGAAATAAGCGTGTTAAGTTTGTTTCATTGAAAGATTGAATAACGTTGGATTCACTGAATCAATCATTAAAGCTTGATTCAATCAATCAAGAATGCAGTTTGTTTCGTTAAATGAAAACGGTGAGCGTTACACATTGAATGTATGAGATTACCTCTACTCATTGAATTAAGACGGTCAATTTGGTTCATGTCGTGATAGTGCGCAGTTTGATAGAGACAGTGCGTGAAACTTGTGCCATTGAATGATCGAGAGTACTCATTGAATAGACAAGTGCAGCCTTTTTCATTAAATGAGCGTGTGCAGTTTGGTTCACTAAGTAAAGGAGATAAGTTTGTTCCATTGAAACAAGGAATAAGGATTGAATGATTGAATCATTGATTGTAGTTGAATTAAATGATTCAATTAATGCAGATTATTTCATTGAATGAAAGCGATAAGATTGACACATTGAATGCTCTACGCATTGAATGGACATCAGTTTGCTTGATGGAGTGAATGTGTGCAGTTTGATTGAGACAATGTG
Organism: Chiloscyllium punctatum; assembly: GCF_047496795.1. NCBI lineage: Eukaryota > Metazoa > Chordata > Chondrichthyes > Orectolobiformes > Hemiscylliidae > Chiloscyllium > Chiloscyllium punctatum. The sequence continues at coordinate 65,051,706 of NC_092776.1, read as the reverse complement.
TGAAGCTTGTGACGGTGAATGAATGACTTGAATGAATTCAATGTATTCATTGAATTGACCAATCTAGTTTGCTTCATGAAGTAAATATGCGCAATTTGTTTGATTGAATCAATGCTTAAAGAGTAACTCTACTCATTGAAATATCATGTGCAGTCTGTTTCATAGAATGAACGAGTGTAGTTGAATTCACTAAATAAGTGAGTTAGGTTTGTTGGATTGTTGCAAGGAATAAGGTTTGAATCATTGAATTATTGATTGTAGATTGATTAAGTGATTCAACGAATGCAGATTGTTTCATTGAATGAAAGCGATAAGCTTGACACAATGAATGAATGAGAGTAGCTCTACTCATTGAGTTGACAGTGCAGCCTCTTTCATTGAAAGAACGTGTACAGTTTTATTCACTAAATCAGCGTGTTAAAGTTTGTTTCATTGAAACATTGAATAACGTTTGATGCATTGAAACAATCATTAAAGCTTGATTCAATGAATCAAGAATGCGAATTGTTTTATTGAATGAAAGCGTTATGCTTGAAACATCGAATGAATGATAGAAGCTCTACTCATTGAATGAACACCTACAAGTTTGGTTCATGGAGTGAATGTGTTCAATTTGATTGAGACATGAGTGAAGCTTTTGTGACATTGAATGAATGAGTAGCTGTATTCATTGAATTGACAAACGTAGTTTGCTTCATGATCTAAACGTGTGCAATTTGTTTGATTGAATCAATATGTTAAGAGTAACTCTACTCATTGAATTATCATCTGCAGTCTGTTTCATTGAATGAACGAGTGTAGTAGGATTCACTAAATAAGTGAGTTAGGTTTGTTCGATTGAAACAAGGAATAATGTTTGATTCATTGAATCAATCATTGCAGCTTGATTCATTGCTTCAATGAATGCAGATTGTTTCATTAAATTGAATGAATTAAACTGACAAATTGAATGAATGAGAGAAAGCTCTGCTCATTGAATTAAGACGGACAGTTTGGTTCATGTCGTGAACATGTGCAATTTGATAGAGACAATGCGTGAAAATTGTGCATTAAATGAATGAGAGTAGCTCTACTCATTGAATGTATGAGTGCAGCCTCTTTTATTGAATGAACGTATATGCAGTTTGGTTTACAAAATAAGGGAGATAGCTTTATTTCATTGAAACAAGGGATAAGGTTTGATTCATTGAATCACTGATTTTCGTTCGATTCAACGATTCAATGAATGCAGTTTGTTTCATTGAATGAAAGCGTTAAGCTTGACACATTGAATGAATGAAAGTTGCTCTACTTATTGAATAGACAAGAGCAGCCTCTTTCATTGAATGAACGCTTGCACTTTCATTCACGAAATAAGCGTGTTAAGTTTGTTTCATTGAAACATTGAATAACATTTGATTGACTGAAACAATCATTAAAGTTTGATTCAATGAATCAAGAATGCAGTTTGTTTTTATTTAATTGAATGAATTAAATTGACACATTGAATTAATGAGAGAAGCTCTGCTCATTGAATTAAGACAATGCGTGAAAGTTTTGCCATTGAATGAATGAGAGTAGCTCTACTCAATGAATAGAAAAGTGCAGCCTCTTTCATTAAGTGAACGTATTTGGTTCATTAAACAAGTGAGAAACTTTTGTTCCATTAAAACAAGGAATAAGGATTGAATCATTGAATTATTGATTGTAGATTGATTAAGTGATTCAACGAATGCAGATTGTTTCATTGAATGAAAGCGATAAGCTTGACACAATGAATGAATGAGAGTAGCTCTACTCATTGAATTGACAGTGCAGCCTCTTTCATTGAAAGAACGTGTACAGTTTCATTCATTAAATCAGCGTGTTAAATTTGTTTCATTGAAACATTGAATGACGTTTGATGCATTGAAACGATCATTAATGCTTGATTCAATGAATCAAGAATGCGAATTGTTTCATTGAATGAAAGCGTTATGCTTGAAACATTGAATGAATGATAGAAGCTCTACTCATTGAATGAACACCTACAAGTTTGGTTCATGGAGTGAATGTGTTCAATTTGATTGAGACATGAGTGAAGCTTTTGTGACATTGAATGCATGAGTAGCTGTATTCATTGAATTGACAAATGTAGTTTGCTTCATGAATTAAACGTGTGCAATTTGTTTGATTGAATCAATGTGTTAAGAGTAACTCTACTCATTGAATTATCATCTGCAGTCTGTTTCATTGAATGAACGAGTGCAGTAGGATTCACTAAATAAGTGAGTTACGTTTGTTCGATTGAAACAAGGAATAAGGTTTGAATCATTGAATCAATTATTGTAGTTTGATTCAATGATTCAATGAATGCAGTTTGTTTCATTAAATTGATTGAATTAAATACACTCATTGAATGTACGAGAGAAGCTCTGCTCAATGAATAGAAACATGCAGCGTCTTGCATTGAGTGAACGTATGCAGCTTGGTTCACAAAATAAGGGAGATAGATTTGTTTCATTGACCCAAGGAATAAGGTTTGATGCATTGAATCAATGATTTTAGTTTGATTTAATGATTCAATGAATGCAGTTTGTTTCATTGAATGAGAGCCTTATGCTTGACACATTGACTGAATGAAATGAGCTCTTCTCATTGAATAGACAATTGCAGCCTCTTTCATTGAATGAACGCTTGCAGATTCGTTCACGAAATAAGCGTGTTAAGTTTGTTTCATTGAAAGATTGAATAACGTTGGATTCACTGAATCAATCATTAAAGCTTGATTCAATCAATCAAGAATGCAGTTTGTTTCGTTAAATGAAAACGGTGAGCGTTACACATTGAATGTATGAGATTACCTCTACTCATTGAATTAAGACGGTCAATTTGGTTCATGTCGTGATAGTGCGCAGTTTGATAGAGACAGTGCGTGAAACTTGTGCCATTGAATGATCGAGAGTACTCATTGAATAGACAAGTGCAGCCTTTTTCATTAAATGAGCGTGTGCAGTTTGGTTCACTAAGTAAAGGAGATAAGTTTGTTCCATTGAAACAAGGAATAAGGATTGAATGATTGAATCATTGATTGTAGTTGAATTAAATGATTCAATTAATGCAGATTATTTCATTGAATGAAAGCGATAAGATTGACACATTGAATGCTCTACGCATTGAATGGACATCAGTTTGCTTGATGGAGTGAATGTGTGCAGTTTGATTGAGACAATGTGTGAAGCTTGTGACAGTGAATGAATGACTGGCTGTATTCATTGAATTGACCAATCTAGTTTGCTTCATGAAGTAAATATGCGCAATTTGTTTGATTGAATCAATGCTTTAAGAGTAACTCTACTCATTGAAATATCATGTGCAGTCTGTTTCATAGAATGAACGAGTGTAGTTGAATTCACTAAATAAGTGAGTTAGGTTTGTTGGATTGTTGCAAGGAATAAGGTTTGAATGATTGAATTATTGATTGTAGATTGATTAAGTGATTCAACGAATGCAGATTGTTTCATTGAATGAAAGCGATAAGCTTGACACAATGAATGAATGAGAGTAGCTCTACTCATTGAATTGACAGTGCAGCCTCTTTCATTGAAAGAACGTGTACAGTTTCATTCACTAAATCAGCGGGTTAAAGTTTGTTTCATTGAAACATTGAATAACGTTTGATGCATTGAAACAATCATTAAAGCTTGATTCAATGAATCAAGAATGCGAATTGTTTTATTGAATGAAAGCGTTATGCTTGAAACATTGAATGAATGATAGAAGCTCTACTCATTGAATGAAGACCTACAAGTTTGGTTCATGGAGTGAATGTGTTCAATTTGATTGAGACATGAGTGAAGCTTTTGTGACATTGAATGAATGAGTAGCTGTATTCATTGAATTGACAAATGTAGTTTGCTTCATGATCTAAACGTGTGCAATTTGTTTGATTGAATCAATATGTTAAGAGTAACTCTACTCATTGAATTATCATCTGCAGTCTGTTTCATTGAATGAACGAGTGTAGTAGGATTCACTAAATAAGTGAGTTAGGTTTGTTCGATTGAAACAAGGAATAATGTTTGATTCATTGAATCAATCATTGCAGCTTGATTCATTGCTTCAATGAATGCAGATTGTTTCATTAAATTGAATGAATTAAACTGACAAATTGAATGAATGAGAGAAAGCTCTGCTCATTGAATTAAGACGGACAGTTTGGTTCATGTCATGAACATGTGCAATTTGATAGAGACAATGCGTGAAAATTGTGCATTAAATGAATGAGAGTAGCTCTACTCATTGAATGTATGAGTGCAGCCTCTTTTATTGAATGAACGTATATGCAGTTTGGTTTACAAAATAAGGGAGATAGCTTTATTTCATTGAAACAAGGTTTGATTCATTGAATCACTGATTTTCGTTCGATTCAACGATTCAATGAATGCAGTTTGTTTCATTGAATGAAAGCGTTAAGCTTGACACATTGAATGAATGAAAGTTGCTCTACTTATTGAATAGACAAGAGCAGCCTCTTTCATTGAATGAACGCTTGCACTTTCATTCACGAAATAAGCGTGTTAAGTTTGTTTCATTGAAACATTGAATAACATTTGATTGACTGAAACAATCATTAAAGTTTGATTCAATGAATCAAGAATGCAGTTTGTTTTTATTTAATTGAATGAATTAAATTGACACATTGAATTAATGAGAGAAGTTCTGCTCATTGAATTAAGACAATGCGTGAAAGTTTTGCCATTGAATGAATGAGAGTAGCTCTACTCAATGAATAGAAAAGTGCAGCCTTTTTCATTAAGTGAACGTATTTGGTTCATTAAACAAGTGAGAAAGTTTTGTTCCATTGAAACAAGGAATAAGGATTGAATCATTGAATTATTGATTGTAGATTGATTAAGTGATTCAACGAATGCAGATTGTTTCATTGAATGAAAGCGATAAGCTTGACACAATGAATGAATGAGAGTAGCTCTACTCATTGAATTGACAGTGCAGCCTCTTTCATTGAAAGAACGTGTACAGTTTCATTCACTAAATCAGCGTGTTAAAGTTTGTTTCATTCAAACATTGAATGACGTTTGATGCATTGAAACGATCATTAAAGCTTGATTCAATGAATCAAGAATGCGAATTGTTTCATTGAATGAAAGCGTTATGCTTGAAACATTGAATGAATGATCGAAGCTCTACTCGTTGAATGAACACCTACAAGTTTGGTTCATGGAGTGAATGTGTTCAATTTGATTGAGACATGAGTGAAGCTTTTGTGACATTGAATGCATGAGTAGCTGTATTCATTGAATTGACAAATGTAGTTTGCTTCATGATCTAAACGTGTGCAATTTGTTTGATTGAATCAATGTGTTAAGAGTCACTCTACTCATTGAATTATCATCTGCAGTCTGTTTCATTGAATGAACGAGTGCAGTAGGATTCACTAAATAAGTGAGTTAGGTTTGTTCGATTGAAACAAGGAATAAGGTTTGAATCATTGAATCAATTATTGTAGTTTGATTCAATGATTCAATGAATGCAGTTTGTTTCATTAAATTGATTGAATTAAATACACTCATTGAATGAACGAGAGAAGCTCTGCTCAATGAATAGAAACATGCAGCGTCTTGCATTGAGTGAACGTATGCAGCTTGGTTCACAAAATAAGGGAGATAGATTTGTTTCATTGACCCAAGGAATAAGGTTTGATGCATTGAATCAATGATTTTAGTTTGATTTAATGATTCAATGAATGCAGTTTGTTTCATTGAATGAGAGCCTTATGCTTGACACATTGACTGAATGAAATGAGCTCTTCTCATTGAATAGACAATTGCAGCCTCTTTCATTGAATGAACGCTTGCAGATTCGTTCACGAAATAAGCGTGTTATTTTGTTTCATTGAAAGATTGAATAACGTTGGATTCACTGAATCAATCATTAAAGTTTGATTCAATGAATCAAGAATGCAGTTTGTTTCGTTAAATGAAAACGGTGAGCGTTACACATTGAATGTATGAGATTACCTCTACTCATTGAATTAAGACGGTCAATTTGGTTCATGTCGTGATAGTGCGCAGTTTGATAGAGACAGTGCGTGAAACTTGTGCCATTGAATGATCGAGAGTACTCATTGAATAGACAAGTGCAGCCTTTTTCATTAAATGAGCGTGTGCAGTTTGGTTCACTAAGTAAAGGAGATAGGTTTGTTCCATTGAAACAAGGAATAAGGATTGAATGATTGAATCATTGATTGTAGTTGAATTAAATGATTCAATTAATGCAGATTATTTCATTGAATGAAAGCGATAAGATTGACACATTGAATGCTCGACGCATTGAATGGACATCAGTTTGCTTGATGGAGTGAATGTGTGCAGTTTGATTGAGACAATGTGTGAAGCTTGTGACAGTGAATGAATGACTGGCTGTATTCATTGAATTGACCAATCTAGTTTGCTTCATGAAGTAAATATGCGCAATTTGTTTGATTGAATCAATGCTTTAAGAGTAACTCTACTCATTGAAATATCATGTGCAGTCTGTTTCATAGAATGAACGAGTGTAGTTGAATTCACTAAATAAGTGAGTTAGGTTTGTTGGATTGTTGCAAGGAATAAGGTTTGAATGATTGAATTATTGATTGTAGATTGATTAAGTGATTCAACGAATGCAGATTGTTTCATTGAATGAAAGCGATAAGCTTGACACAATGAATGAATGAGAGTAGCTCTACTCATTGAATTGACAGTGCAGCCTCTTTCATTGAAAGAACGTGTACAGTTTCATTCACTAAATCAGCGGGTTAAAGTTTGTTTCATTGAAACATTGAATAACGTTTGATGCATTGAAACAATCATTAAAGCTTGATTCAATGAATCAAGAATGCGAATTGTTTTATTGAATGAAAGCGTTATGCTTGAAACATTGAATGAATGATAGAAGCTCTACTCATTGAATGAAGACCTACAAGTTTGGTTCATGGAGTGAATGTGTTCAATTTGATTGAGACATGAGTGAAGCTTTTGTGACATTGAATGAATGAGTAGCTGTATTCATTGAATTGACAAATGTAGTTTGCTTCATGATCTAAACGTGTGCAATTTGTTTGATTGAATCAATATGTTAAGAGTAACTCTACTCATTGAATTATCATCTGCAGTCTGTTTCATTGAATGAACGAGTGTAGTAGGATTCACTAAATAAGTGAGTTAGGTTTGTTCGATTGAAACAAGGAATAATGTTTGATTCATTGAATCAATCATTGCAGCTTGATTCATTGCTTCAATGAATGCAGATTGTTTCATTAAATTGAATGAATTAAACTGACAAATTGAATGAATGAGAGAAAGCTCTGCTCATTGAATTAAGACGGACAGTTTGGTTCATGTCGTGAACATGTGCAATTTGATAGAGACAATGCGTGAAAATTGTGCATTAAATGAATGAGAGTAGCTCTACTCATTGAATGTATGAGTGCAGCCTCTTTTATTGAATGAACGTATATGCAGTTTGGTTTACAAAATAAGGGAGATAGCTTTATTTCATTGAAACAAGGTTTGATTCATTGAATCACTGATTTTCGTTCGATTCAACGATTCAATGAATGCAGTTTGTTTCATTGAATGAAAGCGTTAAGCTTGACACATTGAATGAATGAAAGTTGCTCTACTTATTGAATAGACAAGAGCAGCCTCTTTCATTGAATGAACGCTTGCACTTTCATTCACGAAATAAGCGTGTTAAGTTTGTTTCATTGAAACATTGAATAACATTTGATTGACTGAAACAATCATTAAAGTTTGATTCAATGAATCAAGAATGCAGTTTGTTTTTATTTAATTGAATGAATTAAATTGACACATTGAATTAATGAGAGAAGTTCTGCTCATTGAATTAAGACAATGCGTGAAAGTTTTGCCATTGAATGAATGAGAGTAGCTCTACTCAATGAATAGAAAAGTGCAGCCTTTTTCATTAAGTGAACGTATTTGGTTCATTAAACAAGTGAGAAAGTTTTGTTCCATTGAAACAAGGAATAAGGATTGAATCATTGAATTATTGATTGTAGATTGATTAAGTGATTCAACGAATGCAGATTGTTTCATTGAATGAAAGCGATAAGCTTGACACAATGAATGAATGAGAGTAGCTCTACTCATTGAATTGACAGTGCAGCTTCTTTCATTGAAAGAACGTTTACAGTTTCATTCACTAAATCAGCGTGTTAAAGTTTGTTTCATTCAAACATTGAATGACGTTTGATGCATTGAAACGATCATTAAAGCTTGATTCAATGAATCAAGAATGCGAATTGTTTCATTGAATGAAAGCGTTTGCTTGAAACATTGAATGAATGATCGAAGCTCTACTCGTTGAATGAACACCTACAAGTTTGGTTCATGGAGTGAATGTGTTCAATTTGATTGAGACATGAGTGAAGCTTTTGTGACATTGAATGCATGAGTAGCTGTATTCATTGAATTGACAAATGTAGTTTGCTTCATGAATTAAACGTGTGCAATTTGTTTGATTGAATCAATGTGTTAAGAGTAACTCTACTCATTGAATTATCATCTGCAGTCTGTTTCATTGAATGAACGAGTGCAGTAGGATTCACTAAATAAGTGAGTTACGTTTGTTCGATTGAAACAAGGAATAAGGTTTGAATCATTGAATCAATTATTGTAGTTTGATTCAATGATTCAATGAATGCAGTTTGTTTCATTAAATTGATTGAATTAAATACACTCATTGAATGTACGAGAGAAGCTCTGCTCAATGAATAGAAACATGCAGCGTCTTGCATTGAGTGAACGTATGCAGCTTGGTTCACAAAATAAGGAAGATAGATTTGTTTCATTGACCCAAGGAATAAGGTTTGATGCATTGAATCAATGATTTTAGTTTGATTTAATGATTCAATGAATGCAGTTTGTTTCATTGAATGAGAGCCTTATGCTTGACACATTGACTGAATGAAATGAGCTCTTCTCATTGAATAGACAATTGCGGCCTCTTTCATTGAATGAACGCTTGCAGATTCGTTCACGAAATAAGCGTGTTAAGTTTGTTTCATTGAAAGATTGAATAACGTTGGATTCACTGAATCAATCATTAAAGCTTGATTCAATCAATCAAGAATGCAGTTTGTTTCGTTAAATGAAAACGGTGAGCGTTACACATTGAATGTATGAGATTACCTCTACTCATTGAATTAAGACGGTCAATTTGGTTCATGTCGTGATAGTGCGCAGTTTGATAGAGACAGTGCGTGAAACTTGTGCCATTGAATGATCGAGAGTACTCATTGAATAGACAAGTGCAGCCTTTTTCATTAAATGAGCGTGTGCAGTTTGGTTCACTAAGTAAAGGAGATAGGTTTGTTCCATTGAAACAAGGAATAAGGATTGAATGATTGAATCATTGATTGTAGTTGAATTAAATGATTCAATTAATGCAGATTATTTCATTGAATGAAAGCGATAAGATTGACACATTGAATGCTCGACGCATTGAATGGACATCAGTTTGCTTGATGGAGTGAATGTGTGCAGTTTGATTGAGACAATGTGTGAAGCTTGTGACAGTGAATGAATGACTGGCTGTATTCATTGAATTGACCAATCTAGTTTGCTTCATGAAGTAAATATGCGCAATTTGTTTGATTGAATCAATGCTTTAAGAGTAACTCTACTCATTGAAATATCATGTGCAGTCTGTTTCATAGAATGAACGAGTGTAGTTGAATTCACTAAATAAGTGAGTTAGGTTTGTTGGATTGTTGCAAGGAATAAGGTTTGAATGATTGAATTATTGATTGTAGATTGATTAAGTGATTCAACGAATGCAGATTGTTTCATTGAATGAAAGCGATAAGCTTGACACAATGAATGAATGAGAGTAGCTCTACTCATTGAATTGACAGTGCAGCCTCTTTCATTGAAAGAACGTGTACAGTTTCATTCACTAAATCAGCGGGTTAAAGTTTGTTTCATTGAAACATTGAATAACGTTTGATGCATTGAAACAATCATTAAAGCTTGATTCAATGAATCAAGAATGCGAATTGTTTTATTGAATGAAAGCGTTATGCTTGAAACATTGAATGAATGATAGAAGCTCTACTCATTGAATGAAGACCTACAAGTTTGGTTCATGGAGTGAATGTGTTCAATTTGATTGAGACATGAGTGAAGCTTTTGTGACATTGAATGAATGAGTAGCTGTATTCATTGAATTGACAAATGTAGTTTGCTTCATGATCTAAACGTGTGCAATTTGTTTGATTGAATCAATATGTTAAGAGTAACTCTACTCATTGAATTATCATCTGCAGTCTGTTTCATTGAATGAACGAGTGTAGTAGGATTCACTAAATAAGTGAGTTAGGTTTGTTCGATTGAAACAAGGAATAATGTTTGATTCATTGAATCAATCATTGCAGCTTGATTCATTGCTTCAATGAATGCAGATTGTTTCATTAAATTGAATGAATTAAACTGACAAATTGAATGAATGAGAGAAAGCTCTGCTCATTGAATTAAGACGGACAGTTTGGTTCATGTCGTGAACATGTGCAATTTGATAGAGACAATGCGTGAAAATTGTGCATTAAATGAATGAGAGTAGCTCTACTCATTGAATGTATGAGTGCAGCCTCTTTTATTGAATGAACGTATATGCAGTTTGGTTTACAAAATAAGGGAGATAGCTTTATTTCATTGAAACAAGGTTTGATTCATTGAATCACTGATTTTCGTTCGATTCAACGATTCAATGAATGCAGTTTGTTTCATTGAATGAAAGCGTTAAGCTTGACACATTGAATGAATGAAAGTTGCTCTACTTATTGAATAGACAAGAGCAGCCTCTTTCATTGAATGAACGCTTGCACTTTCATTCACGAAATAAGCGTGTTAAGTTTGTTTCATTGAAACATTGAATAACATTTGATTGACTGAAACAATCATTAAAGTTTGATTCAATGAATCAAGAATGCAGTTTGTTTTTATTTAATTGAATGAATTAAATTGACACATTGAATTAATGAGAGAAGTTCTGCTCATTGAATTAAGACAATGCGTGAAAGTTTTGCCATTGAATGAATGAGAGTAGCTCTACTCAATGAATAGAAAAGTGCAGCCTTTTTCATTAAGTGAACGTATTTGGTTCATTAAACAAGTGAGAAAGTTTTGTTCCATTGAAACAAGGAATAAGGATTGAATCATTGAATTATTGATTGTAGATTGATTAAGTGATTCAACGAATGCAGATTGTTTCATTGAATGAAAGCGATAAGCTTGACACAATGAATGAATGAGAGTAGCTCTACTCATTGAATTGACAGTGCAGCTTCTTTCATTGAAAGAACGTTTACAGTTTCATTCACTAAATCAGCGTGTTAAAGTTTGTTTCATTCAAACATTGAATGACGTTTGATGCATTGAAACGATCATTAAAGCTTGATTCAATGAATCAAGAATGCGAATTGTTTCATTGAATGAAAGCGTTTGCTTGAAACATTGAATGAATGATCGAAGCTCTACTCGTTGAATGAACACCTACAAGTTTGGTTCATGGAGTGAATGTGTTCAATTTGATTGAGACATGAGTGAAGCTTTTGTGACATTGAATGCATGAGTAGCTGTATTCATTGAATTGACAAATGTAGTTTGCTTCATGAATTAAACGTGTGCAATTTGTTTGATTGAATCAATGTGTTAAGAGTAACTCTACTCATTGAATTATCATCTGCAGTCTGTTTCATTGAATGAACGAGTGCAGTAGGATTCACTAAATAAGTGAGTTACGTTTGTTCGATTGAAACAAGGAATAAGGTTTGAATCATTGAATCAATTATTGTAGTTTGATTCAATGATTCAATGAATGCAGTTTGTTTCATTAAATTGATTGAATTAAATACACTCATTGAATGTACGAGAGAAGCTCTGCTCAATGAATAGAAACATGCAGCGTCTTGCATTGAGTGAACGTATGCAGCTTGGTTCACAAAATAAGGAAGATAGATTTGTTTCATTGACCCAAGGAATAAGGTTTGATGCATTGAATCAATGATTTTAGTTTGATTTAATGATTCAATGAATGCAGTTTGTTTCATTGAATGAGAGCCTTATGCTTGACACATTGACTGAATGAAATGAGCTCTTCTCATTGAATAGACAATTGCGGCCTCTTTCATTGAATGAACGCTTGCAGATTCGTTCACGAAATAAGCGTGTTAAGTTTGTTTCATTGAAAGATTGAATAACGTTGGATTCACTGAATCAATCATTAAAGCTTGATTCAATCAATCAAGAATGCAGTTTGTTTCGTTAAATGAAAACGGTGAGCGTTACACATTGAATGTATGAGATTACCTCTACTCATTGAATTAAGACGGTCAATTTGGTTCATGTCGTGATAGTGCGCAGTTTGATAGAGACAGTGCGTGAAACTTGTGCCATTGAATGATCGAGAGTACTCATTGAATAGACAAGTGCAGCCTTTTTCATTAAATGAGCGTGTGCAGTTTGGTTCACTAAGTAAAGGAGATAAGTTTGTTCCATTGAAACAAGGAATAAGGATTGAATGATTGAATCATTGATTGTAGTTGAATTAAATGATTCAATTAATGCAGATTATTTCATTGAATGAAAGCGATAAGATTGACACATTGAATGCTCTACGCATTGAATGGACATCAGTTTGCTTGATGGAGTGAATGTGTGCAGTTTGATTGAGACAATGTGTGAAGCTTGTGACAATGAATGAATGACTTGAATGAATTCAATGTATTCATTGAATTGACCAATCTAGTTTGCTTCATGAAGTAAATATGCGCAATTTGTTTGATTGAATCAATGCTTAAAGAGTAACTCTACTCATTGAAATATCATGTGCAGTCTGTTTCATAGAATGAACGAGTGTAGTTGAATTCACTAAATAAGTGAGTTAGGTTTGTTGGATTGTTGCAAGGAATAAGGTTTGAATCATTGAATTATTGATTGTAGATTGATTAAGTGATTCAACGAATGCAGATTGTTTCATTGAATGAAAGCGATAAGCTTGACACAATGAATGAATGAGAGTAGCTCTACTCATTGAGTTGACAGTGCAGCCTCTTTCATTGAAAGAACGTGTACAGTTTTATTCACTAAATCAGCGTGTTAAAGTTTGTTTCATTGAAACATTGAATAACGTTTGATGCATTGAAACAATCATTAAAGCTTGATTCAATGAATCAAGAATGCGAATTGTTTTATTGAATGAAAGCGTTATGCTTGAAACATCGAATGAATGATAGAAGCTCTACTCATTGAATGAACACCTACAAGTTTGGTTCATGGAGTGAATGTGTTCAATTTGATTGAGACATGAGTGAAGCTTTTGTGACATTGAATGAATGAGTAGCTGTATTCATTGAATTGACAAACGTAGTTTGCTTCATGATCTAAACGTGTGCAATTTGTTTGATTGAATCAATATGTTAAGAGTAACTCTACTCATTGAATTATCATCTGCAGTCTGTTTCATTGAATGCAGTAGGATATACGAAATAAGTGAGTTAGGTTTGTTCGATTGAAACAAGGAATAATGTTTGATTCATTGAATCAATCATTGCAGCTTGATTCATTGCTTCAATGAATGCAGATTGTTTCATTAAATTGAATGAATTAAACTGACAAATTGAATGAATGAGAGAAAGCTCTGCTCATTGAATTAAGACGGACAGTTTGGTTCATGTCGTGAACATGTGCAATTTGATAGAGACAATGCGTGAAAATTGTGCATTAAATGAATGAGAGTAGCTCTACTCATTGAATGTATGAGTGCAGCCTCTTTTATTGAATGAACGTATATGCAGTTTGGTTTACAAAATAAGGGAGATAGCTTTATTTCATTGAAACAAGGGATAAGGTTTGATTCATTGAATCACTGATTTTCGTTCGATTCAACGATTCAATGAATGCAGTTTGTTTCATTGAGTGAAAGCGTTAAGCTTGACACATTGAATGAATGAAAGTTGCTCTACTTATTGAATAGACAAGAGCAGCCTCTTTCATTGAATGAACGCTTGCACTTTCATTCACGAAATAAGCGTGTTAAGTTTGTTTCATTGAAACATTGAATAACATTTGATTGACTGAAACAATCATTAAAGTTTGATTCAATGAATCAAGAATGCAGTTTGTTTTTATTTAATTGAATGAATTAAATTGACACATTGAATTAATGAGAGAAGTTCTGCTCATTGAATTAAGACAATGCGTGAAAGTTTTGCCATTGAATGAATGAGAGTAGCTCTACTCAATGAATAGAAAAGTGCAGCCTTTTTCATTAAGTGAACGTATTTGGTTCATTAAACAAGTGAGAAAGTTTTGTTCCATTGAAACAAGGAATAAGGATTGAATCATTGAATTATTGATTGTAGATTGATTAAGTGATTCAACGAATGCAGATTGTTTCATTGAATGAAAGCGATAAGCTTGACACAATGAATGAATGAGAGTAGCTCTACTCATTGAATTGACAGTGCAGCTTCTTTCATTGAAAGAACGTTTACAGTTTCATTCACTAAATCAGCGTGTTAAAGTTTGTTTCATTCAAACATTGAATGACGTTTGATGCATTGAAACGATCATTAAAGCTTGATTCAATGAATCAAGAATGCGAATTGTTTCATTGAATGAAAGCGTTTGCTTGAAACATTGAATGAATGATCGAAGCTCTACTCGTTGAATGAACACCTACAAGTTTGGTTCATGGAGTGAATGTGTTCAATTTGATTGAGACATGAGTGAAGCTTTTGTGACATTGAATGCATGAGTAGCTGTATTCATTGAATTGACAAATGTAGTTTGCTTCATGAATTAAACGTGTGCAATTTGTTTGATTGAATCAATGTGTTAAGAGTAACTCTACTCATTGAATTATCATCTGCAGTCTGTTTCATTGAATGAACGAGTGCAGTAGGATTCACTAAATAAGTGAGTTACGTTTGTTCGATTGAAACAAGGAATAAGGTTTGAATCATTGAATCAATTATTGTAGTTTGATTCAATGATTCAATGAATGCAGTTTGTTTCATTAAATTGATTGAATTAAATACACTCATTGAATGTACGAGAGAAGCTCTGCTCAATGAATAGAAACATGCAGCGTCTTGCATTGAGTGAACGTATGCAGCTTGGTTCACAAAATAAGGAAGATAGATTTGTTTCATTGACCCAAGGAATAAGGTTTGATGCATTGAATCAATGATTTTAGTTTGATTTAATGATTCAATGAATGCAGTTTGTTTCATTGAATGAGAGCCTTATGCTTGACACATTGACTGAATGAAATGAGCTCTTCTCATTGAATAGACAATTGCGGCCTCTTTCATTGAATGAACGCTTGCAGATTCGTTCACGAAATAAGCGTGTTAAGTTTGTTTCATTGAAAGATTGAATAACGTTGGATTCACTGAATCAATCATTAAAGCTTGATTCAATCAATCAAGAATGCAGTTTGTTTCGTTAAATGAAAACGGTGAGCGTTACACATTGAATGTATGAGATTACCTCTACTCATTGAATTAAGACGGTCAATTTGGTTCATGTCGTGATAGTGCGCAGTTTGATAGAGACAGTGCGTGAAACTTGTGCCATTGAATGATCGAGAGTACTCATTGAATAGACAAGTGCAGCCTTTTTCATTAAATGAGCGTGTGCAGTTTGGTTCACTAAGTAAAGGAGATAGGTTTGTTCCATTGAAACAAGGAATAAGGATTGAATGATTGAATCATTGATTGTAGTTGAATTAAATGATTCAATTAATGCAGATTATTTCATTGAATGAAAGCGATAAGATTGACACATTGAATGCTCGACGCATTGAATGGACATCAGTTTGCTTGATGGAGTGAATGTGTGCAGTTTGATTGAGACAATGTGTGAAGCTTGTGACAGTGAATGAATGACTGGCTGTATTCATTGAATTGACCAATCTAGTTTGCTTCATGAAGTAAATATGCGCAATTTGTTTGATTGAATCAATGCTTTAAGAGTAACTCTACTCATTGAAATATCATGTGCAGTCTGTTTCATAGAATGAACGAGTGTAGTTGAATTCACTAAATAAGTGAGTTAGGTTTGTTGGATTGTTGCAAGGAATAAGGTTTGAATGATTGAATTATTGATTGTAGATTGATTAAGTGATTCAACGAATGCAGATTGTTTCATTGAATGAAAGCGATAAGCTTGACACAATGAATGAATGAGAGTAGCTCTACTCATTGAATTGACAGTGCAGCCTCTTTCATTGAAAGAACGTGTACAGTTTCATTCACTAAATCAGCGGGTTAAAGTTTGTTTCATTGAAACATTGAATAACGTTTGATGCATTGAAACAATCATTAAAGCTTGATTCAATGAATCAAGAATGCGAATTGTTTTATTGAATGAAAGCGTTATGCTTGAAACATTGAATGAATGATAGAAGCTCTACTCATTGAATGAAGACCTACAAGTTTGGTTCATGGAGTGAATGTGTTCAATTTGATTGAGACATGAGTGAAGCTTTTGTGACATTGAATGAATGAGTAGCTGTATTCATTGAATTGACAAATGTAGTTTGCTTCATGATCTAAACGTGTGCAATTTGTTTGATTGAATCAATATGTTAAGAGTAACTCTACTCATTGAATTATCATCTGCAGTCTGTTTCATTGAATGAACGAGTGTAGTAGGATTCACTAAATAAGTGAGTTAGGTTTGTTCGATTGAAACAAGGAATAATGTTTGATTCATTGAATCAATCATTGCAGCTTGATTCATTGCTTCAATGAATGCAGATTGTTTCATTAAATTGAATGAATTAAACTGACAAATTGAATGAATGAGAGAAAGCTCTGCTCATTGAATTAAGACGGACAGTTTGGTTCATGTCGTGAACATGTGCAATTTGATAGAGACAATGCGTGAAAATTGTGCATTAAATGAATGAGAGTAGCTCTACTCATTGAATGTATGAGTGCAGCCTCTTTTATTGAATGAACGTATATGCAGTTTGGTTTACAAAATAAGGGAGATAGCTTTATTTCATTGAAACAAGGTTTGATTCATTGAATCACTGATTTTCGTTCGATTCAACGATTCAATGAATGCAGTTTGTTTCATTGAATGAAAGCGTTAAGCTTGACACATTGAATGAATGAAAGTTGCTCTACTTATTGAATAGACAAGAGCAGCCTCTTTCATTGAATGAACGCTTGCACTTTCATTCACGAAATAAGCGTGTTAAGTTTGTTTCATTGAAACATTGAATAACATTTGATTGACTGAAACAATCATTAAAGTTTGATTCAATGAATCAAGAATGCAGTTTGTTTTTATTTAATTGAATGAATTAAATTGACACATTGAATTAATGAGAGAAGTTCTGCTCATTGAATTAAGACAATGCGTGAAAGTTTTGCCATTGAATGAATGAGAGTAGCTCTACTCAATGAATAGAAAAGTGCAGCCTTTTTCATTAAGTGAACGTATTTGGTTCATTAAACAAGTGAGAAAGTTTTGTTCCATTGAAACAAGGAATAAGGATTGAATCATTGAATTATTGATTGTAGATTGATTAAGTGATTCAACGAATGCAGATTGTTTCATTGAATGAAAGCGATAAGCTTGACACAATGAATGAATGAGAGTAGCTCTACTCATTGAATTGACAGTGCAGCTTCTTTCATTGAAAGAACGTTTACAGTTTCATTCACTAAATCAGCGTGTTAAAGTTTGTTTCATTCAAACATTGAATGACGTTTGATGCATTGAAACGATCATTAAAGCTTGATTCAATGAATCAAGAATGCGAATTGTTTCATTGAATGAAAGCGTTTGCTTGAAACATTGAATGAATGATCGAAGCTCTACTCGTTGAATGAACACCTACAAGTTTGGTTCATGGAGTGAATGTGTTCAATTTGATTGAGACATGAGTGAAGCTTTTGTGACATTGAATGCATGAGTAGCTGTATTCATTGAATTGACAAATGTAGTTTGCTTCATGAATTAAACGTGTGCAATTTGTTTGATTGAATCAATGTGTTAAGAGTAACTCTACTCATTGAATTATCATCTGCAGTCTGTTTCATTGAATGAACGAGTGCAGTAGGATTCACTAAATAAGTGAGTTACGTTTGTTCGATTGAAACAAGGAATAAGGTTTGAATCATTGAATCAATTATTGTAGTTTGATTCAATGATTCAATGAATGCAGTTTGTTTCATTAAATTGATTGAATTAAATACACTCATTGAATGTACGAGAGAAGCTCTGCTCAATGAATAGAAACATGCAGCGTCTTGCATTGAGTGAACGTATGCAGCTTGGTTCACAAAATAAGGAAGATAGATTTGTTTCATTGACCCAAGGAATAAGGTTTGATGCATTGAATCAATGATTTTAGTTTGATTTAATGATTCAATGAATGCAGTTTGTTTCATTGAATGAGAGCCTTATGCTTGACACATTGACTGAATGAAATGAGCTCTTCTCATTGAATAGACAATTGCGGCCTCTTTCATTGAATGAACGCTTGCAGATTCGTTCACGAAATAAGCGTGTTAAGTTTGTTTCATTGAAAGATTGAATAACGTTGGATTCACTGAATCAATCATTAAAGCTTGATTCAATCAATCAAGAATGCAGTTTGTTTCGTTAAATGAAAACGGTGAGCGTTACACATTGAATGTATGAGATTACCTCTACTCATTGAATTAAGACGGTCAATTTGGTTCATGTCGTGATAGTGCGCAGTTTGATAGAGACAGTGCGTGAAACTTGTGCCATTGAATGATCGAGAGTACTCATTGAATAGACAAGTGCAGCCTTTTTCATTAAATGAGCGTGTGCAGTTTGGTTCACTAAGTAAAGGAGATAAGTTTGTTCCATTGAAACAAGGAATAAGGATTGAATGATTGAATCATTGATTGTAGTTGAATTAAATGATTCAATTAATGCAGATTATTTCATTGAATGAAAGCGATAAGATTGACACATTGAATGCTCTACGCATTGAATGGACATCAGTTTGCTTGATGGAGTGAATGTGTGCAGTTTGATTGAGACAATGTGTGAAGCTTGTGACAATGAATGAATGACTTGAATGAATTCAATGTATTCATTGAATTGACCAATCTAGTTTGCTTCATGAAGTAAATATGCGCAATTTGTTTGATTGAATCAATGCTTAAAGAGTAACTCTACTCATTGAAATATCATGTGCAGTCTGTTTCATAGAATGAACGAGTGTAGTTGAATTCACTAAATAAGTGAGTTAGGTTTGTTGGATTGTTGCAAGGAATAAGGTTTGAATCATTGAATTATTGATTGTAGATTGATTAAGTGATTCAACGAATGCAGATTGTTTCATTGAATGAAAGCGATAAGCTTGACACAATGAATGAATGAGAGTAGCTCTACTCATTGAGTTGACAGTGCAGCCTCTTTCATTGAAAGAACGTGTACAGTTTTATTCACTAAATCAGCGTGTTAAAGTTTGTTTCATTGAAACATTGAATAACGTTTGATGCATTGAAACAATCATTAAAGCTTGATTCAATGAATCAAGAATGCGAATTGTTTTATTGAATGAAAGCGTTATGCTTGAAACATCGAATGAATGATAGAAGCTCTACTCATTGAATGAACACCTACAAGTTTGGTTCATGGAGTGAATGTGTTCAATTTGATTGAGACATGAGTGAAGCTTTTGTGACATTGAATGAATGAGTAGCTGTATTCATTGAATTGACAAACGTAGTTTGCTTCATGATCTAAACGTGTGCAATTTGTTTGATTGAATCAATATGTTAAGAGTAACTCTACTCATTGAATTATCATCTGCAGTCTGTTTCATTGAATGCAGTAGGATATACGAAATAAGTGAGTTAGGTTTGTTCGATTGAAACAAGGAATAATGTTTGATTCATTGAATCAATCATTGCAGCTTGATTCATTGCTTCAATGAATGCAGATTGTTTCATTAAATTGAATGAATTAAACTGACAAATTGAATGAATGAGAGAAAGCTCTGCTCATTGAATTAAGACGGACAGTTTGGTTCATGTCGTGAACATGTGCAATTTGATAGAGACAATGCGTGAAAATTGTGCATTAAATGAATGAGAGTAGCTCTACTCATTGAATGTATGAGTGCAGCCTCTTTTATTGAATGAACGTATATGCAGTTTGGTTTACAAAATAAGGGAGATAGCTTTATTTCATTGAAACAAGGGATAAGGTTTGATTCATTGAATCACTGATTTTCGTTCGATTCAACGATTCAATGAATGCAGTTTGTTTCATTGAGTGAAAGCGTTAAGCTTGACACATTGAATGAATGAAAGTTGCTCTACTTATTGAATAGACAAGAGCAGCCTCTTTCATTGAATGAACGCTTGCACTTTCATTCACGAAATAAGCGTGTTAAGTTTGTTTCATTGAAACATTGAATAACATTTGATTGACTGAAACAATCATTAAAGTTTGATTCAATGAATCAAGAATGCAGTTTGTTTTTATTTAATTGAATGAATTAAATTGACACATTGAATTAATGAGAGAAGCTCTGCTCATTGAATTAAGACAATGCGTGAAAGTTTTGCCATTGAATGAATGAGAGTAGCTCTACTCAATGAATAGAAAAGTGCAGCCTCTTTCATTAAGTGAACGTATTTGGTTCATTAAACAAGTGAGAAACTTTTGTTCCATTAAAACAAGGAATAAGGATTGAATCATTGAATTATTGATTGTAGATTGATTAAGTGATTCAACGAATGCAGATTGTTTCATTGAATGAAAGCGATAAGCTTGACACAATGAATGAATGAGAGTAGCTCTACTCATTGAATTGACAGTGCAGCCTCTTTCATTGAAAGAACGTGTACAGTTTCATTCATTAAATCAGCGTGTTAAATTTGTTTCATTGAAACATTGAATGACGTTTGATGCATTGAAACGATCATTAATGCTTGATTCAATGAATCAAGAATGCGAATTGTTTCATTGAATGAAAGCGTTATGCTTGAAACATTGAATGAATGATAGAAGCTCTACTCATTGAATGAACACCTACAAGTTTGGTTCATCGAGTGAATGTGTTCAATTTGATTGAGACATGAGTGAAGCTTTTGTGACATTGAATGCATGAGTAGCTGTATTCATTGAATTGACAAATGTAGTTTGCTTCATGAATTAAACGTGTGCAATTTGTTTGATTGAATCAATGTGTTAAGAGTAACTCTACTCATTGAATTATCATCTGCAGTCTGTTTCATTGAATGAACGAGTGCAGTAGGATTCACTAAATAAGTGAGTTACGTTTGTTCGATTGAAACAAGGAATAAGGTTTGAATCATTGAATCAATTATTGTAGTTTGATTCAATGATTCAATGAATGCAGTTTGTTTCATTAAATTGATTGAATTAAATACACTCATTGAATGTACGAGAGAAGCTCTGCTCAATGAATAGAAACATGCAGCGTCTTGCATTGAGTGAACGTATGCAGCTTGGTTCACAAAATAAGGGAGATAGATTTGTTTCATTGACCCAAGGAATAAGGTTTGATGCATTGAATCAATGATTTTAGTTTGATTTAATGATTCAATGAATGCAGTTTGTTTCATTGAATGAGAGCCTTATGCTTGACACATTGACTGAATGAAATGAGCTCTTCTCATTGAATAGACAATTGCAGCCTCTTTCATTGAATGAACGCTTGCAGATTCGTTCACGAAATAAGCGTGTTAAGTTTGTTTCATTGAAAGATTGAATAACGTTGGATTCACTGAATCAATCATTAAAGCTTGATTCAATCAATCAAGAATGCAGTTTGTTTCGTTAAATGAAAACGGTGAGCGTTACACATTGAATGTATGAGATTACCTCTACTCATTGAATTAAGACGGTCAATTTGGTTCATGTCGTGATAGTGCGCAGTTTGATAGAGACAGTGCGTGAAACTTGTGCCATTGAATGATCGAGAGTACTCATTGAATAGACAAGTGCAGCCTTTTTCATTAAATGAGCGTGTGCAGTTTGGTTCACTAAGTAAAGGAGATAAGTTTGTTCCATTGAAACAAGGAATAAGGATTGAATGATTGAATCATTGATTGTAGTTGAATTAAATGATTCAATTAATGCAGATTATTTCATTGAATGAAAGCGATAAGATTGACACATTGAATGCTCTACGCATTGAATGGACATCAGTTTGCTTGATGGAGTGAATGTGTGCAGTTTGATTGAGACAATGTGTGAAGCTTGTGACAGTGAATGAATGACTGGCTGTATTCATTGAATTGACCAATCTAGTTTGCTTCATGAAGTAAATATGCGCAATTTGTTTGATTGAATCAATGCTTTAAGAGTAACTCTACTCATTGAAATATCATGTGCAGTCTGTTTCATAGAATGAACGAGTGTAGTTGAATTCACTAAATAAGTGAGTTAGGTTTGTTGGATTGTTGCAAGGAATAAGGTTTGAATGATTGAATTATTGATTGTAGATTGATTAAGTGATTCAACGAATGCAGATTGTTTCATTGAATGAAAGCGATAAGCTTGACACAATGAATGAATGAGAGTAGCTCTACTCATTGAATTGACAGTGCAGCCTCTTTCATTGAAAGAACGTGTACAGTTTCATTCACTAAATCAGCGGGTTAAAGTTTGTTTCATTGAAACATTGAATAACGTTTGATGCATTGAAACAATCATTAAAGCTTGATTCAATGAATCAAGAATGCGAATTGTTTTATTGAATGAAAGCGTTATGCTTGAAACATTGAATGAATGATAGAAGCTCTACTCATTGAATGAAGACCTACAAGTTTGGTTCATGGAGTGAATGTGTTCAATTTGATTGAGACATGAGTGAAGCTTTTGTGACATTGAATGAATGAGTAGCTGTATTCATTGAATTGACAAATGTAGTTTGCTTCATGATCTAAACGTGTGCAATTTGTTTGATTGAATCAATATGTTAAGAGTAACTCTACTCATTGAATTATCATCTGCAGTCTGTTTCATTGAATGAACGAGTGTAGTAGGATTCACTAAATAAGTGAGTTAGGTTTGTTCGATTGAAACAAGGAATAATGTTTGATTCATTGAATCAATCATTGCAGCTTGATTCATTGCTTCAATGAATGCAGATTGTTTCATTAAATTGAATGAATTAAACTGACAAATTGAATGAATGAGAGAAAGCTCTGCTCATTGAATTAAGACGGACAGTTTGGTTCATGTCGTGAACATGTGCAATTTGATAGAGACAATGCGTGAAAATTGTGCATTAAATGAATGAGAGTAGCTCTACTCATTGAATGTATGAGTGCAGCCTCTTTTATTGAATGAACGTATATGCAGTTTGGTTTACAAAATAAGGGAGATAGCTTTATTTCATTGAAACAAGGTTTGATTCATTGAATCACTGATTTTCGTTCGATTCAACGATTCAATGAATGCAGTTTGTTTCATTGAATGAAAGCGTTAAGCTTGACACATTGAATGAATGAAAGTTGCTCTACTTATTGAATAGACAAGAGCAGCCTCTTTCATTGAATGAACGCTTGCACTTTCATTCACGAAATAAGCGTGTTAAGTTTGTTTCATTGAAACATTGAATAACATTTGATTGACTGAAACAATCATTAAAGTTTGATTCAATGAATCAAGAATGCAGTTTGTTTTTATTTAATTGAATGAATTAAATTGACACATTGAATTAATGAGAGAAGTTCTGCTCATTGAATTAAGACAATGCGTGAAAGTTTTGCCATTGAATGAATGAGAGTAGCTCTACTCAATGAATAGAAAAGTGCAGCCTTTTTCATTAAGTGAACGTATTTGGTTCATTAAACAAGTGAGAAAGTTTTGTTCCATTGAAACAAGGAATAAGGATTGAATCATTGAATTATTGATTGTAGATTGATTAAGTGATTCAACGAATGCAGATTGTTTCATTGAATGAAAGCGATAAGCTTGACACAATGAATGAATGAGAGTAGCTCTACTCATTGAATTGACAGTGCAGCTTCTTTCATTGAAAGAACGTTTACAGTTTCATTCACTAAATCAGCGTGTTAAAGTTTGTTTCATTCAAACATTGAATGACGTTTGATGCATTGAAACGATCATTAAAGCTTGATTCAATGAATCAAGAATGCGAATTGTTTCATTGAATGAAAGCGTTTGCTTGAAACATTGAATGAATGATCGAAGCTCTACTCGTTGAATGAACACCTACAAGTTTGGTTCATGGAGTGAATGTGTTCAATTTGATTGAGACATGAGTGAAGCTTTTGTGACATTGAATGCATGAGTAGCTGTATTCATTGAATTGACAAATGTAGTTTGCTTCATGAATTAAACGTGTGCAATTTGTTTGATTGAATCAATGTGTTAAGAGTAACTCTACTCATTGAATTATCATCTGCAGTCTGTTTCATTGAATGAACGAGTGCAGTAGGATTCACTAAATAAGTGAGTTACGTTTGTTCGATTGAAACAAGGAATAAGGTTTGAATCATTGAATCAATTATTGTAGTTTGATTCAATGATTCAATGAATGCAGTTTGTTTCATTAAATTGATTGAATTAAATACACTCATTGAATGTACGAGAGAAGCTCTGCTCAATGAATAGAAACATGCAGCGTCTTGCATTGAGTGAACGTATGCAGCTTGGTTCACAAAATAAGGAAGATAGATTTGTTTCATTGACCCAAGGAATAAGGTTTGATGCATTGAATCAATGATTTTAGTTTGATTTAATGATTCAATGAATGCAGTTTGTTTCATTGAATGAGAGCCTTATGCTTGACACATTGACTGAATGAAATGAGCTCTTCTCATTGAATAGACAATTGCGGCCTCTTTCATTGAATGAACGCTTGCAGATTCGTTCACGAAATAAGCGTGTTAAGTTTGTTTCATTGAAAGATTGAATAACGTTGGATTCACTGAATCAATCATTAAAGCTTGATTCAATCAATCAAGAATGCAGTTTGTTTCGTTAAATGAAAACGGTGAGCGTTACACATTGAATGTATGAGATTACCTCTACTCATTGAATTAAGACGGTCAATTTGGTTCATGTCGTGATAGTGCGCAGTTTGATAGAGACAGTGCGTGAAACTTGTGCCATTGAATGATCGAGAGTACTCATTGAATAGACAAGTGCAGCCTTTTTCATTAAATGAGCGTGTGCAGTTTGGTTCACTAAGTAAAGGAGATAAGTTTGTTCCATTGAAACAAGGAATAAGGATTGAATGATTGAATCATTGATTGTAGTTGAATTAAATGATTCAATTAATGCAGATTATTTCATTGAATGAAAGCGATAAGATTGACACATTGAATGCTCTACGCATTGAATGGACATCAGTTTGCTTGATGGAGTGAATGTGTGCAGTTTGATTGAGACAATGTGTGAAGCTTGTGACAATGAATGAATGACTTGAATGAATTCAATGTATTCATTGAATTGACCAATCTAGTTTGCTTCATGAAGTAAATATGCGCAATTTGTTTGATTGAATCAATGCTTAAAGAGTAACTCTACTCATTGAAATATCATGTGCAGTCTGTTTCATAGAATGAACGAGTGTAGTTGAATTCACTAAATAAGTGAGTTAGGTTTGTTGGATTGTTGCAAGGAATAAGGTTTGAATCATTGAATTATTGATTGTAGATTGATTAAGTGATTCAACGAATGCAGATTGTTTCATTGAATGAAAGCGATAAGCTTGACACAATGAATGAATGAGAGTAGCTCTACTCATTGAGTTGACAGTGCAGCCTCTTTCATTGAAAGAACGTGTACAGTTTTATTCACTAAATCAGCGTGTTAAAGTTTGTTTCATTGAAACATTGAATAACGTTTGATGCATTGAAACAATCATTAAAGCTTGATTCAATGAATCAAGAATGCGAATTGTTTTATTGAATGAAAGCGTTATGCTTGAAACATCGAATGAATGATAGAAGCTCTACTCATTGAATGAACACCTACAAGTTTGGTTCATGGAGTGAATGTGTTCAATTTGATTGAGACATGAGTGAAGCTTTTGTGACATTGAATGAATGAGTAGCTGTATTCATTGAATTGACAAACGTAGTTTGCTTCATGATCTAAACGTGTGCAATTTGTTTGATTGAATCAATATGTTAAGAGTAACTCTACTCATTGAATTATCATCTGCAGTCTGTTTCATTGAATGCAGTAGGATATACGAAATAAGTGAGTTAGGTTTGTTCGATTGAAACAAGGAATAATGTTTGATTCATTGAATCAATCATTGCAGCTTGATTCATTGCTTCAATGAATGCAGATTGTTTCATTAAATTGAATGAATTAAACTGACAAATTGAATGAATGAGAGAAAGCTCTGCTCATTGAATTAAGACGGACAGTTTGGTTCATGTCGTGAACATGTGCAATTTGATAGAGACAATGCGTGAAAATTGTGCATTAAATGAATGAGAGTAGCTCTACTCATTGAATGTATGAGTGCAGCCTCTTTTATTGAATGAACGTATATGCAGTTTGGTTTACAAAATAAGGGAGATAGCTTTATTTCATTGAAACAAGGGATAAGGTTTGATTCATTGAATCACTGATTTTCGTTCGATTCAACGATTCAATGAATGCAGTTTGTTTCATTGAGTGAAAGCGTTAAGCTTGACACATTGAATGAATGAAAGTTGCTCTACTTATTGAATAGACAAGAGCAGCCTCTTTCATTGAATGAACGCTTGCACTTTCATTCACGAAATAAGCGTGTTAAGTTTGTTTCATTGAAACATTGAATAACATTTGATTGACTGAAACAATCATTAAAGTTTGATTCAATGAATCAAGAATGCAGTTTGTTTTTATTTAATTGAATGAATTAAATTGACACATTGAATTAATGAGAGAAGCTCTGCTCATTGAATTAAGACAATGCGTGAAAGTTTTGCCATTGAATGAATGAGAGTAGCTCTACTCAATGAATAGAAAAGTGCAGCCTCTTTCATTAAGTGAACGTATTTGGTTCATTAAACAAGTGAGAAACTTTTGTTCCATTAAAACAAGGAATAAGGATTGAATCATTGAATTATTGATTGTAGATTGATTAAGTGATTCAACGAATGCAGATTGTTTCATTGAATGAAAGCGATAAGCTTGACACAATGAATGAATGAGAGTAGCTCTACTCATTGAATTGACAGTGCAGCCTCTTTCATTGAAAGAACGTGTACAGTTTCATTCATTAAATCAGCGTGTTAAATTTGTTTCATTGAAACATTGAATGACGTTTGATGCATTGAAACGATCATTAATGCTTGATTCAATGAATCAAGAATGCGAATTGTTTCATTGAATGAAAGCGTTATGCTTGAAACATTGAATGAATGATAGAAGCTCTACTCATTGAATGAACACCTACAAGTTTGGTTCATCGAGTGAATGTGTTCAATTTGATTGAGACATGAGTGAAGCTTTTGTGACATTGAATGCATGAGTAGCTGTATTCATTGAATTGACAAATGTAGTTTGCTTCATGAATTAAACGTGTGCAATTTGTTTGATTGAATCAATGTGTTAAGAGTAACTCTACTCATTGAATTATCATCTGCAGTCTGTTTCATTGAATGAACGAGTGCAGTAGGATTCACTAAATAAGTGAGTTACGTTTGTTCGATTGAAACAAGGAATAAGGTTTGAATCATTGAATCAATTATTGTAGTTTGATTCAATGATTCAATGAATGCAGTTTGTTTCATTAAATTGATTGAATTAAATACACTCATTGAATGTACGAGAGAAGCTCTGCTCAATGAATAGAAACATGCAGCGTCTTGCATTGAGTGAACGTATGCAGCTTGGTTCACAAAATAAGGGAGATAGATTTGTTTCATTGACCCAAGGAATAAGGTTTGATGCATTGAATCAATGATTTTAGTTTGATTTAATGATTCAATGAATGCAGTTTGTTTCATTGAATGAGAGCCTTATGCTTGACACATTGACTGAATGAAATGAGCTCTTCTCATTGAATAGACAATTGCAGCCTCTTTCATTGAATGAACGCTTGCAGATTCGTTCACGAAATAAGCGTGTTAAGTTTGTTTCATTGAAAGATTGAATAACGTTGGATTCACTGAATCAATCATTAAAGCTTGATTCAATCAATCAAGAATGCAGTTTGTTTCGTTAAATGAAAACGGTGAGCGTTACACATTGAATGTATGAGATTACCTCTACTCATTGAATTAAGACGGTCAATTTGGTTCATGTCGTGATAGTGCGCAGTTTGATAGAGACAGTGCGTGAAACTTGTGCCATTGAATGATCGAGAGTACTCATTGAATAGACAAGTGCAGCCTTTTTCATTAAATGAGCGTGTGCAGTTTGGTTCACTAAGTAAAGGAGATAAGTTTGTTCCATTGAAACAAGGAATAAGGATTGAATGATTGAATCATTGATTGTAGTTGAATTAAATGATTCAATTAATGCAGATTATTTCATTGAATGAAAGCGATAAGATTGACACATTGAATGCTCTACGCATTGAATGGACATCAGTTTGCTTGATGGAGTGAATGTGTGCAGTTTGATTGAGACAATGTGTGAAGCTTGTGACAGTGAATGAATGACTGGCTGTATTCATTGAATTGACCAATCTAGTTTGCTTCATGAAGTAAATATGCGCAATTTGTTTGATTGAATCAATGCTTTAAGAGTAACTCTACTCATTGAAATATCATGTGCAGTCTGTTTCATAGAATGAACGAGTGTAGTTGAATTCACTAAATAAGTGAGTTAGGTTTGTTGGATTGTTGCAAGGAATAAGGTTTGAATGATTGAATTATTGATTGTAGATTGATTAAGTGATTCAACGAATGCAGATTGTTTCATTGAATGAAAGCGATAAGCTTGACACAATGAATGAATGAGAGTAGCTCTACTCATTGAATTGACAGTGCAGCCTCTTTCATTGAAAGAACGTGTACAGTTTCATTCACTAAATCAGCGGGTTAAAGTTTGTTTCATTGAAACATTGAATAACGTTTGATGCATTGAAACAATCATTAAAGCTTGATTCAATGAATCAAGAATGCGAATTGTTTTATTGAATGAAAGCGTTATGCTTGAAACATTGAATGAATGATAGAAGCTCTACTCATTGAATGAAGACCTACAAGTTTGGTTCATGGAGTGAATGTGTTCAATTTGATTGAGACATGAGTGAAGCTTTTGTGACATTGAATGAATGAGTAGCTGTATTCATTGAATTGACAAATGTAGTTTGCTTCATGATCTAAACGTGTGCAATTTGTTTGATTGAATCAATATGTTAAGAGTAACTCTACTCATTGAATTATCATCTGCAGTCTGTTTCATTGAATGAACGAGTGTAGTAGGATTCACTAAATAAGTGAGTTAGGTTTGTTCGATTGAAACAAGGAATAATGTTTGATTCATTGAATCAATCATTGCAGCTTGATTCATTGCTTCAATGAATGCAGATTGTTTCATTAAATTGAATGAATTAAACTGACAAATTGAATGAATGAGAGAAAGCTCTGCTCATTGAATTAAGACGGACAGTTTGGTTCATGTCGTGAACATGTGCAATTTGATAGAGACAATGCGTGAAAATTGTGCATTAAATGAATGAGAGTAGCTCTACTCATTGAATGTATGAGTGCAGCCTCTTTTATTGAATGAACGTATATGCAGTTTGGTTTACAAAATAAGGGAGATAGCTTTATTTCATTGAAACAAGGTTTGATTCATTGAATCACTGATTTTCGTTCGATTCAACGATTCAATGAATGCAGTTTGTTTCATTGAATGAAAGCGTTAAGCTTGACACATTGAATGAATGAAAGTTGCTCTACTTATTGAATAGACAAGAGCAGCCTCTTTCATTGAATGAACGCTTGCACTTTCATTCACGAAATAAGCGTGTTAAGTTTGTTTCATTGAAACATTGAATAACATTTGATTGACTGAAACAATCATTAAAGTTTGATTCAATGAATCAAGAATGCAGTTTGTTTTTATTTAATTGAATGAATTAAATTGACACATTGAATTAATGAGAGAAGTTCTGCTCATTGAATTAAGACAATGCGTGAAAGTTTTGCCATTGAATGAATGAGAGTAGCTCTACTCAATGAATAGAAAAGTGCAGCCTTTTTCATTAAGTGAACGTATTTGGTTCATTAAACAAGTGAGAAAGTTTTGTTCCATTGAAACAAGGAATAAGGATTGAATCATTGAATTATTGATTGTAGATTGATTAAGTGATTCAACGAATGCAGATTGTTTCATTGAATGAAAGCGATAAGCTTGACACAATGAATGAATGAGAGTAGCTCTACTCATTGAATTGACAGTGCAGCTTCTTTCATTGAAAGAACGTTTACAGTTTCATTCACTAAATCAGCGTGTTAAAGTTTGTTTCATTCAAACATTGAATGACGTTTGATGCATTGAAACGATCATTAAAGCTTGATTCAATGAATCAAGAATGCGAATTGTTTCATTGAATGAAAGCGTTTGCTTGAAACATTGAATGAATGATCGAAGCTCTACTCGTTGAATGAACACCTACAAGTTTGGTTCATGGAGTGAATGTGTTCAATTTGATTGAGACATGAGTGAAGCTTTTGTGACATTGAATGCATGAGTAGCTGTATTCATTGAATTGACAAATGTAGTTTGCTTCATGAATTAAACGTGTGCAATTTGTTTGATTGAATCAATGTGTTAAGAGTAACTCTACTCATTGAATTATCATCTGCAGTCTGTTTCATTGAATGAACGAGTGCAGTAGGATTCACTAAATAAGTGAGTTACGTTTGTTCGATTGAAACAAGGAATAAGGTTTGAATCATTGAATCAATTATTGTAGTTTGATTCAATGATTCAATGAATGCAGTTTGTTTCATTAAATTGATTGAATTAAATACACTCATTGAATGTACGAGAGAAGCTCTGCTCAATGAATAGAAACATGCAGCGTCTTGCATTGAGTGAACGTATGCAGCTTGGTTCACAAAATAAGGAAGATAGATTTGTTTCATTGACCCAAGGAATAAGGTTTGATGCATTGAATCAATGATTTTAGTTTGATTTAATGATTCAATGAATGCAGTTTGTTTCATTGAATGAGAGCCTTATGCTTGACACATTGACTGAATGAAATGAGCTCTTCTCATTGAATAGACAATTGCGGCCTCTTTCATTGAATGAACGCTTGCAGATTCGTTCACGAAATAAGCGTGTTAAGTTTGTTTCATTGAAAGATTGAATAACGTTGGATTCACTGAATCAATCATTAAAGCTTGATTCAATCAATCAAGAATGCAGTTTGTTTCGTTAAATGAAAACGGTGAGCGTTACACATTGAATGTATGAGATTACCTCTACTCATTGAATTAAGACGGTCAATTTGGTTCATGTCGTGATAGTGCGCAGTTTGATAGAGACAGTGCGTGAAACTTGTGCCATTGAATGATCGAGAGTACTCATTGAATAGACAAGTGCAGCCTTTTTCATTAAATGAGCGTGTGCAGTTTGGTTCACTAAGTAAAGGAGATAAGTTTGTTCCATTGAAACAAGGAATAAGGATTGAATGATTGAATCATTGATTGTAGTTGAATTAAATGATTCAATTAATGCAGATTATTTCATTGAATGAAAGCGATAAGATTGACACATTGAATGCTCTACGCATTGAATGGACATCAGTTTGCTTGATGGAGTGAATGTGTGCAGTTTGATTGAGACAATGTGTGAAGCTTGTGACAATGAATGAATGACTTGAATGAATTCAATGTATTCATTGAATTGACCAATCTAGTTTGCTTCATGAAGTAAATATGCGCAATTTGTTTGATTGAATCAATGCTTAAAGAGTAACTCTACTCATTGAAATATCATGTGCAGTCTGTTTCATAGAATGAACGAGTGTAGTTGAATTCACTAAATAAGTGAGTTAGGTTTGTTGGATTGTTGCAAGGAATAAGGTTTGAATGATTGAATTATTGATTGTAGATTGATTAAGTGATTCAACGAATGCAGATTGTTTCATTGAATGAAAGCGATAAGCTTGACACAATGAATGAATGAGAGTAGCTCTACTCATTGAGTTGACAGTGCAGCCTCTTTCATTGAAAGAACGTGTACAGTTGTATTCACTAAATCAGCGTGTTAAAGTTTGTTTCATTGAAACATTGAATAACGTTTGATGCATTGAAACAATCATTAAAGCTTGATTCAATGAATCAAGAATGCGAATTGTTTTATTGAATGAAAGCGTTATGCTTGAAACATCGAATGAATGATAGAAGCTCTACTCATTGAATGAACACCTACAAGTTTGGTTCATGGAGTGAATGTGTTCAATTTGATTGAGACATGAGTGAAGCTTTTGTGACATTGAATGAATGAGTAGCTGTATTCATTGAATTGACAAATGTAGTTTGCTTCATGATCTAAACGTGTGCAATTTGTTTGATTGAATCAATATGTTAAGAGTAACTCTACTCATTGAATTATCATCTGCAGTCTGTTTCATTGAATGAACGAGTGTAGTAGGATTCACTAAATAAGTGAGTTAGGTTTGTTCGATTGAAACAAGGAATAATGTTTGATTCATTGAATCAATCATTGCAGCTTGATTCATTGCTTCAATGAATGCAGATTGTTTCATTAAATTGAATGAATTAAACTGACAAATTGAATGAATGAGAGAAAGCTCTGCTCATTGAATTAAGACGGACAGTTTGGTTCATGTCGTGAACATGTGCAATTTGATAGAGACAATGCGTGAAAATTGTGCATTAAATGAATGAGAGTAGCTCTACTCATTGAATGTATGAGTGCAGCCTCTTTTATTGAATGAACGTATATGCAGTTTGGTTTACAAAATAAGGGAGATAGCTTTATTTCATTGAAACAAGGTTTGATTCATTGAATCACTGATTTTCGTTCGATTCAACGATTCAATGAATGCAGTTTGTTTCATTGAATGAAAGCGTTAAGCTTGACACATTGAATGAATGAAAGTTGCTCTACTTATTGAATAGACAAGAGCAGCCTCTTTCATTGAATGAACGCTTGCACTTTCATTCACGAAATAAGCGTGTTAAGTTTGTTTCATTGAAACATTGAATAACATTTGATTGACTGAAACAATCATTAAAGTTTGATTCAATGAATCAAGAATGCAGTTTGTTTTTATTTAATTGAATGAATTAAATTGACACATTGAATTAATGAGAGAAGTTCTGCTCATTGAATTAAGACAATGCGTGAAAGTTTTGCCATTGAATGAATGAGAGTAGCTCTACTCAATGAATAGAAAAGTGCAGCCTTTTTCATTAAGTGAACGTATTTGGTTCATTAAACAAGTGAGAAAGTTTTGTTCCATTGAAACAAGGAATAAGGATTGAATCATTGAATTATTGATTGTAGATTGATTAAGTGATTCAACGAATGCAGATTGTTTCATTGAATGAAAGCGATAAGCTTGACACAATGAATGAATGAGAGTAGCTCTACTCATTGAATTGACAGTGCAGCTTCTTTCATTGAAAGAACGTTTACAGTTTCATTCACTAAATCAGCGTGTTAAAGTTTGTTTCATTCAAACATTGAATGACGTTTGATGCATTGAAACGATCATTAAAGCTTGATTCAATGAATCAAGAATGCGAATTGTTTCATTGAATGAAAGCGTTTGCTTGAAACATTGAATGAATGATCGAAGCTCTACTCGTTGAATGAACACCTACAAGTTTGGTTCATGGAGTGAATGTGTTCAATTTGATTGAGACATGAGTGAAGCTTTTGTGACATTGAATGCATGAGTAGCTGTATTCATTGAATTGACAAATGTAGTTTGCTTCATGAATTAAACGTGTGCAATTTGTTTGATTGAATCAATGTGTTAAGAGTAACTCTACTCATTGAATTATCATCTGCAGTCTGTTTCATTGAATGAACGAGTGCAGTAGGATTCACTAAATAAGTGAGTTACGTTTGTTCGATTGAAACAAGGAATAAGGTTTGAATCATTGAATCAATTATTGTAGTTTGATTCAATGATTCAATGAATGCAGTTTGTTTCATTAAATTGATTGAATTAAATACACTCATTGAATGTACGAGAGAAGCTCTGCTCAATGAATAGAAACATGCAGCGTCTTGCATTGAGTGAACGTATGCAGCTTGGTTCACAAAATAAGGAAGATAGATTTGTTTCATTGACCCAAGGAATAAGGTTTGATGCATTGAATCAATGATTTTAGTTTGATTTAATGATTCAATGAATGCAGTTTGTTTCATTGAATGAGAGCCTTATGCTTGACACATTGACTGAATGAAATGAGCTCTTCTCATTGAATAGACAATTGCGGCCTCTTTCATTGAATGAACGCTTGCAGATTCGTTCACGAAATAAGCGTGTTAAGTTTGTTTCATTGAAAGATTGAATAACGTTGGATTCACTGAATCAATCATTAAAGCTTGATTCAATCAATCAAGAATGCAGTTTGTTTCGTTAAATGAAAACGGTGAGCGTTACACATTGAATGTATGAGATTACCTCTACTCATTGAATTAAGACGGTCAATTTGGTTCATGTCGTGATAGTGCGCAGTTTGATAGAGACAGTGCGTGAAACTTGTGCCATTGAATGATCGAGAGTACTCATTGAATAGACAAGTGCAGCCTTTTTCATTAAATGAGCGTGTGCAGTTTGGTTCACTAAGTAAAGGAGATAAGTTTGTTCCATTGAAACAAGGAATAAGGATTGAATGATTGAATCATTGATTGTAGTTGAATTAAATGATTCAATTAATGCAGATTATTTCATTGAATGAAAGCGATAAGATTGACACATTGAATGCTCTACGCATTGAATGGACATCAGTTTGCTTGATGGAGTGAATGTGTGCAGTTTGATTGAGACAATGTGTGAAGCTTGTGACAGTGAATGAATGACTTGAATGAATTCAATGTATTCATTGAATTGACCAATCTAGTTTGCTTCATGAAGTAAATATGCGCAATTTGTTTGATTGAATCAATGCTTAAAGAGTAACTCTACTCATTGAAATATCATGTGCAGTCTGTTTCATAGAATGAACGAGTGTAG
This sequence comes from Chiloscyllium punctatum, assembly GCF_047496795.1. Lineage (NCBI taxonomy): Eukaryota > Metazoa > Chordata > Chondrichthyes > Orectolobiformes > Hemiscylliidae > Chiloscyllium > Chiloscyllium punctatum. The sequence goes on along the minus strand of NC_092776.1, from coordinate 65,016,525 downwards.
TTGAATTCACTAAATAAGTGAGTTAGGTTTGTTGGATTGTTGCAAGGAATAAGGTTTGAATCATTGAATTATTGATTGTAGATTGATTAAGTGATTCAACGAATGCAGATTGTTTCATTGAATGAAAGCGATAAGCTTGACACAATGAATGAATGAGAGTAGCTCTACTCATTGAGTTGACAGTGCAGCCTCTTTCATTGAAAGAACGTGTACAGTTTTATTCACTAAATCAGCGTGTTAAAGTTTGTTTCATTGAAACATTGAATAACGTTTGATGCATTGAAACAATCATTAAAGCTTGATTCAATGAATCAAGAATGCGAATTGTTTTATTGAATGAAAGCGTTATGCTTGAAACATCGAATGAATGATAGAAGCTCTACTCATTGAATGAACACCTACAAGTTTGGTTCATGGAGTGAATGTGTTCAATTTGATTGAGACATGAGTGAAGCTTTTGTGACATTGAATGAATGAGTAGCTGTATTCATTGAATTGACAAACGTAGTTTGCTTCATGATCTAAACGTGTGCAATTTGTTTGATTGAATCAATATGTTAAGAGTAACTCTACTCATTGAATTATCATCTGCAGTCTGTTTCATTGAATGAAGTAGGATTCACGAAATAAGTGAGTTAGGTTTGTTCGATTGAAACAAGGAATAATGTTTGATTCATTGAATCAATCATTGCAGCTTGATTCATTGCTTCAATGAATGCAGATTGTTTCATTAAATTGAATGAATTAAACTGACAAATTGAATGAATGAGAGAAAGCTCTGCTCATTGAATTAAGACGGACAGTTTGGTTCATGTCGTGAACATGTGCAATTTGATAGAGACAATGCGTGAAAATTGTGCATTAAATGAATGAGAGTAGCTCTACTCATTGAATGTATGAGTGCAGCCTCTTTTATTGAATGAACGTATATGCAGTTTGGTTTACAAAATAAGGGAGATAGCTTTATTTCATTGAAACAAGGGATAAGGTTTGATTCATTGAATCACTGATTTTCGTTCGATTCAACGATTCAATGAATGCAGTTTGTTTCATTGAGTGAAAGCGTTAAGCTTGACACATTGAATGAATGAAAGTTGCTCTACTTATTGAATAGACAAGAGCAGCCTCTTTCATTGAATGAACGCTTGCACTTTCATTCACGAAATAAGCGTGTTAAGTTTGTTTCATTGAAACATTGAATAACATTTGATTGACTGAAACAATCATTAAAGTTTGATTCAATGAATCAAGAATGCAGTTTGTTTTTATTTAATTGAATGAATTAAATTGACACATTGAATTAATGAGAGAAGTTCTGATCATTGAATTAAGACAATGCGTGAAAGTTTTGCCATTGAATGAATGAGAGTAGCTCTACTCAATGAATAGAAAAGTGCAGCCTTTTTCATTAAGTGAACGTATTTGGTTCATTAAACAAGTGAGAAAGTTTTGTTCCATTGAAACAAGGAATAAGGATTGAATCATTGAATTATTGATTGTAGATTGATTAAGTGATTCAACGAATGCAGATTGTTTCATTGAATGAAAGCGATAAGCTTGACACAATGAATGAATGAGAGTAGCTCTACTCATTGAATTGACAGTGCAGCCTCTTTCATTGAAAGAACGTGTACAGTTTCATTCACTAAATCAGCGTGTTAAAGTTTGTTTCATTCAAACATTGAATGACGTTTGATGCATTGAAACGATCATTAAAGCTTGATTCAATGAATCAAGAATGCGAATTGTTTCATTGAATGAAAGCGTTATGCTTGAAACATTGAATGAATGATCGAAGCTCTACTCGTTGAATGAACACCTACAAGTTTGGTTCATGGAGTGAATGTGTTCAATTTGATTGAGACATGAGTGAAGCTTTTGTGACATTGAATGCATGAGTAGCTGTATTCATTGAATTGACAAATGTAGTTTGCTTCATGATCTAAACGTGTGCAATTTGTTTGATTGAATCAATGTGTTAAGAGTAACTCTACTCATTGAATTATCATCTGCAGTCTGTTTCATTGAATGAACGAGTGCAGTAGGATTCACTAAATAAGTGAGTTAGGTTTGTTCGTTTGAAACAAGGAATAATGTTTGATTCATTGAATCAATCATTGCAGCTTGATTCATTGCTTCAATGAATGCAGATTGTTTCATTAAATTGAATGAATTAAACTGACAAATTGAATGAATGAGAGAAAGCTCTGCTCATTGAATTAAGACGGACAGTTTGGTTCATGTCGTGAACATGTGCAATTTGATAGAGACAATGCGTGAAAATTGTGCATTAAATGAATGAGAGTAGCTCTACTCATTGAATGTATGAGTGCAGCCTCTTTTATTGAATGAACGTATATGCAGTTTGGTTTACAAAATAAGGGAGATAGCTTTATTTCATTGAAACAAGGGATAAGGTTTGATTCATTGAATCACTGATTTTCGTTCGATTCAACGATTCAATGAATGCAGTTTGTTTCATTGAATGAAAGCGTTAAGCTTGACACAATGAATGCATGAAAGTTGCTCTACTTATTGAATAGACAAGAGCAGCCTCTTTCATTGAATGAACGCTTGCACTTTCATTCACGAAATAAGCGTGTTAAGTTTGTTTCATTGAAACATTGAATAACATTTGATTGACTGAAACAATCATTAAAGTTTGATTCACAATGAATCAAGAATGCAGTTTGTTTTTATTTAATTGAATGAATTAAATTGACACATTGAATTAATGAGAGAAGCTCTGCTCATTGAATTAAGACAATGCGTGAAAGTTTTGCCATTGAATGAATGAGAGTAGCTCTGCTCAATGAATAGAAAAGTGCAGCCCCTTTCATTAAGTGAACGTATTTGGTTCATTAAACAAGTGAGAAACTTTTGTTCCATTAAAACAAGGAATAAGGATTGAATCATTGAATTATTGATTGTAGATTGATTAAGTGATTCAACGAATGCAGATTGTTTCATTGAATGAAAGCGATAAGCTTGACACAATGAATGAATGAGAGTAGCTCTACTCATTGAATTGACAGTGCAGCCTCTTTCATTGAAAGAACGTGTACAGTTTCATTCACTAAATCAGCGTGTTAAAGTTTGTTTCATTCAAACATTGAATGACGTTTGATGCATTGAAACGATCATTAAAGCTTGATTCAATGAATCAAGAATGCGAATTGTTTCATTGAATGAAAGCGTTATGCTTGAAACATTGAATGAATGATAGAAGCTCTACTCATTGAATGAACACCTACAAGTTTGGTTCATGGAGTGAATGTGTTCCATTTGATTGAGACATGAGTGAAGCTTTTGTGACATTGAATGCATGAGTAGCTGTATTCATTGAATTGACAAATGTAGTTTGCTTCATGAATTAAACGTGTGCAATTTGTTTGATTGAATCAATGTGTTAAGAGTAACTCTACTCATTGACTTATCATCTGCAGTCTGTTTCATTGAATGAACGAGTGCAGTAGGATTCACTAAATAAGTGAGTTACGTTTGTTCGTTTGAAACAAGGAATAAGGATTGAATGATTGAATCATTGATTGTAGTTGAATTAAATGATTCAATTAATGCAGATTATTTCATTGAATGAAAGTGATAAGATTGACACATTGAATGCTCTACGCATTGAATGGACATCAGTTTGCTTGATGGAGTGAATGTGTGCAGTTTGATTTAGACAATGTGTGAAGCTTGTGACAGTGAATGAATGACTGGCTGTATTTATTGAATTGACCAATCCAGTTTGCTTCATGAAGTAAATATGCGCAATTTGTTTGATTGAATCAATGCTTAAAGAGTAACTCTACTCATTGAAATATCATGTGCAGTCTGTTTCATAGAATGAACGAGTGTAGTAGGATTCACTAAATAAGTGAGTTAGGTTTGTTCAATTGAAACAAGGAATAATGTTTGATTCATTGAATCAATCATTGCAGCTTGATTCAATGCTTCAATGAAAGCAGATTGTTTCATTAAATTGAATGAATTAAACTGACAAATTGAATGAATGTGAGAAAGCTCTGCTCATTGAATTAAGACGGGCAGTTTGGTTCATGTCGTGAACATGTGCAATTTGATAGAGACAATGCGTGAAAATTGTGCATTAAATGAATGAGAGTAGCTCTACTCATTGAATGTATGAGTGCAGCCTCTTTTATTGAATGAACGTATATGCAGTTTGGTTTACAAAATAAGGGAGATAGCTTTATTTCATTGAAACAAGGGATAAGGTTTGATTCATTGAATCACTGATTTTCGTTCGATTCAACGATTCAATGAATGCAGTTTGTTTCATTGAATGAAAGCGTTAAGCTTGACACAATGAATGCATGAAAGTTGCTCTACTTATTGAATAGACAAGAGCAGCCTCTTTCATTGAATGAACGCTTGCACTTTCATTCACGAAATAAGCGTGTTAAGTTTGTTTCATTGAAACATTGAATAACATTTGATTGACTGAAACAATCATTAAAGTTTGATTCACAATGAATCAAGAATGCAGTTTGTTTTTATTTAATTGAATGAATTAAATTGACACATTGAATTAATGAGAGAAGCTCTGCTCATTGAATTAAGACAATGCGTGAAAGTTTTGCCATTGAATGAATGAGAGTAGCTCTGCTCAATGAATAGAAAAGTGCAGCCCCTTTCATTAAGTGAACGTATTTGGTTCATTAAACAAGTGAGAAACTTTTGTTCCATTAAAACAAGGAATAAGGATTGAATCATTGAATTATTGATTGTAGATTGATTAAGTGATTCAACGAATGCAGATTGTTTCATTGAATGAAAGCGATAAGCTTGACACAATGAATGAATGAGAGTAGCTCTACTCATTGAATTGACAGTGCAGCCTCTTTCATTGAAAGAACGTGTACAGTTTCATTCACTAAATCAGCGTGTTAAAGTTTGTTTCATTCAAACATTGAATGACGTTTGATGCATTGAAACGATCATTAAAGCTTGATTCAATGAATCAAGAATGCGAATTGTTTCATTGAATGAAAGCGTTATGCTTGAAACATTGAATGAATGATAGAAGCTCTACTCATTGAATGAACACCTACAAGTTTGGTTCATGGAGTGAATGTGTTCCATTTGATTGAGACATGAGTGAAGCTTTTGTGACATTGAATGCATGAGTAGCTGTATTCATTGAATTGACAAATGTAGTTTGCTTCATGAATTAAACGTGTGCAATTTGTTTGATTGAATCAATGTGTTAAGAGTAACTCTACTCATTGACTTATCATCTGCAGTCTGTTTCATTGAATGAACGAGTGCAGTAGGATTCACTAAATAAGTGAGTTACGTTTGTTCGTTTGAAACAAGGAATAAGGATTGAATGATTGAATCATTGATTGTAGTTGAATTAAATGATTCAATTAATGCAGATTATTTCATTGAATGAAAGTGATAAGATTGACACATTGAATGCTCTACGCATTGAATGGACATCAGTTTGCTTGATGGAGTGAATGTGTGCAGTTTGATTTAGACAATGTGTGAAGCTTGTGACAGTGAATGAATGACTGGCTGTATTTATTGAATTGACCAATCCAGTTTGCTTCATGAAGTAAATATGCGCAATTTGTTTGATTGAATCAATGCTTAAAGAGTAACTCTACTCATTGAAATATCATGTGCAGTCTGTTTCATAGAATGAACGAGTGTAGTAGGATTCACTAAATAAGTGAGTTAGGTTTGTTCAATTGAAACAAGGAATAATGTTTGATTCATTGAATCAATCATTGCAGCTTGATTCAATGCTTCAATGAAAGCAGATTGTTTCATTAAATTGAATGAATTAAACTGACAAATTGAATGAATGTGAGAAAGCTCTGCTCATTGAATTAAGACGGGCAGTTTGGTTCATGTCGTGAACATGTGCAATTTGATAGAGACAATGCGTGAAAATTGTGCATTAAATGAATGAGAGTAGCTCTACTCATTGAATGTATGAGTGCAGCCTCTTTTATTGAATGAACGTATATGCAGTTTGGTTTACAAAATAAGGGAGATAGCTTTATTTCATTGAAACAAGGGATAAGGTTTGATTCATTGAATCACTGATTTTCGTTCGATTCAACGATTCAATGAATGCAGTTTGTTTCATTGAATGAAAGCGTTAAGCTTGACACATTGAATGAATGAAAGTTGCTCTACTTATTGAATAGACAAGAGCAGCCTCTTTCATTGAATGAACGCTTGCACTTTCATTCACGAAATAAGCGTGTTAAGTTTGTTTCATTGAAACATTGAATAACATTTGATTGACTGAAACAATCATTAAAGTTTGATTCAATGAATCAAGAATGCAGTTTGTTTTTATTTAATTGAATGAATTAAATTGACACATTGAATTAATGAGAGAAGCTCTGCTCATTGAATTAAGACAATGCGTGAAAGTTTTGCCATTGAATGAATGAGAGTAGCTCTGCTCAATGAATAGAAAAGTGCAGCCTCTTTCATTAAGTGAACGTATTTGGTTCATTAAACAAGTGAGAAACTTTTGTTCCATTAAAACAAGGAATAAGGATTGAATCATTGAATTATTGATTGTAGATTGATTAAGTGATTCAACGAATGCAGATTGTTTCATTGAATGAAAGCGATAAGCTTGACACAATGAATGAATGAGAGTAGCTCTACTCATTGAATTGACAGTGCAGCCTCTTTCATTGAAAGAACGTGTACAGTTTCATTCACTAAATCAGCGTGTTAAAGTTTGTTTCATTCAAACATTGAATGACGTTTGATGCATTGAAACGATCATTAAAGCTTGATTCAATGAATCAAGAATGCGAATTGTTTCATTGAATGAAAGCGTTATGCTTGAAACATTGAATGAATGATAGAAGCTCTACTCATTGAATGAACACCTACAAGTTTGGTTCATGGAGTGAATGTGTTCAATTTGATTGAGACATGAGTGAAGCTTTTGTGACATTGAATGCATGAGTAGCTGTATTCATTGAATTGACAAATGTAGTTTGCTTCATGAATTAAACGTGTGCAATTTGTTTGATTGAATCAATGTGTTAAGAGTAACTCTACTCATTGAATTATCATCTGCAGTCTGTTTCATTGAATGAACGAGTGCAGTAGGATTCACTAAATAAGTGAGTTAGGTTTGTTCGTTTTAAACAAGGAATAATGTTTGATTCATTGAATCAATCATTGCAGCTTGATTCATTGCTTCAATGAATGCAGATTGTTTCATTAAATTGAATGAATTAAACTGACAAATTGAATGAATGAGAGAAAGCTCTGCTCATTGAATTAAGACGGACAGTTTGGTTCATGTCGTGAACATGTGCAATTTGATAGAGACAATGCGTGAAAATTGTGCATTAAATGAATGAGAGTAGCTCTACTCATTGAATGTATGAGTGCAGCCTCTTTTATTGAATGAACGTATATGCAGTTTGGTTTACAAAATAAGGGAGATAGCTTTATTTCATTGAAACAAGGGATAAGGTTTGATTCATTGAATCACTGATTTTCGTTCGATTCAACGATTCAATGAATGCAGTTTGTTTCATTGAATGAAAGCGTTAAGCTTGACACATTGAATGAATGAAAGTTGCTCTACTTATTGAATAGACAAGAGCAGCCTCTTTCATTGAATGAACGCTTGCACTTTCATTCACGAAATAAGCGTGTTAAGTTTGTTTCATTGAAACATTGAATAACATTTGATTGACTGAAACAATCATTAAAGTTTGATTCACAATGAATCAAGAATGCAGTTTGTTTTTATTTAATTGAATGAATTAAATTGACACATTGAATTAATGAGAGAAGCTCTGCTCATTGAATTAAGACAATGCGTGAAAGTTTTGCCATTGAATGAATGAGAGTAGCTCTGCTCAATGAATTGAAAAGTGCAGCCTCTTTCATTAAGTGAACGTATTTGGTTCATTAAACAAGTGAGAAACTTTTGTTCCATTAAAACAAGGAATAAGGATTGAATCATTGAATTATTGATTGTAGATTGATTAAGTGATTCAACGAATGCAGATTGTTTCATTGAATGAAAGCGATAAGCTTGACACAATGAATGAATGAGAGTAGCTCTACTCATTGAATTGACAGTGCAGCCTCTTTCATTGAAAGAACGTGTACAGTTTCATTCACTAAATCAGCGTGTTAAAGTTTGTTTCATTCAAACATTGAATGACGTTTGATGCATTGAAACGATCATTAAAGCTTGATTCAATGAATCAAGAATGCGAATTGTTTCATTGAATGAAAGCGTTATGCTTGAAACATTGAATGAATGATAGAAGCTCTACTCATTGAATGAACACCTACAAGTTTGGTTCATGGAGTGAATGTGTTCAATTTGATTGAGACATGAGTGAAGCTTTTGTGACATTGAATGCATGAGTAGCTGTATTCATTGAATTGACAAATGTAGTTTGCTTCATGAATTAAACGTGTGCAATTTGTTTGATTGAATCAATGTGTTAAGAGTAACTCTACTCATTGAATTATCATCTGCAGTCTGTTTCATTGAATGAACGAGTGCAGTAGGATTCACTAAATAAGTGAGTTAGGTTTGTTCGTTTGAAACAAGGAATAATGTTTGATTCATTGAATCAATCATTGCAGCTTGATTCATTGCTTCAATGAATGCAGATTGTTTCATTAAATTGAATGAATTAAACTGACAAATTGAATGAATGAGAGAAAGCTCTGCTCATTGAATTAAGACGGACAGTTTGGTTCATGTCGTGAACATGTGCAATTTGATAGAGACAATGCGTGAAAATTGTGCATTAAATGAATGAGAGTAGCTCTACTCATTGAATGTATGAGTGCAGCCTCTTTTATTGAATGAACGTATATGCAGTTTGGTTTACAAAATAAGGGAGATAGCTTTATTTCATTGAAACAAGGGATAAGGTTTGATTCATTGAATCACTGATTTTCGTTCGATTCAACGATTCAATGAATGCAGTTTGTTTCATTGAATGAAAGCGTTAAGCTTGACACATTGAATGAATGAAAGTTGCTCTACTTATTGAATAGACAAGAGCAGCCTCTTTCATTGAATGAACGCTTGCACTTTCATTCACGAAATAAGCGTGTTAAGTTTGTTTCATTGAAACATTGAATAACATTTGATTGACTGAAACAATCATTAAAGTTTGATTCACAATGAATCAAGAATGCAGTTTGTTTTTATTTAATTGAATGAATTAAATTGACACATTGAATTAATGAGAGAAGCTCTGCTCATTGAATTAAGACAATGCGTGAAAGTTTTGCCATTGAATGAATGAGAGTAGCTCTGCTCAATGAATAGAAAAGTGCAGCCTCTTTCATTAAGTGAACGTATTTGGTTCATTAAACAAGTGAGAAACTTTTGTTCCATTAAAACAAGGAATAAGGATTGAATCATTGAATTATTGATTGTAGATTGATTAAGTGATTCAACGAATGCAGATTGTTTCATTGAATGAAAGCGATAAGCTTGACACAATGAATGAATGAGAGTAGCTCTACTCATTGAATTGACAGTGCAGCCTCTTTCATTGAAAGAACGTGTACAGTTTCATTCACTAAATCAGCGTGTTAAAGTTTGTTTCATTCAAACATTGAATGACGTTTGATGCATTGAAACGATCATTAAAGCTTGATTCAATGAATCAAGAATGCGAATTGTTTCATTGAATGAAAGCGTTATGCTTGAAACATTGAATGAATGATAGAAGCTCTACTCATTGAATGAACACCTACAAGTTTGGTTCATGGAGTGAATGTGTTCAATTTGATTGAGACATGAGTGAAGCTTTTGTGACATTGAATGCATGAGTAGCTGTATTCATTGAATTGACAAATGTAGTTTGCTTCATGAATTAAACGTGTGCAATTTGTTTGATTGAATCAATGTGTTAAGAGTAACTCTACTCATTGAATTATCATCTGCAGTCTGTTTCATTGAATGAACGAGTGCAGTAGGATTCACTAAATAAGTGAGTTAGGTTTGTTCGTTTTAAACAAGGAATAATGTTTGATTCATTGAATCAATCATTGCAGCTTGATTCATTGCTTCAATGAATGCAGATTGTTTCATTAAATTGAATGAATTAAACTGACAAATTGAATGAATGAGAGAAAGCTCTGCTCATTGAATTAAGACGGACAGTTTGGTTCATGTCGTGAACATGTGCAATTTGATAGAGACAATGCGTGAAAATTGTGCATTAAATGAATGAGAGTAGCTCTACTCATTGAATGTATGAGTGCAGCCTCTTTTATTGAATGAACGTATATGCAGTTTGGTTTACAAAATAAGGGAGATAGCTTTATTTCATTGAAACAAGGGATAAGGTTTGATTCATTGAATCACTGATTTTCGTTCGATTCAACGATTCAATGAATGCAGTTTGTTTCATTGAATGAAAGCGTTAAGCTTGACACATTGAATGAATGAAAGTTGCTCTACTTATTGAATAGACAAGAGCAGCCTCTTTCATTGAATGAACGCTTGCACTTTCATTCACGAAATAAGCGTGTTAAGTTTGTTTCATTGAAACATTGAATAACATTTGATTGACTGAAACAATCATTAAAGTTTGATTCACAATGAATCAAGAATGCAGTTTGTTTTTATTTAATTGAATGAATTAAATTGACACATTGAATTAATGAGAGAAGCTCTGCTCATTGAATTAAGACAATGCGTGAAAGTTTTGCCATTGAATGAATGAGAGTAGCTCTGCTCAATGAATTGAAAAGTGCAGCCTCTTTCATTAAGTGAACGTATTTGGTTCATTAAACAAGTGAGAAACTTTTGTTCCATTAAAACAAGGAATAAGGATTGAATCATTGAATTATTGATTGTAGATTGATTAAGTGATTCAACGAATGCAGATTGTTTCATTGAATGAAAGCGATAAGCTTGACACAATGAATGAATGAGAGTAGCTCTACTCATTGAATTGACAGTGCAGCCTCTTTCATTGAAAGAACGTGTACAGTTTCATTCACTAAATCAGCGTGTTAAAGTTTGTTTCATTCAAACATTGAATGACGTTTGATGCATTGAAACGATCATTAAAGCTTGATTCAATGAATCAAGAATGCGAATTGTTTCATTGAATGAAAGCGTTATGCTTGAAACATTGAATGAATGATAGAAGCTCTACTCATTGAATGAACACCTACAAGTTTGGTTCATGGAGTGAATGTGTTCAATTTGATTGAGACATGAGTGAAGCTTTTGTGACATTGAATGCATGAGTAGCTGTATTCATTGAATTGACAAATGTAGTTTGCTTCATGAATTAAACGTGTGCAATTTGTTTGATTGAATCAATGTGTTAAGAGTAACTCTACTCATTGAATTATCATCTGCAGTCTGTTTCATTGAATGAACGAGTGCAGTAGGATTCACTAAATAAGTGAGTTAGGTTTGTTCGTTTGAAACAAGGAATAATGTTTGATTCATTGAATCAATCATTGCAGCTTGATTCATTGCTTCAATGAATGCAGATTGTTTCATTAAATTGAATGAATTAAACTGACAAATTGAATGAATGAGAGAAAGCTCTGCTCATTGAATTAAGACGGACAGTTTGGTTCATGTCGTGAACATGCGCAATTTGATAGAGACAATGCGTGAAAATTGTGCATTAAATGAATGAGAGTAGCTCTACTCATTGAATGTATGAGTGCAGCCTCTTTTATTGAATGAACGTATATGCAGTTTGGTTTACAAAATAAGGGAGATAGCTTTATTTCATTGAAACAAGGGATAAGGTTTGATTCATTGAATCACTGATTTTCGTTCGATTCAACGATTCAATGAATGCAGTTTGTTTCATTGAATGAAAGCGTTAAGCTTGACACAATGAATGAATGAAAGTTGCTCTACTTATTGAATAGACAAGAGCAGCCTCTTTCATTGAATGAACGCTTGCACTTTCATTCACGAAATAAGCGTGTTAAGTTTGTTTCATTGAAACATTGAATAACATTTGATTGACTGAAACAATCATTAAAGTTTGATTCACAATGAATCAAGAATGCAGTTTGTTTTTATTTAATTGAATGAATTAAATTGACACATTGAATTAATGAGAGAAGCTCTGCTCATTGAATTAAGACAATGCGTGAAAGTTTTGCCATTGAATGAATGAGAGTAGCTCTGCTCAATGAATAGAAAAGTGCAGCCCCTTTCATTAAGTGAACGTATTTGGTTCATTAAACAAGTGAGAAACTTTTGTTCCATTAAAACAAGGAATAAGGATTGAATCATTGAATTATTGATTGTAGATTGATTAAGTGATTCAACGAATGCAGATTGTTTCATTGAATGAAAGCGATAAGCTTGACACAATGAATGAATGAGAGTAGCTCTACTCATTGAATTGACAGTGCAGCCTCTTTCATTGAAAGAACGTGTACAGTTTCATTCACTAAATCAGCGTGTTAAAGTTTGTTTCATTCAAACATTGAATGACGTTTGATGCATTGAAACGATCATTAAAGCTTGATTCAATGAATCAAGAATGCGAATTGTTTCATTGAATGAAAGCGTTATGCTTGAAACATTGAATGAATGATAGAAGCTCTACTCATTGAATGAACACCTACAAGTTTGGTTCATGGAGTGAATGTGTTCCATTTGATTGAGACATGAGTGAAGCTTTTGTGACATTGAATGCATGAGTAGCTGTATTCATTGAATTGACAAATGTAGTTTGCTTCATGAATTAAACGTGTGCAATTTGTTTGATTGAATCAATGTGTTAAGAGTAACTCTACTCATTGACTTATCATCTGCAGTCTGTTTCATTGAATGAACGAGTGCAGTAGGATTCACTAAATAAGTGAGTTACGTTTGTTCGTTTGAAACAAGGAATAAGGTTTGAATCATTGAATCAATCATTGCAGCTTGATTCATTGCTTCAATGAATGCAGATTGTTTCATTAAATTGAATGAATTAAACAGACAAATTGAATGAATGAGAGAAAGCTCTGCTCATTGAATTAAGACGGACAGTTTGGTTCATGTCATGAACATGTGCAATTTGATAGAGACAATGCGTGAAAATTGTGCATTAAATGAATGAGAGTAGCTCTACTCATTGAATGTATGAGTGCAGCCTCTTTTATTGAATGAACGTATATGCAGTTTGGTTTACAAAATAAGGGAGATAGCTTTATTTCATTGAAACAAGGGATAAGGTTTGATTCATTGAATCACTGATTTTCGTTCGATTCAACGATTCAATGAATGCAGTTTGTTTCATTGAATGAAAGCGTTAAGCTTGACACATTGAATGAATGAAAGTTGCTCTACTTATTGAATAGACAAGAGCAGCCTCTTTCATTGAATGAACGCTTGCACTTTCATTCACGAAATAAGCGTGTTAAGTTTGTTTCATTGAAACATTGAATAACATTTGATTGACTGAAACAATCATTAAAGTTTGATTCAATGAATCAAGAATGCAGTTTGTTTTTATTTAATTGAATGAATTAAATTGACACATTGAATTAATGAGAGAAGCTCTGCTCATTGCATTAAGACAATGCGTGAAAGTTTTGCCATTGAATGAATGAGAGTAGCTCTACTCAATGAATAGAAAAGTGCAGCCTCTTTCATTAAGTGAACGTATTTGGTTCATTAAACAAGTGAGAAAGTTTTGTTCCATTGAAACAAGGAATAAGGATTGAATCATTGAATTATTGATTGTAGATTGATTAAGTGATTCAACGAATGCAGATTGTTTCATTGAATGAAAGCGATAAGCTTGACACAATGAATGAATGAGAGTAGCTCTACTCATTGAATTGACAGTGCAGCCTCTTTCATTGAAAGAACGTGTACAGTTTCATTCACTAAATCAGCGTGTTAAAGTTTGTTTCATTCAAACATTGAATGACGTTTGATGCATTGAAACGATCATTAAAGCTTGATTCAATGAATCAAGAATGCGAATTGTTTCATTGAATGAAAGCGTTATGCTTGAAACATTGAATGAATGATCGAAGCTCTACTCATTGAATGAACACCTACAAGTTTGGTTCATGGAGTGAATGTGTTCAATTTGATTGAGACATGAGTGAAGCTTTTGTGACATTGAATGCATGAGTAGCTGTATTCATTGAATTGACAAATGTAGTTTGCTTCATGAATTAAACGTGTGCAATTTGTTTGATTGAATCAATGTGTTAAGAGTAACTCTACTCATTGAATTATCATCTGCAGTCTGTTTCATTGAATGAACGAGTGCAGTAGGATTCACTAAATAAGTGAGTTAGGTTTGTTCGATTGAAACAAGGAATAAGGTTTGAATCATTGAATCAATTATTGTAGTTTGATTCAATGATTCAATGAATGCAGTTTGTTTCATTAAATTGATTGAATTAAATACACTCATTGAATGAACGAGAGAAGCTCTGCTCAATGAATAGAAACATGCAGCGTCTTGCATTGAGTGAACGTATGCAGCTTGGTTCACAAAATAAGGGAGATAGATTTGTTTCATTGACCCAAGGAATAAGGTTTGATGCATTGAATCAATGATTTTAGTTTGATTTAATGATTCAATGAATGCAGTTTGTTTCATTGAATGAGAGCCTTCTGCTTGACACATTGAGTGAATGAAATGAGCTCTTCTCATTGAATAGACAATTGCAGCCTCTTTCATTGAATGAACGCTTGCAGATTCGTTCACGAAATAAGCGTGTTAAGTTTGTTTCATTGAAAGATTGAATAACGTTGGATTCACTGAATCAATCATTAAAGTTTGATTCAATGAATCAAGAATGCAGTTTGTTTCGTTAAATGAAAACGGTGAGCGTTACACATTGAATGTATGAGATTACCTCTACTCATTGAATTAAGACGGTCAATTTGGTTCATGTCGTGATAGTGCGCAGTTTGATAGAGACAGTGCGTGAAACTTGTGCCATTGAATGATCGAGAGTACTCATTGAATAGACAAGTGCAGCCTTTTTCATTAAATGAGCGTGTGCAGTTTGGTTCACTAAGTAAAGGAGATAGGTTTGTTCCATTGAAACAAGGAATAAGGATTGAATGATTGAATCATTGATTGTAGTTGAATTAAATGATTCAATTAATGCAGATTATTTCATTGAATGAAAGCGATAAGATTGACACATTGAATGCTCTACGCATTGAATGGACATCAGTTTGCTTGATGGAGTGAATGTGTGCAGTTTGATTGAGACAATGTGTGAAGCTTGTGACAGTGAATGAATGACTGGCTGTATTCATTGAATTGACCAATCTAGTTTGCTTCATGAAGTAAATATGCGCAATTTGTTTGATTGAATCAATGCTTTAAGAGTAACTCTACTCATTGAAATATCATGTGCAGTCTGTTTCATAGAATGAACGAGTGTAGTTGAATTCACTAAATAAGTGAGTTACGTTTGTTGGATTTTTGCAAGGAATAAGGTTTGAATCATTGAATTATTGATTGTAGATTGATTAAGTGATTCAACGAATGCAGATTGTTTCATTGAATGAAAGCGATAAGCTTGACACAATGAATGAATGAGAGTAGCTCTACTCATTGAATTGACAGTGCAGCCTCTTTCATTGAAAGAACGTGTACAGTTTCATTCACTAAATCAGCGGGTTAAAGTTTGTTTCATTGAAACATTGAATAACGTTTGATGCATTGAAACAATCATTAAAGCTTGATTCAATGAATCAAGAATGCGAATTGTTTCATTGAATGAAAGCGTTATGCTTGAAACATTGAATGAATGATAGAAGCTCTACTCATTGAATGAAGACCTACAAGTTTGGTTCATGGAGTGAATGTGTTCAATTTGATTGAGACATGAGTGAAGCTTTTGTGACATTGAATGAATGAGTAGCTGTATTCATTGAATTGACAAATGTAGTTTGCTTCGTGATCTAAACGTGTGCAATTTGTTTGATTGAATCAATATGTTAAGAGTAACTCTACTCATTGAATTATCATCTGCAGTCTGTTTCATTGAATGAACGAGTGTAGTAGGATTCACTAAATAAGTGAGTTAGGTTTGTTCGATTGAAACAAGGAATAATGTTTGATTCATTGAATCAATCATTGCAGCTTGATTCATTGCTTCAATGAATGCAGATTGTTTCATTAAATTGAATGAATTAAACTGACAAATTGAATGAATGAGAGAAAGCTCTGCTCATTGAATTAAGACGGACAGTTTGGTTCATGTCATGAACATGTGCAATTTGATAGAGACAATGCGTGAAAATTGTGCATTAAATGAATGAGAGTAGCTCTACTCATTGAATGTATGAGTGCAGCCTCTTTTATTGAATGAACGTATATGCAGTTTGGTTTACAAAATAAGGGAGATAGCTTTATTTCATTGAAACAAGGGATAAGGTTTGATTCATTGAATCACTGATTTTCGTTCGATTCAACGATTCAATTAATGCAGTTTGTTTCATTGAATGAAAGCGTTAAGCTTGACACATTGAATGAATGAAAGTTGCTCTACTTATTGAATAGACAAGAGCAGCCTCTTTCATTGAATGAACGCTTGCACTTTCATTCACGAAATAAGCGTGTTAAGTTTGTTTCATTGAAACATTGAATAACATTTGATTGACTGAAACAATCATTAAAGTTTGATTCAATGAATCAAGAATGCAGTTTGTTTTTATTTAATTGAATGAATTAAATTGACACATTGAATTAATGAGAGAAGTTCTGCTCATTGAATTAAGACAATGCGTGAAAGTTTTGCCATTGAATGAATGAGAGTAGCTCTACTCAATGAATAGAAAAGTGCAGCCTTTTTCATTAAGTGAACGTATTTGGTTCATTAAACAAGTGAGAAAGTTTTGTTCCATTGAAACAAGGAATAAGGATTGAATCATTGAATTATTGATTGTAGATTGATTAAGTGATTCAACGAATGCAGATTGTTTCATTGAATGAAAGCGATAAGCTTGACACAATGAATGAATGAGAGTAGCTCTACTCATTGAATTGACAGTGCAGCCTCTTTCATTGAAAGAACGTGTACAGTTTCATTCACTAAATCAGCGTGTTAAAGTTTGTTTCATTCAAACATTGAATGACGTTTGATGCATTGAAACGATCATTAAAGCTTGATTCAATGAATCAAGAATGCGAATTGTTTCATTGAATGAAAGCGTTATGCTTGAAACATTGAATGAATGATCGAAGCTCTACTCGTTGAATGAACACCTACAAGTTTGGTTCATGGAGTGAATGTGTTCAATTTGATTGAGACATGAGTGAAGCTTTTGTGACATTGAATGCATGAGTAGCTGTATTCATTGAATTGACAAATGTAGTTTGCTTCATGATCTAAACGTGTGCAATTTGTTTGATTGAATCAATGTGTTAAGAGTAACTCTACTCATTGAATTATCATCTGCAGTCTGTTTCATTGAATGAACGAGTGCAGTAGGATTCACTAAATAAGTGAGTTAGGTTTGTTCGATTGAAACAAGGAATAAGGTTTGAATCATTGAATCAATCATTGCAGCTTGATTCATTGCTTCAATGAATGCAGATTGTTTATTAAATTGAATGAATTAAACTGACAAATTGAATGAATGAGAGAAAGCTCTGCTCATTGAATTAAGACGGACAGTTTGGTTCATGTCATGAACATGTGCAATTTGATAGAGACAATGCGTGAAAATTGTGCATTAAATGAATGAGAGTAGCTCTACTCATTGAATGTATGAGTGCAGCCTCTTTTATTGAATGAACGTATATGCAGTTTGGTTTACAAAATAAGGGAGATAGCTTTATTTCATTGAAACAAGGGATAAGGTTTGATTCATTGAATCACTGATTTTCGTTCGATTCAACGATTCAATGAATGCAGTTTGTTTCATTGAATGAAAGCGTAAAGCTTGACACATTGAATGAATGAAAGTTGCTCTACTTATTGAATAGACAAGAGCAGCCTCTTTCATTGAATGAACGCTTGCACTTTCATTCACGAAATAAGCGTGTTAAGTTTGTTTCATTGAAACATTGAATAACATTTGATTGACTGAAACAAACATTAAAGTTTGATTCAATGAATCAAGAATGCAGTTTGTTTTTATTTAATTGAATGAATTAAATTGACACATTGAATTAATGAGAGAAGCTCTGCTCATTGAATTAAGACAAGGCGTGAAAGTTTTGCCATTGAATGAATGAGAGTAGCTCTACTCAATGAATAGAAAAGTGCAGCCTCTTTCATTAAGTGAACGTATTTGGTTCATTAAACAAGTGAGAAAGTTTTGTTCCATTGAAACAAGGAATAAGGATTGAATCATTGAATTATTGATTGTAGATTGATTAAGTGATTCAACGAATGCAGATTGTTTCATTGAATGAAAGCGATAAGCTTGACACAATGAATGAATGAGAGTAGCTCTACTCATTGAATTGACAGTGCAGCCTCTTTCATTGAAAGAACGTGTACAGTTTCATTCACTAAATCAGCGTGTTAAAGTTTGTTTCATTCAAACATTGAATGACGTTTGATGCATTGAAACGATCATTAAAGCTTGATTCAATGAATCAAGAATGCGAATTGTTTCATTGAATGAAAGCGTTATGCTTGAAACATTGAATGAATGATCGAAGCTCTACTCATTGAATGAACACCTACAAGTTTGGTTCATGGAGTGAATGTGTTCAATTTGATTGAGACATGAGTGAAGCTTTTGTGACATTGAATGCATGAGTAGCTGTATTCATTGAATTGACAAATGTAGTTTGCTTCATGAATTAAACGTGTGCAATTTGTTTGATTGAATCAATGTGTTAAGAGTAACTCTACTCATTGAATTATCATCTGCAGTCTGTTTCATTGAATGAACGAGTGCAGTAGGATTCACTAAATAAGTGAGTTAGGTTTGTTCGATTGAAACAAGGAATAAGGTTTGAATCATTGAATCAATTATTGTAGTTTGATTCAATGATTCAATGAATGCAGTTTGTTTCATTAAATTGATTGAATTAAATACACTCATTGAATGAACGAGAGAAGCTCTGCTCAATGAATAGAAACATGCAGCGTCTTGCATTGAGTGAACGTATGCAGCTTGGTTCACAAAATAAGGGAGATAGATTTGTTTCATTGACCCAAGGAATAAGGTTTGATGCATTGAATCAATGATTTTAGTTTGATTTAATGATTCAATGAATGCAGTTTGTTTCATTGAATGAGAGCCTTATGCTTGACACATTGAGTGAATGAAATGAGCTCTTCTCATTGAATAGACAATTGCAGCCTCTTTCATTGAATGAACGCTTGCAGATTCGTTCACGAAATAAGCGTGTTAAGTTTGTTTCATTGAAAGATTGAATAACGTTGGATTCACTGAATCAATCATTAAAGTTTGATTCAATCAATCAAGAATGCAGTTTGTTTCGTTAAATGAAAACGGTGAGCGTTACACATTGAATGTATGAGATTACCTCTACTCATTGAATTAAGACGGTCAATTTGGTTCATGTCGTGATAGTGCGCAGTTTGATAGAGACAGTGCGTGAAACTTGTGCCATTGAATGATCGAGAGTACTCATTGAATAGACAAGTGCAGCCTTTTTCATTAAATGAGCGTGTGCAGTTTGGTTCACTAAGTAAAGGAGATAGGTTTGTTCCATTGAAACAAGGAATAAGGATTGAATGATTGAATCATTGATTGTAGTTGAATTAAATGATTCAATTAATGCAGATTATTTCATTGAATGAAAGCGATAAGATTGACACATTGAATGCTCTACGCATTGAATGGACATCAGTTTGCTTGATGGAGTGAATGTGTGCAGTTTGATTGAGACAATGTGTGAAGCTTGTGACAGTGAATGAATGACTGGCTGTATTCATTGAATTGACCAATCTAGTTTGCTTCATGAAGTAAATATGCGCAATTTGTTTGATTGAATCAATGCTTTAAGAGTAACTCTACTCATTGAAATATCATGTGCAGTCTGTTTCATAGAATGAACGAGTGTAGTTGAATTCACTAAATAATTTAGTTAGGTTTGTTGGATTGTTGCAAGGAATAAGGTTTGAATCATTGAATTATTGATTGTACATTGATTAAGTGATTCAACGAATGCAGATTGTTTCATTGAATGAAAGCGATAAGCTTGACACAATGAATGAATGAGAGTAGCTCTACTCATTGAATTGACAGTGCAGCCTCTTTCATTGAAAGAACGTGTACAGTTTCATTCACTAAATCAGCGTGTTAAAGTTTGTTTCATTGAAACATTGAATAACGTTTGATGCATTGAAACAATCATTAAAGCTTGATTCAATGAATCAAGAATGCGAAGTGTTTTATTGAATGAAAGCGTTATGCTTGAAACATCGAATGAATGATAGAAGCTCTACTCATTGAATGAAGACCTACAAGTTTGGTTCATGGAGTGAGTGTGTTCAATTTGATTGAGACATGAGTGAAGCTTTTGTGACATTGAATGAATGAGTAGCTGTATTCATTGAATTGACAAATGTAGTTTGCTTCATGATCTAAACGTGTGCAATTTGTTTGATTGAATCAATATGTTAAGAGTAACTCTACTCATTGAATTATCATCTGTAGTCTGTTTCATTGAATGAACGAGTGCAGTAGGATTCACGAAATAAGTGAGTTAGGTTTGTTCGATTGAAACAAGGAATAATGTTTGATTCATTGAATCAATCATTGCAGCTTGATTCATTGCTTCAATGAATACAGATTGTTTCATTAAATTGAATGAATTAAACTGACAAATTGAATGAATGAGAGAAAGCTCTGCTCATTGAATTAAGACGGACAGTTTGGTTCATGTCGTGAACATGTGCAATTTGATAGAGACAATGCGTGAAAATTGTGCATTGAATGAATGAGAGTAGCTCTACTCATTGAATGTATGAGTGCAGCCTCTTTTATTGAATGAACGTATATGCAGTTTGGTTTACAAAATAAGGGAGATAGCTTTATTCCATTGAAACAAGGGTTAAGGTTTGATTCATTGAATCACTGATTTTCGTTCGATTCAACGATTCAATGAATGCAGTTTGTTTCATTGAATGAAAGCGTTAAGCTTGACACATTGAAAGAATGAAATTTGCTCTACTTATTGAATAGACAAGAGCAGCCTCTTTCATTGAATGAACGAGTGCAGTAGAATTCACTAAATAAGTGAGTTAGGTTTGTTCGTTTGAAACAAGGAATAAGGTTTGAATCATTGAATCAATTATTGTAGTTTGATTCAATGATTCAATGAATGCAGTTTGTTTCATTAAATTGATTGAATTAAATACACTCATTGAATGAACGAGAGAAGCTCTGCTCAATGAATAGAAACATGCAGCGTCTTGCATTGAGTGAACGTATGCAGCTTGGTTCACAAAATAAGGGAGATAGATTTGTTTCATTGACCCAAGGAATAAGGTTTGATGCATTGAATCAAAAATTTTAGTTTGATTTAATGATTCAATGAATGCAGTTTGTTTCATTGAATGAGAGCCTTATGCTTGACACATTGATTGAATGAAATGAGCTCTTCTCATTGAATAGACAATTGCAGCCTCTTTCATTGAATGAACGCTTGCAGATTCGTTCACGAAATAAGCGTGTTAAGTTTGTTTCATTGAAAGATTGAATAACGTTGGATTCACTGAATCAATCATTAAAGCTTGATTCAATCAATCAAGAATGCAGTTTGTTTCGTTAAATGAAAACGGTGAGCGTTACACATTGAATGTATGAGATTACCTCTACTCATTGAATTAAGACGGTCAATTTGGTTCATGTCGTGATAGTGCGCAGTTTGATAGAGACAGTGCGTGAAACTTGTGCCATTGAATGATCGAGAGTACTCATTGAATAGACAAGTGCAGCCTTTTTCATTAAATGAACGTGTGCAGTTTGGTTCACTAAGTAAAGGAGATAGGTTTGTTCCATTGAAACAAGGAATAAGGATTCAATGATTGAATCATTGATTGTAGTTGAATTAAATGATTCAATTAATGCAGATTATTTCATTGAATGAAAGCGATAAGATTGACACATTGAATGCTCTACGCATTGAATGGACATCAGTTTGCTTGATGGAGTGAATGTGTGCAGTTTGATTGAGACAATGTGTGAAGCTTGTGACAGTGAATGAATGACTGGCTGTATTCATTGAATTGACCAATCCAGTTTGCTTCATGAAGTAAATATGCGCAATTTGTTTGATTGAATCAATGCTTAAAGAGTAACTCTACTCATTGAAATATCATGTGCAGTCTGTTTCATAGAATGAACGAGTGTAGTAGGATTCACTAAATATGTGAGTTAGGTTTGTTCAATTGAAACAAGGAATAATGTTTGATTCATTGAATCAATCATTGCAGCTTGATTCAATGCTTCAATGAAAGCAGATTGTTTCATTAAATTGAATGAATTAAACTGACAAATTGAATGAATGTGAGAAAGCTCTGCTCATTGAATTAAGACGGGCAGTTTGGTTCATGTCGTGAACATGTGCAATTTGATAGAGACAATGCGTGAAAATTGTGCATTGAATGAATGAGAGTAGCTCTACTCATTGAATGTATGAGTGCAGCCTCTTTTATTGAATGAACGTATATGCAGTTTGGTTTACAAAATAAGGGAGATAGCTTTATTTCATTGAAACAAGGGATAAGGTTTGATTCATTGAATCACTGATTTTCGTTCGATTCAACGATTCAATGAATGCAGTTTGTTTCATTGAATGAAAGCGTAAAGCTTGACACATTGAATGAATGAAAGTTGCTCTACTTATTGAATAGACAAGAGCAGCCTCTTTCATTGAATGAACGCTTGCACTTTCATTCACGAAATAAGCGTGTTAAGTTTGTTTCATTGAAACATTGAATAACATTTGATTGACTGAAACAATCATTAAAGTTTGATTCAATGAATCAAGAATGCAGTTTGTTTTTATTTAATTGAATGAATTAAATTGACACATTGAATTAATGAGAGAAGCTCTGCTCAATGAATTAAGACAATGCGTGAAAGTTTTGCCATTGAATGAATGAGAGTAGCTCTGCTCAATGAATAGAAAAGTGCAGCCTCTTTCATTAAGTGAACGTATTTGGTTCATTAAACAAGTGAGAAAGTTTTGTTCCATTGAAACAAGGAATAAGGATTGAATCATTGAATTATTGATTGTAGATTGATTAAGTGATTCAACGAATGCAGATTGTTTCATTGAATGAAAGCGATAAGCTTGACACAATGAATGAATGAGAGTAGCTCTACTCATTGAATTGACAGTGCAGCCTCTTTCATTGACAGAACGTGTACAGTTTCATTCACTAAATCAGCGTGTTAAAGTTTGTTTCATTCAAACATTGAATGACGTTTGATGCATTGAAACGATCATTAAAGCTTGATTCAATGAATCAAGAATGCGAATTGTTTTATTGAATGAAAGCGTTATGCTTGAAACATCGAATGAATGATAGAAGCTCTACTCATTGAATGAAGACCTACAAGTTTGGTTCATGGAGTGAATGTGTTCAATTTGATTGAGACATGAGTGAAGCTTTTGTGACATTGAATGAATGAGTAGCTGTATTCATTGAATTGACAAATGTAGTTTGCTTCATGATCTAAACGTGTGCAATTTGTTTGATTGAATCAATATGTTAAGAGTAACTCTACTCATTGAATTATCATCTGTAGTCTGTTTCATTGAATGAACGAGTGCAGTAGGATTCACGAAATAAGTGAGTTAGGTTTGTTCGATTGAAACAAGGAATAATGTTTGATTCATTGAATCAATCATTGCAGCTTGATTCATTGCTTCAATGAATGCAGATTGTTTCATTAAATTGAATGAATTAAACTGAGAAATTGAATGAATGAGAGAAAGCTCTGCTCATTGACTTAAGACGGGCAGTTTGGTTCATGTCGTGAACATGTGCAATTTGATAGAGACAATGCGTGAAAATTGTGCATTGAATGAATGAGAGTAGCTCTACTCATTGAATGTATGAGTGCAGCCTCTTTTATTGAATGAACGTATATGCAGTTTGGTTTACAAAATAAGGGAGATAGCTTTATTCCATTGAAACAAGGGATAAGGTTTGATTCATTGAATCACTGATTTTCGTTCGATTCAACGATTCAATGAATGCAGTTTGTTTCATTGAATGAAAGCGTTAAGCTTGACACATTGAAAGAATGAAAGTTGCTCTACTTATTGAATAGACAAGAGCAGCCTCTTTCATTGAATGAACGAGTGCAGTAGGATTCACTAAATAAGTGAGTTAGGTTTGTTCGTTTGAAACAAGGAATAAGGATTGAATCATTGAATCAATTATTGTAGTTTGATTCAATGATTCAATGAATGCAGTTTGTTTCATTAAATTGATTGAATTAAATACACTCATTGAATGAACGAGAGAAGCTCTGCTCAATGAATAGAAACATGCAGCGTCTTGCATTGAGTGAACGTATGCAGCTTGGTTCACAAAATAAGGGAGATAGATTTGTTTCATTGACCCAAGGAATAAGGTTTGATGCATTGAATCAAAAATTTTAGTTTGATTTAATGATTCAATGAATGCAGTTTGTTTCATTGAATGAGAGCCTTATGCTTGACACATTGATTGAATGAAATGAGCTCTTCTCATTGAATAGACAATTGCAGCCTCTTTCATTGAATGAACGCTTGCAGATTCGTTCACGAAATAAGCGTGTTAAGTTTGTTTCATTGAAAGATTGAATAACGTTGGATTCACTGAATCAATCATTAAAGCTTGATTCAATCAATCAAGAATGCAGTTTGTTTCGTTAAATGAAAACGGTGAGCGTTACACATTGAATGTATGAGATTACCTCTACTCATTGAATTAAGACGGTCAATTTGGTTCATGTCGTGATAGTGCGCAGTTTGATAGAGACAGTGCGTGAAACTTGTGCCATTGAATGATCGAGAGTACTCATTGAATAGACAAGTGCAGCCTTTTTCATTAAATGAACGTGTGCAGTTTGGTTCACTAAGTAAAGGAGATAGGTTTGTTCCATTGAAACAAGGAATAAGGATTGAATGATTGAATCATTGATTGTAGTTGAATTAAATGATTCAATTAATGCAGATTATTTCATTGAATGAAAGCGATAAGATTGACACATTGAATGCTCTACGCATTGAATGGACATCAGTTTGCTTGATGGAATGAATGTGTGCAGTTTGATTGAGACAATGTGTGAAGCTTGTGACAGTGAATGAATGACTGGCTGTATTCATTGAATTGACCAATCCAGTTTGCTTCATGAAGTAAATATGCGCAATTTGTTTGATTGAATCAATGCTTAAAGAGTAACTCTACTCATTGAAATATCATGTGCAGTCTGTTTCATAGAATGAACGAGTGTAGTAGGATTCACTAAATGAGTTAGGTTTGTTCAATTGAAACAAGGAATAATGTTTGATTCATTGAATCAATCATTGCAGCTTGATTCAATGCTTCAATGAAAGCAGATTGTTTCATTAAATTGAATGAATTAAACTGACAAATTGAATGAATGTGAGAAAGCTCTGCTCATTGAATTAAGACGGGCAGTTTGGTTCATGTCGTGAACATGTGCAATTTGATAGAGACAATGCGTGAAAATTGTGCATTGAATGAATGAGAGTAGCTCTACTCATTGAATGTATGAGTGCAGCCTCTTTTATTGAATGAACGTATATGCAGTTTGGTTTACAAAATAAGGGAGATAGCTTTATTTCATTGAAACAAGGGATAAGGTTTGATTCATTGAATCACTGATTTTCGTTCGATTCAACGATTCAATGAATGCAGTTTGTTTCATTGAATGAAAGCGTAAAGCTTGACACATTGAATGAATGAAAGTTGCTCTACTTATTGAATAGACAAGAGCAGCCTCTTTCATTGAATGAACGCTTGCACTTTCATTCACGAAATAAGCGTGTTAAGTTTGTTTCATTGAAACATTGAATAACATTTGATTGACTGAAACAATCATTAAAGTTTGATTCAATGAATCAAGAATGCAGTTTGTTTTTATTTAATTGAATGAATTAAATTGACACATTGAATTAATGAGAGAAGCTCTGCTCATTGAATTAAGACAATGCGTGAAAGTTTTGCCATTGAATGAATGAGAGTAGCTCTGCTCAATGAATAGAAAAGTGCAGCCTCTTTCATTAAGTGAACGTATTTGGTTCATTAAACAAGTGAGAAACTTTTGTTCCATTAAAACAAGGAATAAGGATTGAATCATTGAATTATTGATTGTAGATTGATTAAGTGATTTAACGAATGCAGATTGTTTCATTGAATGAAAGAGATAAGCTTGACACAATGAATGAATGAGAGTAGCTCTACTCATTGAATTGACAGTGCAGCCTCTTTCATTGTAAGAAAGTGTACAGTTTCATTCACTAAATCAGCGTGTTAAAGTTTGTTTCATTCAAACATTGAATGACGTTTGATGCATTGAAACGATCATTAAAGCTTGATTCAATGAATCAAGAATGCGAATTGTTTCATTGAATGAAAGCGTTATGCTTGAAACATTGAATGAATGATAGAAGCTCTACTCATTGAATGAACACCTACAAGTTTGGTTCATGGAGTGAATGTGTTCAATTTGATTGAGACATGAGTGAAGCTTTTGTGACATTGAATGCATGAGTAGCTGTATTCATTGAATTGACAAATGTAGTTTGCTTCATGAATTAAACGTGTGCAATTTGTTTGATTGAATCAATGTGTTAAGAGTAACTCTACTCATTGAATTATCATCTGCAGTCTGTTTCATTGAATGAACGAGTGCAGTAGGATTCACTAAATAAGTGAGTTACGTTTGTTCGTTTGAAACAAGGAATAAGGTTTGAATCATTGAATCAATCATTGCAGCTTGATTCATTGCTTCAATGAATGCAGATTGTTTCATTAAATTGAATGAATTAAACTGACAAATTGAATGAATGAGAGAAAGCTCTGCTCATTGAATTAAGACGGACAGTTTGGTTCATGTCATGAACATGTGCAATTTGATAGAGACAATGCGTGAAAATTGTGCATTAAATGAATGAGAGTATCTCTACTCATTGAATGTATGAGTGCAGCCTCTTTTATTGAATGAACGTATATGCAGTTTGGTTTACAAAATAAGGGAGATAGCTTTATTTCATTGAAACAAGGGATAAGGTTTGATTCATTGAATCACTGATTTTCGTTCGATTCAACGATTCAATGAATGCAGTTTGTTTCATTGAATGAAAACGTAAAGCTTGACACATTGAATGAATGAAAGTTGCTCTACTTATTGAATAGACAAGAGCAGCCTCTTTCATTGAATGAACGCTTGCACTTTCATTCACGAAATAAGCGTGTTAAGTTTGTTTCATTGAAACATTGAATAACATTTGATTGACTGAAACAATCATTAAAGTTTGATTCAATGAATCAAGAATGCAGTTTGTTTTTATTTAATTGAATGAATTAAATTGACACATTGAATTAATGAGAGAAGCTCTGCTCATTGAATTAAGACAATGCGTGAAAGTTTTGCCATTGAATGAATGAGAGTAGCTCTGCTCAATGAATAGAAAAGTGCAGCCTCTTTCATTTAGTGAACGTATTTGGTTCATTAAACAAGTGAGAAACTTTTGTTCCATTAAAACAAGGAATAAGGATTGAATCATTGAATTATTGATTGTAGATTGATTAAGTGATTCAACGAATGCAGATTGTTTCATTGAATGAAAGCGATAAGCTTGACACAATGAATGAATGAGAGTAGCTCTACTCATTGAATTGACAGTGCAGCCTCTTTCATTGAAAGAACGTGTACAGTTTCATTCACTAAATCAGCGTGTTAAAGTTTGTTTCATTCAAACATTGAATGACGTTTGATGCATTGAAACGATCATTAAAGCTTGATTCAATGAATCAAGAATGCGAATTGTTTCATTGAATGAAAGCGTTATGCTTGAAACATTGAATGAATGATAGAAGCTCTACTCATTGAATGAACACCTACAAG
Organism: Chiloscyllium punctatum; assembly: GCF_047496795.1. Classification (NCBI taxonomy): domain Eukaryota; kingdom Metazoa; phylum Chordata; class Chondrichthyes; order Orectolobiformes; family Hemiscylliidae; genus Chiloscyllium; species Chiloscyllium punctatum. The sequence goes on along the minus strand of NC_092776.1, from coordinate 64,988,477 downwards.
TTTGGTTCATGGAGTGAATGTGTTCAATTTGATTGAGACATGAGTGAAGCTTTTGTGACATTGAATGCATGAGTAGCTGTATTCATTGAATTGACAAATGTAGTTTGCTTCATGAATTAAACGTGTGCAATTTGTTTGATTGAATCAATGTGTTAAGAGTAACTCTACTCATTGAATTATCATCTGCAGTCTGTTTCATTGAATGAACGAGTGCAGTAGGATTCACTAAATAAGTGAGTTACGTTTGTTCGTTTGAAACAAGGAATAAGGTTTGAATCATTGAATCAATCATTGCAGCTTGATTCATTGCTTCAATGAATGCAGATTGTTTCATTAAATTGAATGAATTAAACTGACAAATTGAATGAATGAGAGAAAGCTCTGCTCATTGAATTAAGACGGACAGTTTGGTTCATGTCATGAACATGTGCAATTTGATAGAGACAATGCGTGAAAATTGTGCATTAAATGAATGAGAGTAGCTCTACTCATTGAATGTATGAGTGCAGCCTCTTTTATTGAATGAACGTATATGCAGTTTGGTTTACAAAATAAGGGAGATAGCTTTATTTCATTGAAACAAGGGATAAGGTTTGATTCATTGAATCACTGATTTTCGTTCGATTCAACGATTCAATGAATGCAGTTTGTTTCATTGAATGAAAACGTAAAGCTTGACACATTGAATGAATGAAAGTTGCTCTACTTATTGAATAGACAAGAGCAGCCTCTTTCATTGAATGAACGCTTGCACTTTCATTCACGAAATAAGCGTGTTAAGTTTGTTTCATTGAAACATTGAATAACATTTGATTGACTGAAACAATCATTAAAGTGTGATTCAATGAATCAAGAATGCAGTTTGTTTTTATTTAATTGAATGAATTAAATTGACACATTGAATTAATGAGAGAAGCTCTGCTCATTGAATTAAGACAATGCGTGAAAGTTTTGCCATTGAATGAATGAGAGTAGCTCTACTCAATGAATAGAAAAGTGCAGCCTCTTTCATTAAGTGAACGTATTTGGTTCATTAAACAAGTGAGAAAGTTTTGTTCCATTGAAACAAGGAATAAGGATTGAATCATTGAATTATTGATTGTAGATTGATTAAGTGATTCAACGAATGCAGATTGTTTCATTGAATGAAAGCGATAAGCTTGACACAATGAATGAATGAGAGTAGCTCTACTCATTGAATTGACAGTGCAGCCTCTTTCATTGAAAGAACGTGTACAGTTTCATTCACTAAATCAGCGTGTTAAAGTTTGTTTCATTCAAACATTGAATGACGTTTGATGCATTGAAACGATCATTAAAGCTTGATTCAATGAATCAAGAATGCGAATTGTTTCATTGAATGAAAGCGTTATGCTTGAAACATTGAATGAATGATCGAAGCTCTACTCATTGAATGAACACCTACAAGTTTGGTTCATGGAGTGAATGTGTTCAATTTGATTGAGACATGAGTGAAGCTTTTGTGACATTGAATGCATGAGTAGCTGTATTCATTGAATTGACAAATGTAGTTTGCTTCATGAATTAAACGTGTGCAATTTGTTTGATTGAATCAATGTGTTAAGAGTAACTCTACTCATTGAATTATCATCTGCAGTCTGTTTCATTGAATGAACGAGTGCAGTAGGATTCACTAAATAAGTGAGTTAGGTTTGTTCGATTGAAAGAAGGAATAAGGTTTGAATCATTGAATCAATTATTGTAGTTTGATTCAATGATTCAATGAATGCAGTTTGTTTCATTAAATTGATTGAATTAAATACACTCATTGAATGTACGAGAGAAGCTCTGCTCAATGAATAGAAACATGCAGCGTCTTGCATTGAGTGAACGTATGCAGCTTGGTTCACAAAATAAGGGAGATAGATTTGTTTCATTGACCCAAGGAATAAGGTTTGATGCATTGAATCAATGATTTTAGTTTGATTTAATGATTCAATGAATGCAGTTTGTTTCATTGAATGAGAGCCTTATGCTTGACACATTGACTGAATGAAATGAGCTCTTCTCATTGAATAGACAATTGCAGCCTCTTTCATTGAATGAACGCTTGCAGATTCGTTCACGAAATAAGCGTGTTAAGTTTGTTTCATTGAAAGATTGAATAACGTTGGATTCACTGAATCAATCATTAAAGCTTGATTCAATCAATCAAGAATGCAGTTTGTTTCGTTAAATGAAAACGGTGAGCGTTACACATTGAATGTATGAGATTACCTCTACTCATTGAATTAAGACGGTCAATTTGGTTCATGTCGTGATAGTGCGCAGTTTGATAGAGACAGTGCGTGAAACTTGTGCCATTGAATGATCGAGAGTACTCATTGAATAGACAAGTGTAGCCTTTTTCATTAAATGAGCGTGTGCAGTTTGGTTCTCTAAGTAAAGGAGATAGGTTTGTTCCATTGAAACAAGGAATAAGGATTGAATGATTGAATCATTGATTGTAGTTGAATTAAATGATACAATTAATGCAGATTATTTCATTGAATGAAAGCGATAAGATTGACACATTGAATGCTCTACGCATTGAATGGACATCAGTTTGCTTGATGGAGTGAATGTGTGCAGTTTGATTGAGACAATGTGTGAAGCTTGTGACAGTGAATGAATGACTGGCTGTATTCATTGAATTGACCAATCTAGTTTGCTTCATGAAGTAAATATGCGCAATTGTTTGATTGAATCAATGCTTTAAGAGTAACTCTACTCATTGAAATATCATGTGCAGTCTGTTTCATAGAATGAACGAGTGTAGTTGAATTCACGAAATAAGTGAGTTAGTTTGTTGGATTGTTGCAAGGAATAAGGTTTGAATCATTGAATTATTGATTGTAGATTGATTAAGTGATTCAACGAATGCAGATTGTTTCATTGAATGAAAGCGATAAGCTTGACACAATGAATGAATGAGAGTAGCTCTACTCATTGAATTGACAGTGCAGCCTCTTTCATTGAAAGAACGTGTACAGTTTCATTCACTAAATCAGCGTGTTAAAGTTTCTTTCATTGAAACATTGAATAACGTTTGATGCATTGAAACAATCATTAAAGCTTGATTCAATGAATCAAGAATGCGAATTGTTTTATTGAATGAAAGCGTTATGCTTGAAACATCGAATGAATGATAGAAGCTCTACTCATTGAATGAAGACCTACAAGTTTGGTCCATGGAGTGAGTGTGTTCAATTTGATTGAGACATGAGTGAAGCTTTTGTGACATTGAATGAATGAGTAGCTGTATTCATTGAATTGACAAATGTAGTTTGCTTCATGATCTAAACGTGTGCAATTTGTTTGATTGAATCAATATGTTAAGACTACCTCTACTCATTGAATTATCATCTGTAGTCTGTTTCATTGAATGGACGAGTGCAGTAGGATTCACTAAATAAGTGAGTTAGATTTGTTCGATTGAAACAAGGAATAATGTTTGATTCATTGAATCAATCATTGCAGCTTGATTCATTGCTTCAATGAATGCAGATTGTTTCATTAAATTGAATGAATTGAACTGACAAATTGAATGAATGAGAGAAAGCTCTGCTCATTGAATTAAGACGGACAGTTTGTTTCATGTCGTGAACATGTGCAATTTGATAGAAACAATGCGTGAAAATTGTGCATTAAATGAATGAGAGTAGCTCTACTCATTGAATGTATGAGTGCAGACTCTTTTATTGAATGAACGTATATGCAGTTTGGTTTACAAAATAAGGGAGATAGCTTTATTTCATTGAAACAGGGGATAAGGTTTGATTCATTGAATCACTGATTTTCGTTCGATTCAACAATTCAATGAATGCAGTTTGTTTCATTGAATGAAAGCGTTAAGCTTGACACATTGAATGAATGAAAGTTGCTCTACTTATTGAATAGACAAGAGCAGCCTCTTTCATTGAATGAACGAGTGCAGTAGGATTCACTAAATAAGTGAGTTAGGTTTGTTCGTTTGAAACAAGGAATAAGGTTTGAATCATTGAATCAATTATTGTAGTTTGATTCAATGATTCAATGAATGCAGTTTGTTTCATTAAATTGATTGAATTAAAGACACTCATTGAATGAACGAGAGAAGCTCTGCTCAATGAATAGAAACATGCAGCCTCTTGCATTGAGTGAACGTATGCAGCTTGGTTCACAAAATAAGGGAGATAGATTTGTTTCATTGACCCAAGGAATAAGGTTTGATGCATTGAATCAATGATTTTAGTTTGATTTAATGATTCAATGAATGCAGTTTGTTTCATTGAATGAGAGCCTTCTGCTTGACACATTGAGTGAATGAAATGAGCTCTTCTCATTGAATAGACAATTGCAGCCTCTTTCATTGAATGAACGCTTGCAGATTCGTTCACGAAATAAGCGTGTTAAGTTTGTTTCATTGAAAGATTGAATAACGTTGGATTCACTGAATCAATCATTAAAGTTTGATTCAATGAATCAAGAATGCAGTTTGTTTCGTTAAATGAAAACGGTGAGCGTTACACATTGAATGTATGAGATTACCTCTACTCATTGAATTAAGACGGTCAATTTGGTTCATGTCGTGATAGTGCGCAGTTTGATAGAGACAGTGCGTGAAACTTGTGCCATTGAATGATCGAGAGTACTCATTGAATAGACAAGTGTAGCCTTTTTCATTAAATGAGCGTGTGCAGTTTGGTTCACTAAGTAAAGGAGATAGGTTTGTTCCATTGAAACAAGGAATAAGGATTGAATGATTGAATCATTGATTGTAGTTGAATTAAATGATACAATTAATGCAGATTATTTCATTGAATGAAAGCGATAAGATTGACACATTGAATGCTCTACGCATTGAATGGACATCAGTTTGCTTGATGGAGTGAATGTGTGCAGTTTGATTGAGACAATGTGTGAAGCTTGTGACAGTGAATGAATGACTGGCTGTATTCATTGAATTGACCAATCTAGTTTGCTTCATGAAGTAAATATGCGCAATTGTTTGATTGAATCAATGCTTTAAGAGTAACTCTACTCATTGAAATATCATGTGCAGTCTGTTTCATAGAATGAACGAGTGTAGTTGAATTCACGAAATAAGTGAGTTAGTTTGTTGGATTGTTGCAAGGAATAAGGTTTGAATCATTGTATTATTGATTGTAGATTGATTAAGTGATTCAACGAATGCAGATTGTTTCATTGAATGAAAGCGATAAGCTTGACACAATGAATGAATGAGAGTAGCTCTACTCATTGAATTGACAGTGCAGCCTCTTTCATTGAAAGAACGTGTACAGTTTCATTCACTAAATCAGCGTGTTAAAGTTTGTTTCATTGAAACATTGAATAACGTTTGATGCATTGAAACAATCATTAAAGCTTGATTCAATGAATCAAGAATGCGAATTGTTTTATTGAATGAAAGCGTTATGCTTGAAACATCGAATGAATGATAGAAGCTCTACTCATTGAATGAAGACCTACAAGTTTGGTTCATGGAGTGAATGTGTTCAATTTGATTGAGACATGAGTGAAGCTTTTGTGACATTTAATGAATGAGTAGCTGTATTCATTGAATTGACAAATGTAGTTTGCTTCATGATCTAAAAGTGTGCAATTTGTTTGATTGAATCAATATGTTAAGACTACCTCTACTCATTGAATTATCATCTGTAGTCTGTTTCATTGAATGGACGAGTGCAGTAGGATTCACTAAATAAGTGAGTTAGATTTGTTCGATTGAAACAAGGAATAATGTTTGATTCATTGAATCAATCATTGCAGCTTGATTCATTGCTTCAATTAATGCAGATTGTTTCATTAAATTGAATGAATTAAACTGACAAATTGAATGAATGAGAGAAAGCTCTGCTCATTGAATTAAGACGGACAGTTTGTTTCATGTCGTGAACATGTGCAATTTGATAGAGACAATGCGTGAAAATTGTGCATTAAATGAATGAGAGTAGCTCTACTCATTGAATGTATGAGTGCAGCCTCTTTTATTGAATGAACGTATATGCAGTTTGGTTTACAAAATAAGGGAGATAGCTTTATTTCATTGAAACAGGGGATAAGGTTTGATTCATTGAATCACTGATTTTCGTTCGATTCAACGATTCAATGAATGCAGTTTGTTTCATTGAATGAAAGCGTTAAGCTTGACACATTGAATGAATGAAAGTTGCTCTACTTATTGAATAGACAAGAGCAGCCTCTTTCATTGAATGAACGAGTGCAGTAGGATTCACTAAATAAGTGAGTTAGGTTTTTTTCGTTTGAAACAAGGAATAAGGTTTGAATCATTGAATCAATTATTGTAGTTTGATTCAATGATTCAATGAATGCAGTTTGTTTCATTAAATTGATTGAATTAAAGACACTCATTGAATGAACGAGAGAAGCTCTGCTCAATGAATAGAAACATGCAGCCTCTTGCATTGAGTGAACGTATGCAGCTTGGTTCACAAAATAAGGGAGATAGATTTGTTTCATTGACCCAAGGAATAAGGTTTGATGCATTGAATCAATGATTTTAGTTTGATTTAATGATTCAATGAATGCAGTTTGTTTCATTGAATGAGAGCCTTATGCTTGACACATTGAGTGAATGAAATGAGCTCTTCTCATTGAATAGACAATTGCAGCCTCTTTCATTGAATGAACGCTTGCAGATTCGTTCACGAAATAAGCGTGTTAAGTTTGTTTCATTGAAAGATTGAATAACGTTGGATTCACTGAATCAATCTTTAAAGTTTGATTCAATGAATCAAGAATGCAGTTTGTTTCGTTAAATGAAAACGGTGAGCGTTACACATTGAATGTATGAGATTACCTCTACTCATTGAATTAAGACGGTCAATTTGGTTCATGTCGTGATAGTGCGCAGTTTGATAGAGACAGTGCGTGAAACTTGTGCCATTGAATGATCGAGAGTACTCATTGAATAGACAAGTGCAGCCTTTTTCATTAAATGAGCGTGTGCAGTTTGGTTCACTAAGTAAAGGAGATAGGTTTGTTCCATTGAAACAAGGAATAAGGATTGAATGATTGAATCATTGATTGTAGTTGAATTAAATGATTCAATTAATGCAGATTATTTCATTGAATGAAAGCGATAAGATTGACACATTGAATGCTCTACGCATTGAATGGACATCAGTTTGCTTGATGGAGTGAATGTGCGCAGTTTGATTGAGACAATGTGTGAAGCTTGTGACAGTGAATGAATGACTGGCTGTATTCATTGAATTGACCAATCTAGTTTGCTTCATGAAGTAAATATGCGCAATTTGTTTGATTGAATCAATGCTTTAAGAGTAACTCTACTCATTGAAATATCATGTGCAGTCTGTTTCATAGAATGAACGAGTGTAGTTGAATTCACTAAATAAGTGAGTTAGGTTTGTTGGATTGTTGCAAGGAATAAGGTTTGAATCATTGAATTATTGATTGTAGATTGATTAAGTGATTCAACGAATGCAGATTGTTTCATTGAATGAAAGCGATAAGCTTGACACAATGAATGAATGAGAGTAGCTCTACTCATTGAGTTGACAGTGCAGCCTCTTTCATTGAAAGAACGTGTACAGTTTTATTCACTAAATCAGCGTGTTAAAGTTTGTTTCATTGAAACATTGAATAACGTTTGATGCATTGAAACAATCATTAAAGCTTGATTCAATGAATCAAGAATGCGAATTGTTTTATTGAATGAAAGCGTTATGCTTGAAACATCGAATGAATGATAGAAGCTCTACTCATTGAATGAAGACCTACAAGTTTGGTCCATGGAGTGAGTGTGTTCAATTTGATTGAGACATGAGTGAAGCTTTTGTGACATTGAATGAATGAGTAGCTGTATTCATTGAATTGACAAATGTAGTTTGCTTCATGATCTAAACGTGTGCAATTTGTTTGATTGAATCAATATGTTAAGACTACCTCTACTCATTGAATTATCATCTGTAGTCTGTTTCATTGAATGGACGAGTGCAGTAGGATTCACTAAATAAGTGAGTTAGATTTGTTCGATTGAAACAAGGAATAATGTTTGATTCATTGAATCAATCATTGCAGCTTGATTCATTGCTTCAATGAATGCAGATTGTTTCATTAAATTGAATGAATTGAACTGACAAATTGAATGAATGAGAGAAAGCTCTGCTCATTGAATTAAGACGGACAGTTTGTTTCATGTCGTGAACATGTGCAATTTGATAGAAACAATGCGTGAAAATTGTGCATTAAATGAATGAGAGTAGCTCTACTCATTGAATGTATGAGTGCAGACTCTTTTATTGAATGAACGTATATGCAGTTTGGTTTACAAAATAAGGGAGATAGCTTTATTTCATTGAAACAGGGGATAAGGTTTGATTCATTGAATCACTGATTTTCGTTCGATTCAACAATTCAATGAATGCAGTTTGTTTCATTGAATGAAAGCGTTAAGCTTGACACATTGAATGAATGAAAGTTGCTCTACTTATTGAATAGACAAGAGCAGCCTCTTTCATTGAATGAACGAGTGCAGTAGGATTCACTAAATAAGTGAGTTAGGTTTGTTCGTTTGAAACAAGGAATAAGGTTTGAATCATTGAATCAATTATTGTAGTTTGATTCAATGATTCAATGAATGCAGTTTGTTTCATTAAATTGATTGAATTAAAGACACTCATTGAATGAACGAGAGAAGCTCTGCTCAATGAATAGAAACATGCAGCCTCTTGCATTGAGTGAACGTATGCAGCTTGGTTCACAAAATAAGGGAGATAGATTTGTTTCATTGACCCAAGGAATAAGGTTTGATGCATTGAATCAATGATTTTAGTTTGATTTAATGATTCAATGAATGCAGTTTGTTTCATTGAATGAGAGCCTTCTGCTTGACACATTGAGTGAATGAAATGAGCTCTTCTCATTGAATAGACAATTGCAGCCTCTTTCATTGAATGAACGCTTGCAGATTCGTTCACGAAATAAGCGTGTTAAGTTTGTTTCATTGAAAGATTGAATAACGTTGGATTCACTGAATCAATCATTAAAGTTTGATTCAATGAATCAAGAATGCAGTTTGTTTCGTTAAATGAAAACGGTGAGCGTTACACATTGAATGTATGAGATTACCTCTACTCATTGAATTAAGACGGTCAATTTGGTTCATGTCGTGATAGTGCGCAGTTTGATAGAGACAGTGCGTGAAACTTGTGCCATTGAATGATCGAGAGTACTCATTGAATAGACAAGTGTAGCCTTTTTCATTAAATGAGCGTGTGCAGTTTGGTTCACTAAGTAAAGGAGATAGGTTTGTTCCATTGAAACAAGGAATAAGGATTGAATGATTGAATCATTGATTGTAGTTGAATTAAATGATACAATTAATGCAGATTATTTCATTGAATGAAAGCGATAAGATTGACACATTGAATGCTCTACGCATTGAATGGACATCAGTTTGCTTGATGGAGTGAATGTGTGCAGTTTGATTGAGACAATGTGTGAAGCTTGTGACAGTGAATGAATGACTGGCTGTATTCATTGAATTGACCAATCTAGTTTGCTTCATGAAGTAAATATGCGCAATTGTTTGATTGAATCAATGCTTTAAGAGTAACTCTACTCATTGAAATATCATGTGCAGTCTGTTTCATAGAATGAACGAGTGTAGTTGAATTCACGAAATAAGTGAGTTAGTTTGTTGGATTGTTGCAAGGAATAAGGTTTGAATCATTGTATTATTGATTGTAGATTGATTAAGTGATTCAACGAATGCAGATTGTTTCATTGAATGAAAGCGATAAGCTTGACACAATGAATGAATGAGAGTAGCTCTACTCATTGAATTGACAGTGCAGCCTCTTTCATTGAAAGAACGTGTACAGTTTCATTCACTAAATCAGCGTGTTAAAGTTTGTTTCATTGAAACATTGAATAACGTTTGATGCATTGAAACAATCATTAAAGCTTGATTCAATGAATCAAGAATGCGAATTGTTTTATTGAATGAAAGCGTTATGCTTGAAACATCGAATGAATGATAGAAGCTCTACTCATTGAATGAAGACCTACAAGTTTGGTTCATGGAGTGAATGTGTTCAATTTGATTGAGACATGAGTGAAGCTTTTGTGACATTTAATGAATGAGTAGCTGTATTCATTGAATTGACAAATGTAGTTTGCTTCATGATCTAAAAGTGTGCAATTTGTTTGATTGAATCAATATGTTAAGACTACCTCTACTCATTGAATTATCATCTGTAGTCTGTTTCATTGAATGGACGAGTGCAGTAGGATTCACTAAATAAGTGAGTTAGATTTGTTCGATTGAAACAAGGAATAATGTTTGATTCATTGAATCAATCATTGCAGCTTGATTCATTGCTTCAATGAATGCAGATTGTTTCATTAAATTGAATGAATTAAACTGACAAATTGAATGAATGAGAGAAAGCTCTGCTCATTGAATTAAGACGGACAGTTTGTTTCATGTCGTGAACATGTGCAATTTGATAGAGACAATGCGTGAAAATTGTGCATTAAATGAATGAGAGTAGCTCTACTCATTGAATGTATGAGTGCAGCCTCTTTTATTGAATGAACGTATATGCAGTTTGGTTTACAAAATAAGGGAGATAGCTTTATTTCATTGAAACAGGGGATAAGGTTTGATTCATTGAATCACTGATTTTCGTTCGATTCAACGATTCAATGAATGCAGTTTGTTTCATTGAATGAAAGCGTTAAGCTTGACACATTGAATGAATGAAAGTTGCTCTACTTATTGAATAGACAAGAGCAGCCTCTTTCATTGAATGAACGAGTGCAGTAGGATTCACTAAATAAGTGAGTTAGGTTTTTTTCGTTTGAAACAAGGAATAAGGTTTGAATCATTGAATCAATTATTGTAGTTTGATTCAATGATTCAATGAATGCAGTTTGTTTCATTAAATTGATTGAATTAAAGACACTCATTGAATGAACGAGAGAAGCTCTGCTCAATGAATAGAAACATGCAGCCTCTTGCATTGAGTGAACGTATGCAGCTTGGTTCACAAAATAAGGGAGATAGATTTGTTTCATTGACCCAAGGAATAAGGTTTGATGCATTGAATCAATGATTTTAGTTTGATTTAATGATTCAATGAATGCAGTTTGTTTCATTGAATGAGAGCCTTATGCTTGACACATTGAGTGAATGAAATGAGCTCTTCTCATTGAATAGACAATTGCAGCCTCTTTCATTGAATGAACGCTTGCAGATTCGTTCACGAAATAAGCGTGTTAAGTTTGTTTCATTGAAAGATTGAATAACGTTGGATTCACTGAATCAATCTTTAAAGTTTGATTCAATGAATCAAGAATGCAGTTTGTTTCGTTAAATGAAAACGGTGAGCGTTACACATTGAATGTATGAGATTACCTCTACTCATTGAATTAAGACGGTCAATTTGGTTCATGTCGTGATAGTGCGCAGTTTGATAGAGACAGTGCGTGAAACTTGTGCCATTGAATGATCGAGAGTACTCATTGAATAGACAAGTGCAGCCTTTTTCATTAAATGAGCGTGTGCAGTTTGGTTCACTAAGTAAAGGAGATAGGTTTGTTCCATTGAAACAAGGAATAAGGATTGAATGATTGAATCATTGATTGTAGTTGAATTAAATGATTCAATTAATGCAGATTATTTCATTGAATGAAAGCGATAAGATTGACACATTGAATGCTCTACGCATTGAATGGACATCAGTTTGCTTGATGGAGTGAATGTGCGCAGTTTGATTGAGACAATGTGTGAAGCTTGTGACAGTGAATGAATGACTGGCTGTATTCATTGAATTGACCAATCTAGTTTGCTTCATGAAGTAAATATGCGCAATTTGTTTGATTGAATCAATGCTTTAAGAGTAACTCTACTCATTGAAATATCATGTGCAGTCTGTTTCATAGAATGAACGAGTGTAGTTGAATTCACTAAATAAGTGAGTTAGGTTTGTTGGATTGTTGCAAGGAATAAGGTTTGAATCATTGAATTATTGATTGTAGATTGATTAAGTGATTCAACGAATGCAGATTGTTTCATTGAATGAAAGCGATAAGCTTGACGCAATGAATGAATGAGAGTAGCTCTACTCATTGAATTGACAGTGCAGCCTCTTTCATTGATAGAACGTGTACAGTTTCATTCACTAAATCAGCGTGTTAAAGTTTGTTTCATTGAAACATTGAATAACGTTTGATGCATTGAAACAATCATTAAAGCTTGATTCAATGAATCAAGAATGCGAATTGTTTTATTGAATGAAAGCGTTATGCTTGAAACATCGAATGAATGATAGAAGCTCTACTCATTGAATGAAGACCTACAAGTTTGGTTCATGGAGTGAATGTGTTCAATTTGATTGAGACATGAGTGAAGCTATTGTGACATTGAATGAATGAGTAGCTGTATTCATTGAATTGACAAATGTAGTTTGCTTCATGATCTAAACGTGTGCAATTTGTTTGATTGAATCAATATGTTAAGAGTAACTCTACTCATTGAATTATCATCTGCAGTCTGTTTCATTGAATGAATGAGTGCAGTAGGATATACTAAATAAGTGAGTTAGGTTTGTTCGATTGAAACAAGGAATAATGTTTGATTCATTGAATCAATCATTGCAGCTTGATTCATTGCTTCAATGAAAGCAGATTGTTTCATTAAATTGAATGAATTAAACTGACAAATTGAATGAATGAGAGAAAGCTCTGCTCATTGAATTAAGACGGACAGTTTGGTTCATGTCATGAACATGTGCAATTTGATAGAGACAATGCGTGAAAATTGTGCATTAAATGAATGAGAGTAGCTCTACTCATTGAATGTATGAGTTCAGCCTCTTTTATTGAATGAACGTATATGCAGTTTGGTTTACAAAATAAGGGAGATAGCTTTATTTCATTGAAACAAGGGATAAGGTTTGATTCATTGAATCACTGATTTTCGTTCGATTCAACGATTCAATGAATGCAGTTTGTTTCATTGAATGAAAGCGTTAAGCTTGACACATTGAATGAATGAAAGTTGCTCTACTTATTGAATAGACAAGAGCAGCCTCTTTCATTGAATGAACGCTTGCACTTTCATTCACGAAATAAGCGTGTTCAGTTTGTTTCATTGAAACATTGAATAACATTTGATTGACTGAAACAATCATTAAAGTTTGATTCAATGAATCAAGAATGCAGTTTGTTTTTATTTAATTGAATAAATTAAATTGACACATTGAATTAATGAGAGAAGCTCTGCTCATTGAATTAAGACAATGCGTGAAAGTTTTGCCATTGAATGAATGAGAGTAGCTCTACTCAATGAATAGAAAAGTGCAGCCTCTTTCATTAAGTGAACGTATTTGGTTCATTAAACAAGTGAGAAAGTTTTGTTCCATTGAAACAAGGAATAAGGATTGAATCATTGAATTATTGATTGTAGATTGATTAAGTGATTCAACGAATGCAGATTGTTTCATTGAATGAAAGCGATAAGCTTGACACAATGAATGAATGAGAGTAGCTCTACTCGTTGAATTGACAGTGCAGCCTCTTTCATTGAAAGAACGTGTACAGTTTCATTCACTAAATCAGCGTGTTAAAGTTTGTTTCATTCAAACATTGAATGACGTTTGATGCATTGAAACGATCATTAAAGCTTGATTCAATGAATCAAGAATGCGAATTGTTTCATTGAATGAAAGCGTTATGCTTGAAACATTGAATGAATGATCGAAGCTCTACTCATTGAATGAACACCTACAAGTTTGGTTCATGGAGTGAATGTGTTCAATTTGATTGAGACATGAGTGAAGCTTTTGTGACATTGAATGCATGAGTAGCTGTATTCATTGAATTGACAAATGTAGTTTGCTTCATGAATTAAACGTGTGCAATTTGTTTGATTGAATCAATGTGTTAAGAGTAACTCTACTCATTGAATTATCATCTGCATTCTGTTTCATTGAATGAACGAGTGCAGTAGGATTCACTAAATAAGTGAGTTAGGTTTGTTCGATTGAAACAAGGAATAAGGATTGAATCATTGAATCAATTATTGTAGTTTGAACCAATGATTCAATGAATGCAGTTTGTTTCATTAAATTGATTGAATTAAATACACTCATTGAATGAACGAGAGAAGCTCTGCTCAATGAATAGAAACATGCAGCGTCTTGCATTGAGTGAACGTATGCAGCTTGTTTCACAAAATAAGGGAGATAGATTTGTTTCATTGACCTAAGGAATAAGGTTTGATGCATTGAATCAATGCTTTTTATTTGATTTAATGATTCAATGAATGCAGTTTGTTTCATTGAATGAGAGCCTTATGCTTGACACATTGACTGAATGAAATGAGCTCTTCTCATTGAATAGACAATTGCAGCCTCTTTCATTGAATGAACGCTTGCAGATTCGTTCACGAAATAAGCGTGTTAAGTTTGTTTCATTGAAAGATTGAATAACGTTGGATTCACTGAATCAATCATTAAAGTTTGATTCAATGAATCAAGAATGCAGTTTGTTTCGTTAAATGAAAACGGTGAGCGTTACACATTGAATGTATGAGATTACCTCTACTCATTGAATTAAGACGGTCAATTTGGTTCATGTCGTGATAGTGCGCAGTTTGATAGAGACAGTGCGTGAAACTTGTGCCATTGAATGATCGAGAGTACTCATTGAATAGACAAGTGCAGCCTTTTTCATTAAATGAGCGTGTGCAGTTTGGTTCACTAAGTAAAGGAGATAGGGTTTGTTCCATTGAAACAAGGAATAAGGATTGAATGATTGAATCATTGATTGTAGTTGAATTAAATGATTCAATTAATGCAGATTATTTCATTGAATGAAAGCGATAAGATTGACACATTGAATGCTCTACGCATTGAATGGACATCAGTTTGCTTGATGGAGTGAATGTGTGCAGTTTGATTGAGACAATGTGTGAAGCTTGTGACAGTGAATGAATGACTGGCTGTATTCATTGAATTGACCAATCCAGTTTGCTTCATGAAGTAAATATGCGCAATTTGTTTGATTGAATCAATGCTTAAAGAGTAACTCTACTCATTGAAATATCATGTGCAGTCTGTTTCATAGAATGAACGAGTGTAGTAGGATTCACTAAATAAGTGAGTTAGGTTTGTTCAATTGAAACAAGGAATAATGTTTGATTCATTGAATCAATCATTGCAGCTTGATTCAATGCTTCAATGAAAGCAGATTGTTTCATTAAATTGAATGAATTAAACTGACAAATTGAATGAATGTGAGAAAGCTCTGCTCATTGAATTAAGACGGGCAGTTTGGTTCATGTCGTGAACATGTGCAATTTGATAGAGACAATGCGTGAAAATTGTGCATTGAATGAATGAGAGTAGCTCTACTCATTGAATGTATGAGTGCAGCCTCTTTTATTGAATGAACGTATATGCAGTTTGGTTTACAAAATAAGGGAGATAGCTTTATTTCATTGAAACAAGGGATAAGGTTTGATTCATTGAATCACTGATTTTCGTTCGATTCAACGATTCAATGAATGCAGTTTGTTTCATTGAATGAAAGCGTTAAGCTTGACACATTGAATGAATGAAAGTTGCTCTACTTATTGAATAGACAAGAGCAGCCTCTTTCATTGAATGAACGCTTGCACTTTCATTCACGAAATAAGCGTGTTAAGTTTGTTTCATTGAAACATTGAATAACATTTGATTGACTGAAACAATCATTAAAGTTTGATTCAATGAATCAAGAATGCAGTTTGTTTTTATTTAATTGAATGAATTAAATTGACACATTGAATTAATGAGAGAAGCTCTGCTCATTGAATTAAGACAATGCGTGAAAGTTTTGCCATTGAATGAATGAGAGTAGCTCTGCTCAATGAATAGAAAAGTGCAGCCTCTTTCATTAAGTGAACGTATTTGGTTCATTAAACAAGTGAGAAACTTTTGTTCCATTAAAACAAGGAATAAGGATTGAATCATTGAATTATTGATTGTAGATTGATTAAGTGATTTAACGAATGCAGATTGTTTCATTGAATGAAAGCGATAAGCTTGACACAATGAATGAATGAGAGTAGCTCTACTCATTGAATTGACAGTGCAGCCTCTTTCATTGAAAGAACGTGTACAGTTTCATTCACTAAATCAGCGTGTTAAAGTTTGTTTCATTCAAACATTGAATGACGTTTGATGCATTGAAACGATCATTAAAGCTTGATTCAATGAATCAAGAATGCGAATTGTTTCATTGAATGAAAGCGTTATGCTTGAAACATTGAATGAATGATAGAAGCTCTACTCATTGAATGAACACCTACAAGTTTGGTTCATGGAGTGAATGTGTTCAATTTGATTGAGACATGAGTGAAGCTTTTGTGACATTGAATGCATGAGTAGCTGTATTCATTGAATTGACAAATGTAGTTTGCTTCATGAATTAAACGTGTGCAATTTGTTTGATTGAATCAATGTGTTAAGAGTAACTCTACTCATTGAATTATCATCTGCAGTCTGTTTCATTGAATGAACGAGTGCAGTAGGATTCACTAAATAAGTGAGTTACGTTTGTTCGTTTGAAACAAGGAATAAGGTTTGAATCATTGAATCAATCATTGCAGCTTGATTCATTGCTTCAATGAATGCAGATTGTTTCATTAAATTGAATGAATTAAACTGACAAATTGAATGAATGAGAGAAAGCTCTGCTCATTGAATTAAGACGGACAGTTTGGTTCATGTCATGAACATGTGCAATTTGATAGAGACAATGCGTGAAAATTGTGCATTAAATGAATGAGAGTAGCTCTACTCATTGAATGTATGAGTGCAGCCTCTTTTATTGAATGAACGTATATGCAGTTTGGTTTACAAAATAAGGGAGATAGCTTTATTTCATTGAAACAAGGGATAAGGTTTGATTCATTGAATCACTGATTTTCGTTCGATTCAACGATTCAATGAATGCAGTTTGTTTCATTGAATGAAAGCGTTAAGCTTGTCACATTGAATGAATGAAAGTTGCTCTACTTATTGAATAGACAAGAGCAGCCTCTTTCATTGAATGAACGCTTGCACTTTCATTCACGAAATAAGCGTGTTAAGTTTGTTTCATTGAAACATTGAATAACATTTGATTGACTGAAACAATCATTAAAGTTTGATTCAATGAATCAAGAATGCAGTTTGTTTTTATTTAATTGAATGAATTAAATTGACACATTGAATTAATGAGAGAAGCTCTGCTCATTGAATTAAGACAATGCGTGAAAGTTTTGCCATTGAATGAATGAGAGTAGCTCTGCTCAATGAATAGAAAAGTGCAGCCTCTTTCATTAAGTGAACGTATTTGGTTCATTAAACAAGTGAGAAACTTTTGTTCCATTAAAACAAGGAATAAGGATTGAATCATTGAATTATTGATTGTAGATTGATTAAGTGATTCAACGAATGCAGATTGTTTCATTGAATGAAAGCGATAAGCTTGACACAATGAATGAATGAGAGTAGCTCTACTCATTGAATTGACAGTGCAGCCTCTTTCATTGAAAGAACGTGTACAGTTTCATTCACTAAATCAGCGTGTTAAAGTTTGTTTCATTCAAACATTGAATGACGTTTGATGTATTGAAACGATCATTAAAGCTTGATTCAATGAATCAAGAATGCGAATTGTTTCATTGAATGAAAGCGTTATGCTTGAAACATTGAATGAATGAACGAAGCTCTACTCATTGAATGAAGACCTACAAGTTTGGTTCATGGAGTGAATGTGTTCAATTTGATTGAGACATGAGTGAAGCTTTTGTGACATTGAATGCATGAGTAGCTGTATTCATTGAATTGACAAATGTAGTTTGCTTCATGAATTAAACGTGTGCAATTTGTTTGATTGAATCAATGTGTTAAGAGTAACTCTACTCATTGAATTATCATCTGCAGTCTGTTTCATTGAATGAACGAGTGCAGTAGGATTCACTAAATAAGTGAGTTACGTTTGCTCGTTTGAAACAAGGAATAAGGTTTGAATCATTGAATCAATCATTGCAGCTTGATTCATTGCTTCAATGAATGCAGATTGTTTCATTAAATTGAATGAATTAAACTGACAAATTGAATGAATGAGAGAAAGCTCTGCTCATTGAATTAAGACGGACAGTTTGGTTCATGTCATGAACATGTGCAATTTGATAGAGACAATGCGTGAAAATTGTGCATTAAATGAATGAGAGTAGCTCTACTCATTGAATGTATGAGTGCAGCCTCTTTTATTGAATGAACGTATATGCAGTTTGGTTTACAAAATAAGGGAGATAGCTTTATTTCATTGAAACAAGGGATAAGGTTTGATTCATTGAATCACTGATTTTCGTTCGATTCAACGATTCAATGAATGCAGTTTGTTTCATTGAATGAAAGCGTAAAGCTTGACACATTGAATGAATGAAAGTTGCTCTACTTATTGAATAGACAAGAGCAGCCTCTTTCATTGAATGAACGCTTGCACTTTCATTCACGAAATAAGCGTGTTAAGTTTGTTTCATTGAAACATTTGATTGACTGAAACAATCATTAAAGTTTGATTCAATGAATCAAGAATGCAGTTTGTTTTTATTTAATTGAATGAATTAAATTGACACATTGATTAATGAGAGAAGCTCTGGTCATTGAATTAAGACAATGCGTGAAAGTTTTGCCATTGAATGAATGAGAGTAGCTCTACTCAATGAATAGAAAAGTGCAGCCTCTTTCATTAAGTGAACGTATTTGGTTCATTAAACAAGTGAGAAAGTTTTGTTCCATTGAAACAAGGAATAAGGATTGAATCATTGAATTATTGATTGTAGATTGATTAAGTGATTCAACGAATGCAGATTGTTTCATTGAATGAAAGCGATAAGCTTGACACAATGAATGAATGAGAGTAGCTCTACTCATTGAATTGACAGTGCAGCCTCTTTCATTGAAAGAACGTGTACAGTTTCATTCACTAAATCAGCGTGTTAAAGTTTGTTTCATTCAAACATTGAATGACGTTTGATGCATTGAAACGATCATTAAAGCTTGATTCAATGAATCAAGAATGCGAATTGTTTTATTGAATGAAAGCGTTATGCTTGAAACATTGAATGAATGATCGAAGCTCTACTCATTGAATGAACACCTACAAGTTTGGTTCATGGAGTGAATGTGTTCAATTTGATTGAGACATGAGTGAAGCTTTTGTGACATTGAATGCATGAGTAGCTGTATTCATTGAATTGACAAATGTAGTTTGCTTCATGAATTAAACGTGTGCAATTTGTTTGATTGAATCAATGTGTTAAGAGTAACTCTACTCATTGAATTATCATCTGCAGTCTGTTTCATTGAATGAACGAGTGCAGTAGGATTCACTAAATAAGTGAGTTAGGTTTGTTCGATTGAAACAAGGAATAAGGTTTGAATCATTGAATCAATTATTGTAGTTTGATTCAATGATTCAATGAATGCAGTTTGTTTCATTAAATTGATTGAATTAAATACACTCATTGAATGTACGAGAGAAGCTCTGCTCAATGAATAGAAACATGCAGCGTCTTGCATTGAGTGAACGTATGCAGCTTGGTTCACAACATAAGGGAGATAGATTTGTTTCATTGACCCAAGGAATAAGGTTTGATGCATTGAATCAATGATTTTAGTTTGATTTAATGATTCAAATGAATGCAGTTTGTTTCATTGAATGAGAGCCTTATGCTTGACACATTGACTGAATGAAATGAGCTCTTCTCATTGAATAGACAATTGCAGCCTCTTTCATTGAGTGAACGCTTGCAGATTCGTTCACGAAATAAGCGTGTTAAGTTTGTTTCATTGAAAGATTGAATAACGTTGGATTCACTGAATCAATCATTAAAGCTTGATTCAATCAATCAAGAATGCAGTTTGTTTCGTTAAATGAAAACGGTGAGCGTTACACATTGAATGTATGAGATTACCTCTACTCATTGAATTAAGAGGGTCAATTTGGTTCATGTCGTGATAGTGCGCAGTTTGATAGAGACAGTGCGTGAAACTTGTGCCATTGAATGATCGAGAGTACTCATTGAATAGACAAGTGTAGCCTTTTTCATTAAATGAGCGTGTGCAGTTTGGTTCACTAAGTAAAGGAGATAGGTTTGTTCCATTGAAACAAGGAATAAGGATTGAATGATTGAATCATTGATTGTAGTTGAATTAAATGATACAATTAATGCAGATTATTTCATTGAATGAAAGCGATAAGATTGACACATTGAATGCTCTACGCATTGAATGGACATCAGTTTGCTTGATGGAGTGAATGTGTGCAGTTTGATTGAGACAATGTGTGAAGCTTGTGACAGTGAATGAATGACTGGCTGTATTCATTGAATTGACCAATCTAGTTTGCTTCATGAAGTAAATATGCGCAATTGTTTGATTGAATCAATGCTTTAAGAGTAACTCTACTCATTGAAATATCATGTGCAGTCTGTTTCATAGAATGAACGAGTGTAGTTGAATTCACGAAATAAGTGAGTTAGTTTGTTGGATTGTTGCAAGGAATAAGGTTTGAATCATTGTATTATTGATTGTAGATTGATTAAGTGATTCAACGAATGCAGATTGTTTCATTGAATGAAAGCGATAAGCTTGACACAATGAATGAATGAGAGTAGCTCTACTCATTGAATTGACAGTGCAGCCTCTTTCATTGAAAGAACGTGTACAGTTTCATTCACTAAATCAGCGTGTTAAAGTTTGTTTCATTGAAACATTGAATAACGTTTGATGCATTGAAACAATCATTAAAGCTTGATTCAATGAATCAAGAATGCGAATTGTTTTATTGAATGAAAGCGTTATGCTTGAAACATCGAATGAATGATAGAAGCTCTACTCATTGAATGAAGACCTACAAGTTTGGTTCATGGAGTGAGTGTGTTCAATTTGATTGAGACATGAGTGAAGCTTTTGTGACATTGAATGAATGAGTAGCTGTATTCATTGAATTGACAAATGTAGTTTGCTTCATGATCTAAACGTGTGCAATTTGTTTGATTGAATCAATATGTTAAGACTACCTCTACTCATTGAATTATCATCTGTAGTCTGTTTCATTGAATGGACGAGTGCAGTAGGATTCACTAAATAAGTGAGTTAGATTTGTTCGATTGAAACAAGGAATAATGTTTGATTCATTGAATCAATCATTGCAGCTTGATTCATTGCTTCAATGAATGCAGATTGTTTCATTAAATTGAATGAATTAAACTGACAAATTGAATGAATGAGAGAAAGCTCTGCTCATTGAATTAAGACGGACAGTTTGTTTCATGTCGTGAACATGTGCAATTTGATAGAGACAATGCGTGAAAATTGTGCATTAAATGAATGAGAGTAGCTCTACTCATTGAATGTATGAGTGCAGCCTCTTTTATTGAATGAACGTATATGCAGTTTGGTTTACAAAATAAGGGAGATAGCTTTATTTCATTGAAACAGGGGATAAGGTTTGATTCATTGAATCACTGATTTTCGTTCGATTCAACGATTCAATGAATGCAGTTTGTTTCATTGAATGAAAGCGTTAAGCTTGACACATTGAATGAATGAAAGTTGCTCTACTTATTGAATAGACAAGAGCAGCCTCTTTCATTGAATGAACGAGTGCAGTAGGATTCACTAAATAAGTGAGTTAGGTTTTTTTCGTTTGAAACAAGGAATAAGGTTTGAATCATTGAATCAATTATTGTAGTTTGATTCAATGATTCAATGAATGCAGTTTGTTTCATTAAATTGATTGAATTAAAGACACTCATTGAATGAACGAGAGAAGCTCTGCTCAATGAATAGAAACATGCAGCCTCTTGCATTGAGTGAACGTATGCAGCTTGGTTCACAAAATAAGGGAGATAGATTTGTTTCATTGACCCAAGGAATAAGGTTTGATGCATTGAATCAATGATTTTAGTTTGATTTAATGATTCAATGAATGCAGTTTGTTTCATTGAATGAGAGCCTTATGCTTGACACATTGAGTGAATGAAATGAGCTCTTCTCATTGAATAGTCAATTGCAGCCTCTTTCATTGAATGAACGCTTGCAGATTCGTTCACGAAATAAGCGTGTTAAGTTTGTTTCATTGAAAGATTGAATAACGTTGGATTCACTGAATCAATCATTAAAGTTTGATTCAATGAATCAAGAATGCAGTTTGTTTCGTTAAATGAAAACGGTGAGCGTTACACATTGAATGTATGAGATTACCTCTACTCATTGAATTAAGACGGTCAATTTGGTTCATGTCGTGATAGTGCGCAGTTTGATAGAGACAGTGCGTGAAACTTGTGCCATTGAATGATCGAGAGTACTCATTGAATAGACAAGTGCAGCCTTTTTCATTAAATGAGCGTGTGCAGTTTGGTTCACTAAGTAAAGGAGATAGGTTTGTTCCATTGAAACAAGGAATAAGGATTGAATGATTGAATCATTGATTGTAGTTGAATTAAATGATTCAATTAATGCAGATTATTTCATTGAATGAAAGCGATAAGATTGACACATTGAATGCTCTACGCATTGAATGGATATCAGTTTGCTTGATGGAGTGAATGTGCGCAGTTTGATTGAGACAATGTGTGAAGCTTGTGACAGTGAATGAATGACTGGCTGTATTCATTGAATTGACCAATCTAGTTTGCTTCATGAAGTAAATATGCGCAATTTGTTTGATTGAATCAATGCTTTAAGAGTAACTCTACTCATTGAAATATCATGTGCAGTCTGTTTCATAGAATGAACGAGTGTAGTTGAATTCACTAAATAAGTGAGTTAGGTTTGTTGGATTGTTGCAAGGAATAAGGTTTGAATCATTGAATTATTGATTGTAGATTGATTAAGTGATTCAACGAATGCAGATTGTTTCATTGAATGAAAGCGATAAGCTTGACGCAATGAATGAATGAGAGTAGCTCTACTCATTGAATTGACAGTGCAGCCTCTTTCATTGATAGAACGTGTACAGTTTCATTCACTAAATCAGCGTGTTAAAGTTTGTTTCATTGAAACATTGAATAACGTTTGATGCATTGAAACAATCATTAAAGCTTGATTCAATGAATCAAGAATGCGAATTGTTTTATTGAATGAAAGCGTTATGCTTGAAACATCGAATGAATGATTGAAGCTCTACTCATTGAATGAAGACCTACAAGTTTGGTTCATGGAGTGAATGTGTTCAATTTGATTGAGACATGAGTGAAGCTATTGTGACATTGAATGAATGAGTAGCTGTATTCATTGAATTGACAAATGTAGTTTGCTTCATGATCTAAACGTGTGCAATTTGTTTGATTGAATCAATATGTTAAGAGTAACTCTACTCATTGAATTATCATCTGCAGTCTGTTTCATTGAATGAACGAGTGCAGTAGGATATACTAAATAAGTGAGTTAGGTTTGTTCGATTGAAACAAGGAATAATGTTTGATTCATTGAATCAATCATTGCAGCTTGATTCATTGCTTCAATGAATGCAGATTGTTTCATTAAATTGAATGAATTAAACTGACAAATTGAATGAATGAGAGAAAGCTCTGCTCATTGAATTAAGACGGACAGTTTGGTTCATGTCATGAACATGTGCAATTTGATAGAGACAATGCGTGAAAATTGTGCATTAAATGAATGAGAGTAGCTCTACTCATTGAATGTATGAGTTCAGCCTCTTTTATTGAATGAACGTATATGCAGTTTGGTTTACAAAATAAGGGAGATAGCTTTATTTCATTGAAACAAGGGATAAGGTTTGATTCATTGAATCACTGATTTTCGTTCGATTCAACGATTCAATGAATGCAGTTTGTTTCATTGAATGAAAGCGTTAAGCTTGACACATTGAATGAATGAAAGTTGCTCTACTTATTGAATAGACAAGAGCAGCCTCTTTCATTGAATGAACGCTTGCACTTTCATTCACGAAATAAGCGTGTTAAGTTTGTTTCATTGAAACATTGAATAACATTTGATTGACTGAAACAATCATTAAAGTTTGATTCAATGAATCAAGAATGCAGTTTGTTTTTATTTAATTGAATAAATTAAATTGACACATTGAATTAATGAGAGAAGCTCTGCTCATTGAATTAAGACAATGCGTGAAAGTTTTGCCATTGAATGAATGAGAGTAGCTCTACTCAATGAATAGAAAAGTGCAGCCTCTTTCATTAAGTGAACGTATTTGGTTCATTAAACAAGTGAGAAAGTTTTGTTCCATTGAAACAAGGAATAAGGATTGAATCATTGAATTATTGATTGTAGATTGATTAAGTGATTCAACGAATGCAGATTGTTTCATTGAATGAAAGCGATAAGCTTGACACAATGAATGAATGAGAGTAGCTCTACTCGTTGAATTGACAGTGCAGCCTCTTTCATTGAAAGAACGTGTACAGTTTCATTCACTAAATCAGCGTGTTAAAGTTTGTTTCATTCAAACATTGAATGACGTTTGATGCATTGAAACGATCATTAAAGCTTGATTCAATGAATCAAGAATGCGAATTGTTTCATTGAATGAAAGCGTTATGCTTGAAACATTGAATGAATGATCGAAGCTCTACTCATTGGATGAACACCTACAAGTTTGGTTCATGGAGTGAATGTGTTCAATTTGATTGAGACATGAGTGAAGCTTTTGTGACATTGAATGCATGAGTAGCTGTATTCATTGAATTGACAAATGTAGTTTGCTTCATGAATTAAACGTGTGCAATTTGTTTGATTGAATCAATGTGTTAAGAGTAACTCTACTCATTGAATTATCATCTGCATTCTGTTTCATTGAATGAACGAGTGCAGTAGGATTCACTAAATAAGTGAGTTAGGTTTGTTCGATTGAAACAAGGAATAAGGATTGAATCATTGAATCAATTATTGTAGTTTGAACCAATGATTCAATGAATGCAGTTTGTTTCATTAAATTGATTGAATTAAATACACTCATTGAATGAACGAGAGAAGCTCTGCTCAATGAATAGAAACATGCAGCGTCTTGCATTGAGTGAACGTATGCAGCTTGTTTCACAAAATAAGGGAGATAGATTTGTTTCATTGAACTAAGGAATAAGGTTTGATGCATTGAATCAATGCTTTTTATTTGATTTAATGATTCAATGAATGCAGTTTGTTTCATTGAATGAGAGCCTTATGCTTGACACATTGACTGAATGAAATGAGCTCTTCTCATTGAATAGACAATTGCAGCCTCTTTCATTGAGTGAACGCTTGCAGATTCGTTCACGAAATAAGCGTGTTAAGTTTGTTTCATTGAAAGATTGAATAACGTTGGATTCACTGAATCAATCATTAAAGCTTGATTCAATCAATCAAGAATGCAGTTTGTTTCGTTAAATGAAAACGGTGAGCGTTACACATTGAATGTATGAGATTACCTCTACTCATTGAATTAAGAGGGTCAATTTGGTTCATGTCGTGATAGTGCGCAGTTTGATAGAGACAGTGCGTGAAACTTGTGCCATTGAATGATCGAGAGTACTCATTGAATAGACAAGTGTAGCCTTTTTCATTAAATGAGCGTGTGCAGTTTGGTTCACTAAGTAAAGGAGATAGGTTTGTTCCATTGAAACAAGGAATAAGGATTGAATGATTGAATCATTGATTGTAGTTGAATTAAATGATACAATTAATGCAGATTATTTCATTGAATGAAAGCGATAAGATTGACACATTGAATGCTCTACGCATTGAATGGACATCAGTTTGCTTGATGGAGTGAATGTGTGCAGTTTGATTGAGACAATGTGTGAAGCTTGTGACAGTGAATGAATGACTGGCTGTATTCATTGAATTGACCAATCTAGTTTGCTTCATGAAGTAAATATGCGCAATTGTTTGATTGAATCAATGCTTTAAGAGTAACTCTACTCATTGAAATATCATGTGCAGTCTGTTTCATAGAATGAACGAGTGTAGTTGAATTCACGAAATAAGTGAGTTAGTTTGTTGGATTGTTGCAAGGAATAAGGTTTGAATCATTGTATTATTGATTGTAGATTGATTAAGTGATTCAACGAATGCAGATTGTTTCATTGAATGAAAGCGATAAGCTTGACACAATGAATGAATGAGAGTAGCTCTACTCATTGAATTGACAGTGCAGCCTCTTTCATTGAAAGAACGTGTACAGTTTCATTCACTAAATCAGCGTGTTAAAGTTTGTTTCATTGAAACATTGAATAACGTTTGATGCATTGAAACAATCATTAAAGCTTGATTCAATGAATCAAGAATGCGAATTGTTTTATTGAATGAAAGCGTTATGCTTGAAACATCGAATGAATGATAGAAGCTCTACTCATTGAATGAAGACCTACAAGTTTGGTTC
This sequence comes from Chiloscyllium punctatum, assembly GCF_047496795.1. NCBI lineage: Eukaryota > Metazoa > Chordata > Chondrichthyes > Orectolobiformes > Hemiscylliidae > Chiloscyllium > Chiloscyllium punctatum. The sequence continues at coordinate 64,962,038 of NC_092776.1, read as the reverse complement.
ATGGAGTGAGTGTGTTCAATTTGATTGAGACATGAGTGAAGCTTTTGTGACATTGAATGAATGAGTAGCTGTATTCATTGAATTGACAAATGTAGTTTGCTTCATGATCTAAACGTGTGCAATTTGTTTGATTGAATCAATATGTTAAGACTACCTCTACTCATTGAATTATCATCTGTAGTCTGTTTCATTGAATGGACGAGTGCAGTAGGATTCACTAAATAAGTGAGTTAGATTTGTTCGATTGAAACAAGGAATAATGTTTGATTCATTGAATCAATCATTGCAGCTTGATTCATTGCTTCAATGAATGCAGATTGTTTCATTAAATTGAATGAATTAAACTGACAAATTGAATGAATGAGAGAAAGCTCTGCTCATTGAATTAAGACGGACAGTTTGTTTCATGTCGTGAACATGTGCAATTTGATAGAAACAATGCGTGAAAATTGTGCATTAAATGAATGAGAGTAGCTCTACTCATTGAATGTATGAGTGCAGCCTCTTTTATTGAATGAACGTATATGCAGTTTGGTTTACAAAATAAGGGAGATAGCTTTATTTCATTGAAACAGGGGATAAGGTTTGATTCATTGAATCACTGATTTTCGTTCGATTCAACGATTCAATGAATGCAGTTTGTTTCATTGAATGAAAGCGTTAAGCTTGACACATTGAATGAATGAAAGTTGCTCTACTTATTGAATAGACAAGAGCAGCCTCTTTCATTGAATGAACGAGTGCAGTAGGATTCACTAAATAAGTGAGTTAGGTTTTTTTCGTTTGAAACAAGGAATAAGGTTTGAATCATTGAATCAATTATTGTAGTTTGATTCAATGATTCAATGAATGCAGTTTGTTTCATTAAATTGATTGAATTAAAGACACTCATTGAATGAACGAGAGAAGCTCTGCTCAATGAATAGAAACATGCAGCCTCTTGCATTGAGTGAACGTATGCAGCTTGGTTCACAAAATAAGGGAGATAGATTTGTTTCATTGACCCAAGGAATAAGGTTTGATGCATTGAATCAATGATTTTAGTTTGATTTAATGATTCAATGAATGCAGTTTGTTTCATTGAATGAGAGCCTTATGCTTGACACATTGAGTGAATGAAATGAGCTCTTCTCATTGAATAGTCAATTGCAGCCTCTTTCATTGAATGAACGCTTGCAGATTCGTTCACGAAATAAGCGTGTTAAGTTTGTTTCATTGAAAGATTGAATAACGTTGGATTCACTGAATCAATCATTAAAGTTTGATTCAATGAATCAAGAATGCAGTTTGTTTCGTTAAATGAAAACGGTGAGCGTTACACATTGAATGTATGAGATTACCTCTACTCATTGAATTAAGACGGTCAATTTGGTTCATGTCGTGATAGTGCGCAGTTTGATAGAGACAGTGCGTGAAACTTGTGCCATTGAATGATCGAGAGTACTCATTGAATAGACAAGTGCAGCCTTTTTCATTAAATGAGCGTGTGCAGTTTGGTTCACTAAGTAAAGGAGATAGGTTTGTTCCATTGAAACAAGGAATAAGGATTGAATGATTGAATCATTGATTGTAGTTGAATTAAATGATTCAATTAATGCAGATTATTTCATTGAATGAAAGCGATAAGATTGACACATTGAATGCTCTACGCATTGAATGGATATCAGTTTGCTTGATGGAGTGAATGTGCGCAGTTTGATTGAGACAATGTGTGAAGCTTGTGACAGTGAATGAATGACTGGCTGTATTCATTGAATTGACCAATCTAGTTTGCTTCATGAAGTAAATATGCGCAATTTGTTTGATTGAATCAATGCTTTAAGAGTAACTCTACTCATTGAAATATCATGTGCAGTCTGTTTCATAGAATGAACGAGTGTAGTTGAATTCACTAAATAAGTGAGTTAGGTTTGTTGGATTGTTGCAAGGAATAAGGTTTGAATCATTGAATTATTGATTGTAGATTGATTAAGTGATTCAACGAATGCAGATTGTTTCATTGAATGAAAGCGATAAGCTTGACGCAATGAATGAATGAGAGTAGCTCTACTCATTGAATTGACAGTGCAGCCTCTTTCATTGATAGAACGTGTACAGTTTCATTCACTAAATCAGCGTGTTAAAGTTTGTTTCATTGAAACATTGAATAACGTTTGATGCATTGAAACAATCATTAAAGCTTGATTCAATGAATCAAGAATGCGAATTGTTTTATTGAATGAAAGCGTTATGCTTGAAACATCGAATGAATGATTGAAGCTCTACTCATTGAATGAAGACCTACAAGTTTGGTTCATGGAGTGAATGTGTTCAATTTGATTGAGACATGAGTGAAGCTATTGTGACATTGAATGAATGAGTAGCTGTATTCATTGAATTGACAAATGTAGTTTGCTTCATGATCTAAACGTGTGCAATTTGTTTGATTGAATCAATATGTTAAGAGTAACTCTACTCATTGAATTATCATCTGCAGTCTGTTTCATTGAATGAACGAGTGCAGTAGGATATACTAAATAAGTGAGTTAGGTTTGTTCGATTGAAACAAGGAATAATGTTTGATTCATTGAATCAATCATTGCAGCTTGATTCATTGCTTCAATGAATGCAGATTGTTTCATTAAATTGAATGAATTAAACTGACAAATTGAATGAATGAGAGAAAGCTCTGCTCATTGAATTAAGACGGACAGTTTGGTTCATGTCATGAACATGTGCAATTTGATAGAGACAATGCGTGAAAATTGTGCATTAAATGAATGAGAGTAGCTCTACTCATTGAATGTATGAGTTCAGCCTCTTTTATTGAATGAACGTATATGCAGTTTGGTTTACAAAATAAGGAGATAGCTTTATTTCATTGAAACAAGGGATAAGGTTTGATTCATTGAATCACTGATTTTCGTTCGATTCAACGATTCAATGAATGCAGTTTGTTTCATTGAATGAAAGCGTTAAGCTTGACACATTGAATGAATGAAAGTTGCTCTACTTATTGAATAGACAAGAGCAGCCTCTTTCATTGAATGAACGCTTGCACTTTCATTCACGAAATAAGCGTGTTAAGTTTGTTTCATTGAAACATTGAATAACATTTGATTGACTGAAACAATCATTAAAGTTTGATTCAATGAATCAAGAATGCAGTTTGTTTTTATTTAATTGAATAAATTAAATTGACACATTGAATTAATGAGAGAAGCTCTGCTCATTGAATTAAGACAATGCGTGAAAGTTTTGCCATTGAATGAATGAGAGTAGCTCTACTCAATGAATAGAAAAGTGCAGCCTCTTTCATTAAGTGAACGTATTTGGTTCATTAAACAAGTGAGAAAGTTTTGTTCCATTGAAACAAGGAATAAGGATTGAATCATTGAATTATTGATTGTAGATTGATTAAGTGATTCAACGAATGCAGATTGTTTCATTGAATGAAAGCGATAAGCTTGACACAATGAATGAATGAGAGTAGCTCTACTCGTTGAATTGACAGTGCAGCCTCTTTCATTGAAAGAACGTGTACAGTTTCATTCACTAAATCAGCGTGTTAAAGTTTGTTTCATTCAAACATTGAATGACGTTTGATGCATTGAAACGATCATTAAAGCTTGATTCAATGAATCAAGAATGCGAATTGTTTCATTGAATGAAAGCGTTATGCTTGAAACATTGAATGAATGATCGAAGCTCTACTCATTGGATGAACACCTACAAGTTTGGTTCATGGAGTGAATGTGTTCAATTTGATTGAGACATGAGTGAAGCTTTTGTGACATTGAATGCATGAGTAGCTGTATTCATTGAATTGACAAATGTAGTTTGCTTCATGAATTAAACGTGTGCAATTTGTTTGATTGAATCAATGTGTTAAGAGTAACTCTACTCATTGAATTATCATCTGCATTCTGTTTCATTGAATGAACGAGTGCAGTAGGATTCACTAAATAAGTGAGTTAGGTTTGTTCGATTGAAACAAGGAATAAGGATTGAATCATTGAATCAATTATTGTAGTTTGAACCAATGATTCAATGAATGCAGTTTGTTTCATTAAATTGATTGAATTAAATACACTCATTGAATGAACGAGAGAAGCTCTGCTCAATGAATAGAAACATGCAGCGTCTTGCATTGAGTGAACGTATGCAGCTTGTTTCACAAAATAAGGGAGATAGATTTGTTTCATTGAACTAAGGAATAAGGTTTGATGCATTGAATCAATGCTTTTTATTTGATTTAATGATTCAATGAATGCAGTTTGTTTCATTGAATGAGAGCCTTATGCTTGACACATTGACTGAATGAAATGAGCTCTTCTCATTGAATAGACAATTGCAGCCTCTTTCATTGAGTGAACGCTTGCAGATTCGTTCACGAAATAAGCGTGTTAAGTTTGTTTCATTGAAAGATTGAATAACGTTGGATTCACTGAATCAATCATTAAAGCTTGATTCAATCAATCAAGAATGCAGTTTGTTTCGTTAAATGAAAACGGTGAGCGTTACACATTGAATGTATGAGATTACCTCTACTCATTGAATTAAGAGGGTCAATTTGGTTCATGTCGTGATAGTGCGCAGTTTGATAGAGACAGTGCGTGAAACTTGTGCCATTGAATGATCGAGAGTACTCATTGAATAGACAAGTGTAGCCTTTTTCATTAAATGAGCGTGTGCAGTTTGGTTCACTAAGTAAAGGAGATAGGTTTGTTCCATTGAAACAAGGAATAAGGATTGAATGATTGAATCATTGATTGTAGTTGAATTAAATGATACAATTAATGCAGATTATTTCATTGAATGAAAGCGATAAGATTGACACATTGAATGCTCTACGCATTGAATGGACATCAGTTTGCTTGATGGAGTGAATGTGTGCAGTTTGATTGAGACAATGTGTGAAGCTTGTGACAGTGAATGAATGACTGGCTGTATTCATTGAATTGACCAATCTAGTTTGCTTCATGAAGTAAATATGCGCAATTGTTTGATTGAATCAATGCTTTAAGAGTAACTCTACTCATTGAAATATCATGTGCAGTCTGTTTCATAGAATGAACGAGTGTAGTTGAATTCACGAAATAAGTGAGTTAGTTTGTTGGATTGTTGCAAGGAATAAGGTTTGAATCATTGTATTATTGATTGTAGATTGATTAAGTGATTCAACGAATGCAGATTGTTTCATTGAATGAAAGCGATAAGCTTGACACAATGAATGAATGAGAGTAGCTCTACTCATTGAATTGACAGTGCAGCCTCTTTCATTGAAAGAACGTGTACAGTTTCATTCACTAAATCAGCGTGTTAAAGTTTGTTTCATTGAAACATTGAATAACGTTTGATGCATTGAAACAATCATTAAAGCTTGATTCAATGAATCAAGAATGCGAATTGTTTTATTGAATGAAAGCGTTATGCTTGAAACATCGAATGAATGATAGAAGCTCTACTCATTGAATGAAGACCTACAAGTTTGGTTCATGGAGTGAGTGTGTTCAATTTGATTGAGACATGAGTGAAGCTTTTGTGACATTGAATGAATGAGTAGCTGTATTCATTGAATTGACAAATGTAGTTTGCTTCATGATCTAAACGTGTGCAATTTGTTTGATTGAATCAATATGTTAAGACTACCTCTACTCATTGAATTATCATCTGTAGTCTGTTTCATTGAATGGACGAGTGCAGTAGGATTCACTAAATAAGTGAGTTAGATTTGTTCGATTGAAACAAGGAATAATGTTTGATTCATTGAATCAATCATTGCAGCTTGATTCATTGCTTCAATGAATGCAGATTGTTTCATTAAATTGAATGAATTAAACTGACAAATTGAATGAATGAGAGAAAGCTCTGCTCATTGAATTAAGACGGACAGTTTGTTTCATGTCGTGAACATGTGCAATTTGATAGAAACAATGCGTGAAAATTGTGCATTAAATGAATGAGAGTAGCTCTACTCATTGAATGTATGAGTGCAGCCTCTTTTATTGAATGAACGTATATGCAGTTTGGTTTACAAAATAAGGGAGATAGCTTTATTTCATTGAAACAGGGGATAAGGTTTGATTCATTGAATCACTGATTTTCGTTCGATTCAACGATTCAATGAATGCAGTTTGTTTCATTGAATGAAAGCGTTAAGCTTGACACATTGAATGAATGAAAGTTGCTCTACTTATTGAATAGACAAGAGCAGCCTCTTTCATTGAATGAACGCTTGCACTTTCATTCACGAAATAAGCGTGTTAAGTTTGTTTCATTGAAACATTGAATAACATTTGATTGACTGAAACAATCATTAAAGTTTGATTCAATGAATCAAGAATGCAGTTTGTTTTTATTTAATTGAATAAATTAAATTGACACATTGAATTAATGAGAGAAGCTCTGCTCATTGAATTAAGACAATGCGTGAAAGTTTTGCCATTGAATGAATGAGAGTAGCTCTACTCAATGAATAGAAAAGTGCAGCCTCTTTCATTAAGTGAACGTATTTGGTTCATTAAACAAGTGAGAAAGTTTTGTTCCATTGAAACAAGGAATAAGGATTGAATCATTGAATTATTGATTGTAGATTGATTAAGTGATTCAACGAATGCAGATTGTTTCATTGAATGAAAGCGATAAGCTTGACACAATGAATGAATGAGAGTAGCTCTACTCGTTGAATTGACAGTGCAGCCTCTTTCATTGAAAGAACGTGTACAGTTTCATTCACTAAATCAGCGTGTTAAAGTTTGTTTCATTCAAACATTGAATGACGTTTGATGCATTGAAACGATCATTAAAGCTTGATTCAATGAATCAAGAATGCGAATTGTTTCATTGAATGAAAGCGTTATGCTTGAAACATTGAATGAATGATCGAAGCTCTACTCATTGGATGAACACCTACAAGTTTGGTTCATGGAGTGAATGTGTTCAATTTGATTGAGACATGAGTGAAGCTTTTGTGACATTGAATGCATGAGTAGCTGTATTCATTGAATTGACAAATGTAGTTTGCTTCATGAATTAAACGTGTGCAATTTGTTTGATTGAATCAATGTGTTAAGAGTAACTCTACTCATTGAATTATCATCTGCATTCTGTTTCATTGAATGAACGAGTGCAGTAGGATTCACTAAATAAGTGAGTTAGGTTTGTTCGATTGAAACAAGGAATAAGGATTGAATCATTGAATCAATTATTGTAGTTTGAACCAATGATTCAATGAATGCAGTTTGTTTCATTAAATTGATTGAATTAAATACACTCATTGAATGAACGAGAGAAGCTCTGCTCAATGAATAGAAACATGCAGCGTCTTGCATTGAGTGAACGTATGCAGCTTGTTTCACAAAATAAGGGAGATAGATTTGTTTCATTGAACTAAGGAATAAGGTTTGATGCATTGAATCAATGCTTTTTATTTGATTTAATGATTCAATGAATGCAGTTTGTTTCATTGAATGAGAGCCTTATGCTTGACACATTGACTGAATGAAATGAGCTCTTCTCATTGAATAGACAATTGCAGCCTCTTTCATTGAGTGAACGCTTGCAGATTCGTTCACGAAATAAGCGTGTTAAGTTTGTTTCATTGAAAGATTGAATAACGTTGGATTCACTGAATCAATCATTAAAGCTTGATTCAATCAATCAAGAATGCAGTTTGTTTCGTTAAATGAAAACGGTGAGCGTTACACATTGAATGTATGAGATTACCTCTACTCATTGAATTAAGAGGGTCAATTTGGTTCATGTCGTGATAGTGCGCAGTTTGATAGAGACAGTGCGTGAAACTTGTGCCATTGAATGATCGAGAGTACTCATTGAATAGACAAGTGTAGCCTTTTTCATTAAATGAGCGTGTGCAGTTTGGTTCACTAAGTAAAGGAGATAGGTTTGTTCCATTGAAACAAGGAATAAGGATTGAATGATTGAATCATTGATTGTAGTTGAATTAAATGATACAATTAATGCAGATTATTTCATTGAATGAAAGCGATAAGATTGACACATTGAATGCTCTACGCATTGAATGGACATCAGTTTGCTTGATGGAGTGAATGTGTGCAGTTTGATTGAGACAATGTGTGAAGCTTGTGACAGTGAATGAATGACTGGCTGTATTCATTGAATTGACCAATCTAGTTTGCTTCATGAAGTAAATATGCGCAATTGTTTGATTGAATCAATGCTTTAAGAGTAACTCTACTCATTGAAATATCATGTGCAGTCTGTTTCATAGAATGAACGAGTGTAGTTGAATTCACGAAATAAGTGAGTTAGTTTGTTGGATTGTTGCAAGGAATAAGGTTTGAATCATTGTATTATTGATTGTAGATTGATTAAGTGATTCAACGAATGCAGATTGTTTCATTGAATGAAAGCGATAAGCTTGACACAATGAATGAATGAGAGTAGCTCTACTCATTGAATTGACAGTGCAGCCTCTTTCATTGAAAGAACGTGTACAGTTTCATTCACTAAATCAGCGTGTTAAAGTTTGTTTCATTGAAACATTGAATAACGTTTGATGCATTGAAACAATCATTAAAGCTTGATTCAATGAATCAAGAATGCGAATTGTTTTATTGAATGAAAGCGTTATGCTTGAAACATCGAATGAATGATAGAAGCTCTACTCATTGAATGAAGACCTACAAGTTTGGTTCATGGAGTGAGTGTGTTCAATTTGATTGAGACATGAGTGAAGCTTTTGTGACATTGAATGAATGAGTAGCTGTATTCATTGAATTGACAAATGTAGTTTGCTTCATGATCTAAACGTGTGCAATTTGTTTGATTGAATCAATATGTTAAGACTACCTCTACTCATTGAATTATCATCTGTAGTCTGTTTCATTGAATGGACGAGTGCAGTAGGATTCACTAAATAAGTGAGTTAGATTTGTTCGATTGAAACAAGGAATAATGTTTGATTCATTGAATCAATCATTGCAGCTTGATTCATTGCTTCAATGAATGCAGATTGTTTCATTAAATTGAATGAATTAAACTGACAAATTGAATGAATGAGAGAAAGCTCTGCTCATTGAATTAAGACGGACAGTTTGTTTCATGTCGTGAACATGTGCAATTTGATAGAAACAATGCGTGAAAATTGTGCATTAAATGAATGAGAGTAGCTCTACTCATTGAATGTATGAGTGCAGCCTCTTTTATTGAATGAACGTATATGCAGTTTGGTTTACAAAATAAGGGAGATAGCTTTATTTCATTGAAACAGGGGATAAGGTTTGATTCATTGAATCACTGATTTTCGTTCGATTCAACGATTCAATGAATGCAGTTTGTTTCATTGAATGAAAGCGTTAAGCTTGACACATTGAATGAATGAAAGTTGCTCTACTTATTGAATAGACAAGAGCAGCCTCTTTCATTGAATGAACGAGTGCAGTAGGATTCACTAAATAAGTGAGTTAGGTTTTTTTCGTTTGAAACAAGGAATAAGGTTTGAATCATTGAATCAATTATTGTAGTTTGATTCAATGATTCAATGAATGCAGTTTGTTTCATTAAATTGATTGAATTAAAGACACTCATTGAATGAACGAGAGAAGCTCTGCTCAATGAATAGAAACATGCAGCCTCTTGCATTGAGTGAACGTATGCAGCTTGGTTCACAAAATAAGGGAGATAGATTTGTTTCATTGACCCAAGGAATAAGGTTTGATGCATTGAATCAATGATTTTAGTTTGATTTAATGATTCAATGAATGCAGTTTGTTTCATTGAATGAGAGCCTTATGCTTGACACATTGAGTGAATGAAATGAGCTCTTCTCATTGAATAGTCAATTGCAGCCTCTTTCATTGAATGAACGCTTGCAGATTCGTTCACGAAATAAGCGTGTTAAGTTTGTTTCATTGAAAGATTGAATAACGTTGGATTCACTGAATCAATCATTAAAGTTTGATTCAATGAATCAAGAATGCAGTTTGTTTCGTTAAATGAAAACGGTGAGCGTTACACATTGAATGTATGAGATTACCTCTACTCATTGAATTAAGACGGTCAATTTGGTTCATGTCGTGATAGTGCGCAGTTTGATAGAGACAGTGCGTGAAACTTGTGCCATTGAATGATCGAGAGTACTCATTGAATAGACAAGTGCAGCCTTTTTCATTAAATGAGCGTGTGCAGTTTGGTTCACTAAGTAAAGGAGATAGGTTTGTTCCATTGAAACAAGGAATAAGGATTGAATGATTGAATCATTGATTGTAGTTGAATTAAATGATTCAATTAATGCAGATTATTTCATTGAATGAAAGCGATAACATTGACACATTGAATGCTCTACGCATTGAATGGATATCAGTTTGCTTGATGGAGTGAATGTGCGCAGTTTGATTGAGACAATGTGTGAAGCTTGTGACAGTGAATGAATGACTGGCTGTATTCATTGAATTGACCAATCTAGTTTGCTTCATGAAGTAAATATGCGCAATTTGTTTGATTGAATCAATGCTTTAAGAGTAACTCTACTCATTGAAATATCATGTGCAGTCTGTTTCATAGAATGAACGAGTGTAGTTGAATTCACTAAATAAGTGAGTTAGGTTTGTTGGATTGTTGCAAGGAATAAGGTTTGAATCATTGAATTATTGATTGTAGATTGATTAAGTGATTCAACGAATGCAGATTGTTTCATTGAATGAAAGCGATAAGCTTGACGCAATGAATGAATGAGAGTAGCTCTACTCATTGAATTGACAGTGCAGCCTCTTTCATTGATAGAACGTGTACAGTTTCATTCACTAAATCAGCGTGTTAAAGTTTGTTTCATTGAAACATTGAATAACGTTTGATGCATTGAAACAATCATTAAAGCTTGATTCAATGAATCAAGAATGCGAATTGTTTTATTGAATGAAAGCGTTATGCTTGAAACATCGAATGAATGATTGAAGCTCTACTCATTGAATGAAGACCTACAAGTTTGGTTCATGGAGTGAATGTGTTCAATTTGATTGAGACATGAGTGAAGCTATTGTGACATTGAATGAATGAGTAGCTGTATTCATTGAATTGACAAATGTAGTTTGCTTCATGATCTAAACGTGTGCAATTTGTTTGATTGAATCAATATGTTAAGAGTAACTCTACTCATTGAATTATCATCTGCAGTCTGTTTCATTGAATGAACGAGTGCAGTAGGATATACTAAATAAGTGAGTTAGGTTTGTTCGATTGAAACAAGGAATAATGTTTGATTCATTGAATCAATCATTGCAGCTTGATTCATTGCTTCAATGAATGCAGATTGTTTCATTAAATTGAATGAATTAAACTGACAAATTGAATGAATGAGAGAAAGCTCTGCTCATTGAATTAAGACGGACAGTTTGGTTCATGTCATGAACATGTGCAATTTGATAGAGACAATGCGTGAAAATTGTGCATTAAATGAATGAGAGTAGCTCTACTCATTGAATGTATGAGTTCAGCCTCTTTTATTGAATGAACGTATATGCAGTTTGGTTTACAAAATAAGGGAGATAGCTTTATTTCATTGAAACAAGGGATAAGGTTTGATTCATTGAATCACTGATTTTCGTTCGATTCAACGATTCAATGAATGCAGTTTGTTTCATTGAATGAAAGCGTTAAGCTTGACACATTGAATGAATGAAAGTTGCTCTACTTATTGAATAGACAAGAGCAGCCTCTTTCATTGAATGAACGCTTGCACTTTCATTCACGAAATAAGCGTGTTAAGTTTGTTTCATTGAAACATTGAATAACATTTGATTGACTGAAACAATCATTAAAGTTTGATTCAATGAATCAAGAATGCAGTTTGTTTTTATTTAATTGAATAAATTAAATTGACACATTGAATTAATGAGAGAAGCTCTGCTCATTGAATTAAGACAATGCGTGAAAGTTTTGCCATTGAATGAATGAGAGTAGCTCTACTCAATGAATAGAAAAGTGCAGCCTCTTTCATTAAGTGAACGTATTTGGTTCATTAAACAAGTGAGAAAGTTTTGTTCCATTGAAACAAGGAATAAGGATTGAATCATTGAATTATTGATTGTAGATTGATTAAGTGATTCAACGAATGCAGATTGTTTCATTGAATGAAAGCGATAAGCTTGACACAATGAATGAATGAGAGTAGCTCTACTCGTTGAATTGACAGTGCAGCCTCTTTCATTGAAAGAACGTGTACAGTTTCATTCACTAAATCAGCGTGTTAAAGTTTGTTTCATTCAAACATTGAATGACGTTTGATGCATTGAAACGATCATTAAAGCTTGATTCAATGAATCAAGAATGCGAATTGTTTCATTGAATGAAAGCGTTATGCTTGAAACATTGAATGAATGATCGAAGCTCTACTCATTGGATGAACACCTACAAGTTTGGTTCATGGAGTGAATGTGTTCAATTTGATTGAGACATGAGTGAAGCTTTTGTGACATTGAATGCATGAGTAGCTGTATTCATTGAATTGACAAATGTAGTTTGCTTCATGAATTAAACGTGTGCAATTTGTTTGATTGAATCAATGTGTTAAGAGTAACTCTACTCATTGAATTATCATCTGCATTCTGTTTCATTGAATGAACGAGTGCAGTAGGATTCACTAAATAAGTGAGTTAGGTTTGTTCGATTGAAACAAGGAATAAGGATTGAATCATTGAATCAATTATTGTAGTTTGAACCAATGATTCAATGAATGCAGTTTGTTTCATTAAATTGATTGAATTAAATACACTCATTGAATGAACGAGAGAAGCTCTGCTCAATGAATAGAAACATGCAGCGTCTTGCATTGAGTGAACGTATGCAGCTTGTTTCACAAAATAAGGGAGATAGATTTGTTTCATTGAACTAAGGAATAAGGTTTGATGCATTGAATCAATGCTTTTTATTTGATTTAATGATTCAATGAATGCAGTTTGTTTCATTGAATGAGAGCCTTATGCTTGACACATTGACTGAATGAAATGAGCTCTTCTCATTGAATAGACAATTGCAGCCTCTTTCATTGAGTGAACGCTTGCAGATTCGTTCACGAAATAAGCGTGTTAAGTTTGTTTCATTGAAAGATTGAATAACGTTGGATTCACTGAATCAATCATTAAAGCTTGATTCAATCAATCAAGAATGCAGTTTGTTTCGTTAAATGAAAACGGTGAGCGTTACACATTGAATGTATGAGATTACCTCTACTCATTGAATTAAGAGGGTCAATTTGGTTCATGTCGTGATAGTGCGCAGTTTGATAGAGACAGTGCGTGAAACTTGTGCCATTGAATGATCGAGAGTACTCATTGAATAGACAAGTGTAGCCTTTTTCATTAAATGAGCGTGTGCAGTTTGGTTCACTAAGTAAAGGAGATAGGTTTGTTCCATTGAAACAAGGAATAAGGATTGAATGATTGAATCATTGATTGTAGTTGAATTAAATGATACAATTAATGCAGATTATTTCATTGAATGAAAGCGATAAGATTGACACATTGAATGCTCTACGCATTGAATGGACATCAGTTTGCTTGATGGAGTGAATGTGTGCAGTTTGATTGAGACAATGTGTGAAGCTTGTGACAGTGAATGAATGACTGGCTGTATTCATTGAATTGACCAATCTAGTTTGCTTCATGAAGTAAATATGCGCAATTGTTTGATTGAATCAATGCTTTAAGAGTAACTCTACTCATTGAAATATCATGTGCAGTCTGTTTCATAGAATGAACGAGTGTAGTTGAATTCACGAAATAAGTGAGTTAGTTTGTTGGATTGTTGCAAGGAATAAGGTTTGAATCATTGTATTATTGATTGTAGATTGATTAAGTGATTCAACGAATGCAGATTGTTTCATTGAATGAAAGCGATAAGCTTGACACAATGAATGAATGAGAGTAGCTCTACTCATTGAATTGACAGTGCAGCCTCTTTCATTGAAAGAACGTGTACAGTTTCATTCACTAAATCAGCGTGTTAAAGTTTGTTTCATTGAAACATTGAATAACGTTTGATGCATTGAAACAATCATTAAAGCTTGATTCAATGAATCAAGAATGCGAATTGTTTTATTGAATGAAAGCGTTATGCTTGAAACATCGAATGAATGATAGAAGCTCTACTCATTGAATGAAGACCTACAAGTTTGGTTCATGGAGTGAGTGTGTTCAATTTGATTGAGACATGAGTGAAGCTTTTGTGACATTGAATGAATGAGTAGCTGTATTCATTGAATTGACAAATGTAGTTTGCTTCATGATCTAAACGTGTGCAATTTGTTTGATTGAATCAATATGTTAAGACTACCTCTACTCATTGAAGTATCATCTGCAGTCTGTTTCATTGAATGGACGAGTGCAGTAGGATTCACTAAATAAGTGAGTTAGATTTGTTCGATTGAAACAAGGAATAATGTTTGATTCATTGAATCAATCATTGCAGCTTGATTCATTGCTTCAATGAATGCAGATTGTTTCATTAAATTGAATGAATTAAACTGACAAATTGAATGAATGAGAGAAAGCTCTGCTCATTGAATTAAGACGGACAGTTTGGTTCATGTCATGAACATGTGCAATTTGATAGAGACAATGCGTGAAAATTGTGCATTAAATGAATGAGAGTAGCTCTACTCATTGAATGTATGAGTTCAGCCTCTTTTATTGAATGAACGTATATGCAGTTTGGTTTACAAAATAAGGGAGATAGCTTTATTTCATTGAAACAGGGGATAAGGTTTGATTCATTGAATCACTGATTTTCGTTCGATTCAACGATTCAATGAATGCAGTTTGTTTCATTGAATGAAAGCGTTAAGCTTGACACATTGAATGAATGAAAGTTGCTCTACTTATTGAATAGACAAGAGCAGCCTCTTTCATTGAATGAACGCTTGCACTTTCATTCACGAAATAAGCGTGTTAAGTTTGTTTCATTGAAACATTGAATAACATTTGATTGACTGAAACAATCATTAAAGTTTGATTCAATAAATCAAGAATGCAGTTTGTTTTTATTTAATTGAATAAATTAAATTGACACATTGAATTAATGAGAGAAGCTCTGCTCATTGAATTAAGACAATGCGTGAAAGTTTTGCCATTGAATGAATGAGAGTAGCTCTACTCAATGAATAGAAAAGTGCAGCCTCTTTCATTAAGTGAACGTATTTGGTTCATTAAACAAGTGAGAAAGTTTTGTTCCATTGAAACAAGGAATAAGGATTGAATCATTGAATTATTGATTGTAGATTGATTAAGTGATTCAACGAATGCAGATTGTTTCATTGAATGAAAGCGATAAGCTTGACACAATGAATGAATGAGAGTAGCTCTACTCGTTGAATTGACAGTGCAGCCTCTTTCATTGAAAGAACGTGTACAGTTTCATTCACTAAATCAGCGTGTTAAAGTTTGTTTCATTCAAACATTGAATGACGTTTGATGCATTGAAACGATCATTAAAGCTTGATTCAATGAATCAAGAATGCGAATTGTTTCATTGAATGAAAGCGTTATGCTTGAAACATTGAATGAATGATGGAAGCTCTACTCATTGAATGAACACCTACAAGTTTGGTTCATGGAGTGAATGTGTTCAATTTGATTGAGACATGAGTGAAGCTTTTGTGACATTGAATGCATGAGTAGCTGTATTCATTGAATTGACAAATGTAGTTTGCTTCATGAATTAAACGTGTGCAATTTGTTTGATTGAATCAATGTGTTAAGAGTAACTCTACTCATTGAATTATCATCTGCATTCTGTTTCATTGAATGAACGAGTGCAGTAGGATTCACTAAATAAGTGAGTTAGGTTTGTTCGATTGAAACAAGGAATAAGGATTGAATCATTGAATCAATTATTGTAGTTTGAACCAATGATTCAATGAATGCAGTTTGTTTCATTAAATTGATTGAATTAAATACACTCATTGAATGAACGAGAGAAGCTCTGCTCAATGAATAGAAACATGCAGCGTCTTGCATTGAGTGAACGTATGCAGCTTGTTTCACAAAATAAGGGAGATAGATTTGTTTCATTGATCTAAGGAATAAGGTTTGATGCATTGAATCAATGCTTTTTATTTGATTTAATGATTCAATGAATGCAGTTTGTTTCATTGAATGAGAGCCTTATGCTTGACACATTGACTGAATGAAATGAGCTCTTCTCATTGAATAGACAATTGCAGCCTCTTTCATTGAATGAACGCTTGCAGATTCGTTCACGAAATAAGCGTGTTAAGTTTGTTTCATTGAAAGATTGAATAACGTTGGATTCACTGAATCAATCATTAAAGTTTGATTCAATGAATCAAGAATGCAGTTTGTTTCGTTAAATGAAAACGGTGAGCGTTACACATTGAATGTATGAGATTACCTCTACTCATTGAATTAAGACGGTCAATTTGGTTCATGTCGTGATAGTGCGCAGTTTGATAGAGACAGTACGTGAAACTTGTGCCATTGAATGATCGAGAGTACTCATTGAATAGACAAGTGCAGCCTATTTCATTAAATGAGCGTGTGCAGTTTGGTTCACTAAGTAAAGGAGATAGGTTTGTTCCATTGAAACAAGGAATAAGGATTGAATGATTGAATCATTGATTGGAGTTGAATTAAATGATTTAATTAATGCAGATTATTTCATTGAATGAAAGCGATAAGATTGACACATTGAATGCTCTACGCATTGAATGGACATCAGTTTGCTTGATGGAGTGAATGTGTGCAGTTTGATTGAGACAATGTGTGAAGCTTGTGACAGTGAATCAATGACTGGCTGTATTCATTGAAGTGACCAATCTAGTTTGCTTCATGAAGTAAATATGCGCAATTTGTTTCATTGAATCAATGCTTTAAGAGTAACTCTACTCATTGAAATATCATGTGCAGTCTGTTTCATAGAATGAACGAGTGTAGTTGAATTCACTAAATAAGTGAGTTAGTTTTGTTGGATTGTTGCAAGGAATAAGGTTTGAATCATTGAATTATTGATTGTAGATTGATTAAGTGATTCAACGAATGCAGATTGTTTCATTGAATGAAAGCGATAAGCTTGACACAATGAATGAATGAGAGTAGCTCTACTCATTGAATTGACAGTGCAGACTCTTTCATTGAAAGAACGTGTAAAGTTTCATTCACTAAATCAGCGTGTTAAAGTTTGTTTCATTGAAACATTGAATAACGTTTGATGCATTAAAACAATCATTAAAGCTTGATTCAATGAATCAAGAATGCAGTTTGTTTCGTTAAATGAAAACGGTGAGCGTTACACATTGAATGTATGAGATTACCTCTACTCATTGAATTAAGACGGTCAATTTGGTTCATGTCGTGATAGTGCGCAGTTTGATAGAGACAGTACGTGAAACTTGTGCCATTGAATGATCGAGAGTACTCATTGAATAGACAAGTGCAGCCTTTTTCATTAAATGAGCGAGTGCAGTTTGGTTCACTAAGTAAAGGAGATAGGTTTGTTCCATTTAAACAAGGAATAAGGATTGAATGATTGAATCAATGATTGGAGTTGAATTAAATGATTTAATTAATGCAGATTATTTCATTGAATGAAAGCGATAAGATTGACACATTGAATGCTCTACGCATTGAATGGACATCAGTTTGCTTGATGGAGTGAATGTGTGCAGTTTGATTGAGACAATGTGTGAAGCTTGTGACAGTGAATGAATGACTGGCTGTATTCATTGAATTGACCAATCTAGTTTGCTTCATGAAGTAAATATGCGCAATTTGTTTGATTGAATCAATGCTTAAAGAGTAACTCTACTCATTGAAATATCATGTGCAGTCTGTTTCATAGAATGAACGAGTGTAGTTGAATTCACTAAATAAGTGAGTTAGGTTTGTTGGATTGTTGCAAGGAATCAGTTTTGAATCATTGAATTATTGATTGTAGATTGATTAAGTGATTCAACGAATGCAGATTGTTTCATTGAATGAAAGCGATAAGCTTGACACAATGAATGAATGAGAGTAGCTCTACTCATTGAATTGACAGTGCAGCCTCTTTCATTGAAAGAACGTGTACAGTTTTATTCACTAAATCAGCGTGTTAAAGTTTGTTTCATTGAAACATTGAATAACGTTTGATGCATTGAAACAATCATTAAAGCTTGATTCAATGAATCAAGAATGCGAATTGTTTTATTGAATGAAAGCGTTATGCTTGAAACATCGAATGAATGATAGAAGCTCTACTCATTGAATGAAGACCTACAAGTTTGGTTCATGGAGTGAATGTGTTCAATTTGATTGAGACATGAGTGAAGCTTTTGTGACATTGAATGCATGAGTAGCCGTATTCATTGAATTGACAAATGTAGTTTGCTTCATGAATTAAACGTGTGCAATTTGTTTGATTGAATCAATGTGTTAAGAGTAACTCTACTCATTGAATTATCATCTGCAGTCTGTTTCATTGAATGAACGAGTGCAGTAGGATTCACTAAATAAGTGAGTTACGTTTGTTCGTTTGAAACAAGGAATAAGGTTTGAATCATTGACTCAATCATTGCAGCTTGATTCATTGCTTCAATGAATGCAGATTGTTTCATTAAATTGAATGAATTAAACTGACAAATTGAATGAATGAGAGAAAGCTCTGCTCATTGAATTAAGACGGACAGTTTGGTTCATGTCATGAACATGTGCAATTTGATAGAGACAATGCGTGAAAATTGTGCATTAAATGAATGAGAGTAGCTCTACTCATTGAATGTATGAGTTCAGCCTCTTTTATTGAATGAACGTATATGCAGTTTGGTTTACAAAATAAGGGAGATAGCTTTATTTCATTGAAACAAGGGATAAGGTTTGATTCATTGAATCACTGATTTTCGTTCGATTCAACGATTCAATGAATGCAGTTTGTTTCATTGAATGAAAGCGTAAAGCTTGACACATTGAATGAATGAAAGTTGCTCTACTTATTGAATAGACAAGAGCAGCCTCTTTCATTGAATGAACGCTTGCACTTTCATTCACGAAATAAGCGTGTTAAGTTTGTTTCATTGAAACATTGAATAACATTTGATTGACTGAAACAATCATTAAAGTTTGATTCAATGAATCAAGAATGCAGTTTGTTTTTATTTAATTGAATGAATTAAATTGACACATTGAATTAATGAGAGAAGCTCTGCTCATTGAATTAAGACAATGCGTGAAAGTTTTGCCATTGAATGAATGAGAGTAGCTCTACTCAATGAATAGAAAAGTGCAGCCTCTTTCATTAAGTGAACGTATTTGGTTCATTAAACAAGTGAGAAAGTTTTGTTCCATTGAAACAAGGAATAAGGATTGAATCATTGAATTATTGATTGTAGATTGATTAAGTGATTCAACGAATGCAGATTGTTTCATCGAATGAAAGCGATAAGCTTGACACAATGAATGAATGAGAGTAGCTCTACTCATTGAATTGACAGTGCAGCCTCTTTCATTGAAAGAAACTGTACAGTTTCATTCACTAAATCAGCGTGTTAAAGTTTGTTTCATTCAAACATTGAATGACGTTTGATGCATTGAAACGATCATTAAAGCTTGATTCAATGAATCAAGAATGCGAATTGTTTCATTGAATGAAAGCGTTATGCTTGAAACATTGAATGAATGAACGAAGCTCTACTCATTGAATGAACACCTACAAGTTTGGTTCATGGAGTGAATGTGTTCAATTTGATTGAGACATGAGTGAAGCTTTTGTGACATTGAATGAATGAGTAGCTGTATTCATTGAATTGACAAATGTAGTTTGCTTCATGAATTAAACGTGTGCAATTTGTTTGATTGAATCAATGTGTTAAGAGTAACTCTACTCATTGAATTATCATCTGCAGTCTGTTTCATTGAATGAACGAGTGCAGTAGGATTCACTAAATAAGTGAGTTAGGTTTGTTCGATTGAAACAAGGAATAAGGTTTGAATCATTGAATCAATTATTGTAGTTTGATTCAATGATTCAATGAATGCAGTTTGTTTCATTAAATTGATTGAATTAAATACACTCATTGAATGAACGAGAGAAGCTCTGCTCAATGAATAGAAACATGCAGCGTCTTGCATTAAGTGAACGTATGCAGCTTGGTTCACAAAATAAGGGAGATAGATTTGTTTCATTGACCCAAGGAATAAGGTTTGATGCATTGAATCAAAAATTTTAGTTTGATTTAATGATTCAATGAATGCAGTTTGTTTCATTGAATGAGAGCCTTATGCTTGACACATTGATTGAATGAAATGAGCTCTTCTCATTGAATAGACAATTGCAGCCTCTTTCATTGAATGAACGCTTGCAGATTCGTTCACGAAATAAGCATGTTAAGTTTGTTTCATTGCAAGATTGAATAACGTTGGATTCACTGAATCAATCATTAAAGCTTGATTCAATCAATCAAGAATGCAGTTTGTTTCGTTAAATGAAAACGGTGAGCGTTACACATTGAATGTATGAGATTACCTCTACTCATTGAATTAAGACGGTCAATTTGGTTCATGTCGTGATAGTGCGCAGTTTGATAGAGACAGTGCGTGAAACTTGTGCCATTGAATGATCGAGAGTACTCATTGAATAGACAAGTGCAGCCTTTTTCATTAAATGAGCGTGTGCAGTTTGGTTCACTAAGTAAAGGAGATAGGGTTTGTTCCATTGAAACAAGGAATAAGGATTGAATGATTGAATCATTGATTGTAGTTGAATTAAATGATTCAATTAATGCAGATTATTTCATTGAATGAAAGCGATAAGATTGACACATTGAATGCTCTACGCATTGAATGGACATCAGTTTGCTTGATGGAGTGAATGTGTGCAGTTTGATTGAGACAATGTGTGAAGCTTGTGACAGTGAATGAATGACTGGCTGTATTCATTGAATTGACCAATCCAGTTTGCTTCATGAAGTAAATATGCGCAATTTGTTTGATTGAATCAATGCTTAAAGAGTAACTCTACTCATTGAAATATCATGTGCAGTCTGTTTCATAGAATGAACGAGTGTAGTTGAATTCACTAAATAAGTGAGTTAGGTTTGTTGGATTGTTGCAAGGAATCAGTTTTGAATCATTGAATTATTGATTGTAGATTGATTAAGTGATTCAACGAATGCAGATTGTTTCATTGAATGAAAGCGATAAGCTTGACACAATGAATGAATGAGAGTAGCTCTACTCATTGAATTGACAGTGCAGCCTCTTTCATTGAAAGAACGTGTACAGTTTTATTCACTAAATCAGCGTGTTAAAGTTTGTTTCATTGAAACATTGAATAACGTTTGATGCATTGAAACAATCATTAAAGCTTGATTCAATGAATCAAGAATGCGAATTGTTTTATTGAATGAAAGCGTTATGCTTGAAACATCGAATGAATGATAGAAGCTCTACTCATTGAATGAAGACCTACAAGTTTGGTTCATGGAGTGAATGTGTTCAATTTGATTGAGACATGAGTGAAGCTTTTGTGACATTGAATGCATGAGTAGCTGTATTCATTGAATTGACAAATGTAGTTTGCTTCATGAATTAAATGTGTGCAATTTGTTTGATTGAATCAATGTGTTAAGAGTAACTCTACTCATTGAATTATCATCTGCAGTCTGTTTCATTGAATGAACGAGTGCAGTAGGATTCACTAAATAAGTGAGTTACGTTTGTTCGTTTGAAACAAGGAATAAGGTTTGAATCATTGACTCAATCATTGCAGCTTGATTCATTGCTTCAATGAATGCAGATTGTTTCATTAAATTGAATGAATTAAACTGACAAATTGAATGAATGAGAGAAAGCTCTGCTCATTGAATTAAGACGGACAGTTTGGTTCATGTCATGAACATGTGCAATTTGATAGAGACAATGCGTGAAAATTGTGCATTAAATGAATGAGAGTAGCTCTACTCATTGAATGTATGAGTTCAGCCTCTTTTATTGAATGAACGTATATGCAGTTTGGTTTACAAAATAAGGGAGATAGCTTTATTTCATTGAAACAAGGGATAAGGTTTGATTCATTGAATAATTGATTGTAGATTGATTAAGTGATTCAACGAATGCAGATTGTTTCATTGAATGAAAGCGATAAGCTTGACACAATGAATGAATGAGAGTAGCTCTACTCATTGAATTGACAGTGCAGCCTCTTTCATTGAAAGAACCTGTACAGTTTCATTCACTAAATCAGCGTGTTAAAGTTTGTTTCATTCAAACATTGAATGACGTTTGATGCATTGAAACGATCATTAAAGCTTGATTCAATGAATCAAGAATGCGAATTGTTTCATTGAATGAAAGCGTTATGCTTGAAACATTGAATGAATGAACGAAGCTCTACTCATTGAATGAAGACCTACAAGTTTGGTTCATGGAGTGAATGTGTTCAATTTGATTGAGACATGAGTGAAGCTTTTGTGACATTGAATGCATGAGTAGCTGTATTCATTGAATTGACAAATGTAGTTTGCTTCATGAATTAAACGTGTGCAATTTGTTTGATTGAATCAATGTGTTAAGAGTAACTCTACTCATTGAATTATCATCTGCAGTCTGTTTCATTGAATGAACGAGTGCAGTAGGATTCACTAAATAAGTGAGTTAGGTTTGTTCGATTGAAACAAGGAATAAGGTTTGAATCATTGAATCAATTATTGTAGTTTGATTCAATGATTCAATGAATGCAGTTTGTTTCATTAAATTGATTGAATTAAATACACTCATTGAATGAACGAGAGAAGCTCTGCTCAATGAATAGAAACATGCAGCGTCTTGCATTAAGTGAACGTATGCAGCTTGGTTCACAAAATAAGGGAGATAGATTTGTTTCATTGACCCAAGGAATAAGGTTTGATGCATTGAATCAAAAATTTTAGTTTGATTTAATGATTCAATGAATGCAGTTTGTTTCATTGAATGAGAGCCTTATGCTTGACACATTGATTGAATGAAATGAGCTCTTCTCATTGAATAGACAATTGCAGCCTCTTTCATTGAATGAACGCTTGCAGATTCGTTCACGAAATAAGCATGTTAAGTTTGTTTCATTGCAAGATTGAATAACGTTGGATTCACTGAATCAATCATTAAAGCTTGATTCAATCAATCAAGAATGCAGTTTGTTTCGTTAAATGAAAACGGTGAGCGTTACACATTGAATGTATGAGATTACCTCTACTCATTGAATTAAGACGGTCAATTTGGTTCATGTCGTGATAGTGCGCAGTTTGATAGAGACAGTGCGTGAAACTTGTGCCATTGAATGATCGAGAGTACTCATTGAATAGACAAGTGCAGCCTTTTTCATTAAATGAGCGTGTGCAGTTTGGTTCACTAAGTAAAGGAGATAGGGTTTGTTCCATTGAAACAAGGAATAAGGATTGAATGATTGAATCATTGATTGTAGTTGAATTAAATGATTCAATTAATGCAGATTATTTCATTGAATGAAAGCGATAAGATTGACACATTGAATGCTCTACGCATTGAATGGACATCAGTTTGCTTGATGGAGTGAATGTGTGCAGTTTGATTGAGACAATGTGTGAAGCTTGTGACAGTGAATGAATGACTGGCTGTATTCATTGAATTGACCAATCCAGTTTGCTTCATGAAGTAAATATGCGCAATTTGTTTGATTGAATCAATGCTTAAAGAGTAACTCTACTCATTGAAATATCATGTGCAGTCTGTTTCATAGAATGAACGAGTGTAGTAGGATTCACTAAATAAGTGAGTTAGGTTTGTTCAATTGAAACAAGGAATAATGTTTGATTCATTGAATCAATCATTGCAGCTTGATTCAATGCTTCAATGAATGCAGATTGTTTCATTAAATTGAATGAATTAAACTGACAAATTGAATGAATGTGAGAAAGCTCTGCTCATTGAATTAAGACGGGCAGTTTGGTTCATGTCGTCAACATGTGCAATTTGATAGAGACAATGCGTGAAAATTGTGCATTGAATGAATGAGAGTAGCTCTACTCATTGAATGTATGAGTGCAGCCTCTTTTATTGAATGAACGTATATGCAGTTTGGTTTACAAAATAAGGGAGATAGCTTTATTTCATTGAAACAAGGGATAAGGTTTGATTCATTGAATCACTGATTTTCGTTCGATTCAACGATTCAATGAATGCAGTTTGTTTCATTGAATGAAAGCGTTAAGCTTGACACATTGAATGAATGAAAGTTGCTCTACTTATTGAATAGACAAGAGCAGCCTCTTTCATTGAATGAACGCTTGCACTTTCATTCACGAAATAAGCGTGTTAAGTTTGTTTCATTGAAACATTGAATAACATTTGATTGACTGAAACAATCATTAAAGTTTGATTCAATGAATCAAGAATGCAGTTTGTTTTTATTTAATTGAATGAATTAAATTGACACATTGAATTAATGAGAGAAGCTCTGCTCATTGAATTAAGACAATGCGTGAAAGTTTTGCCATTGAATGAATGAGAGTAGCTCTGCTCAATGAATAGAAAAGTGCAGCCTCTTTCATTAAGTGAACGTATTTGGTTCATTAAACAAGTGAGAAACTTTTGTTCCATTAAAACAAGGAATAAGGATTGAATCATTGAATTATTGATTGTAGATTGATTAAGTGATTTAACAAATGCAGATTGTTTCATTGAATGAAAGCGATAAGCTTGACACAATGAATGAATGAGAGTAGCTCTACTCATTGAATTGACAGTGCAGCCTCTTTCATTGAAAGAACGTGTACAGTTTCATTCACTAAATCAGCGTGTTAAAGTTTGTTTCATTCAAACATTGAATGACGTTTGATGCATTGAAACGATCATTAAAGCTTGATTCAATGAATCAAGAATGCGAATTGTTTCATTGAATGAAAGCGTTATGCTTGAAACATTGAATGAATGAACGAAGCTCTACTCATTGAATGAAGACCTACAAGTTTGGTTCATGGAGTGAATGTGTTCAATTTGATTGAGACATGAGTGAAGCTTTTGTGACATTGAATGCATGAGTAGCTGTATTCATTGAATTGACAAATGTAGTTTGCTTCATGAATTAAACGTGTGCAATTTGTTTGATTGAATCAATGTGTTAAGAGTAACTCTACTCATTGAATTATCATCTGCAGTCTGTTTCATTGAATGAACGAGTGCAGTAGGATTCACTAAATAAGTGAGTTACGTTTGTTCGTTTGAAAAAAGGAATAAGGTTTGAATCATTGAATCAATCATTGCAGCTTGATTCATTGCTTCAATGAATGCAGATTGTTTCATTAAATTGAATGAATTAAACTGACAAATTGAATGAATGAGAGAAAGCTCTGCTCATTGAATTAAGACGGACAGTTTGGTTCATGTCATGAACATGTGCAATTTGATAGAGACAATGCGTGAAAATTGTGCATTAAATGAATGAGAGTAGCTCTACTCATTGAATGTATGAGTGCAGCCTCTTTTATTGAATGAACGTATATGCAGTTTGGTTTACAAAATAAGGGAGATAGCTTTATTTCATTGAAACAAGGGATAAGGTTTGATTCATTGAATCACTGATTTTCGTTCGATTCAACGATTCAATGAATGCAGTTTGTTTCATTGAATGAAAGCGTTAAGCTTGACACATTGAATGAATGAAAGTTGCTCTACTTATTGAATAGACAAGAGCAGCCTCTTTCATTGAATGAACGCTTGCACTTTCATTCACGAAATAAGCGTGTTAAGTTTGTTTCATTGAAACATTGAATAACATTTGATTGACTGAAATAATCATTAAAGTTTGATTCAATGAATCAAGAATGCAGTTTGTTTTTATTTAATTGAATGAATTAAATTGACACATTGAATTAATGAGAGAAGCTCTGCTCATTGAATTAAGACAATGCGTGAAAGTTTTGCCATTGAATGAATGAGAGTAGCTCTGCTCAATGAATAGAAAAGTGCAGCCTCTTTCATTAAGTGAACGTATTTGGTTCATTAAACAAGTGAGAAACTTTTGTTCCATTAAAACAAGGAATAAGGATTGAATCATTGAATTATTGATTGTAGATTGATTAAGTGATTCAACGAATGCAGATTGTTTCATTGAATGAAAGCGATAAGCTTGACACAATGAATGAATGAGAGTAGCTCTACTCATTGAATTGACAGTGCAGCCTCTTTCATTGAAAGAACGTGTACAGTTTCATTCACTAAATCAGCGTGTTAAAGTTTGTTTCATTGAAACATTGAATGACGTTTGATGCATTGAAACGATCATTGAAGCTTGATTCAATGAATCAAGAATGCGAATTGTTTCATTGAATGAAAGCGTTATGCTTGAAACATTGAATGAATGATAGAAGCTCTACTCATTGAATGAACACCTACAAGTTTGGTTCATGGAGTGAATGTGTTCAATTTGATTGAGACATGAGTGAAGCTTTTGTGACATTGAATGCATGAGTAGCTGTATTCATTGAATTGACAAATGTAGTTTGCTTCATGAATTAAACGTGTGCAATTTGTTTGATTGAATCAATGTGTTAAGAGTAACTCTACTCATTGAATTATCATCTGCAGTCTGTTTCATTGAATGAACGAGTGCAGTAGGATTCACTAAATAAGTGAGTTACGTTTGTTCGTTTGAAACAAGGAATAAGGTTTGAATCATTGAATCAATCATTGCAGCTTGATTCATTGCTTCAATGAATGCAGATTGTTTCATTAAATTGAATGAATTAAACTGACAAATTGAATGAATGAGAGAAAGCTCTGCTCATTGAATTAAGACGGACAGTTTGGTTCATGTCATGAACATGTGCAATTTGATAGAGACAATGCGTGAAAATTGTGCATTAAATGAATGAGAGTAGCTCTACTCATTGAATGTATGAGTGCAGCCTCTTTTATTGAATGAACGTATATGCAGTTTGGTTTACAAAATAAGGGAGATAGCTTTATTTCATTGAAACAAGGGATAAGGTTTGATTCATTGAATCACTGATTTTCGTTCGATTCAACGATTCAATGAATGCAGTTTGTTTCATTGAATGAAAGCGTAAAGCTTGACACATTGAATGAATGAAAGTTGCTCTACTTATTGAATAGACAAGAGCAGCCTCTTTCATTGAATGAACGCTTGCACTTTCATTCACGAAATAAGCGTGTTAAGTTTGTTTCATTGAAACATTGAATAACATTTGATTGACTGAAACAATCATTAAAGTTTGATTCAATGAATCAAGAATGCAGTTTGTTTTTATTTAATTGAATGAATTAAATTGACACATTGAATTAATGAGAGAAGCTCTGCTCATTGAATTAAGACAATGCGTGAAAGTTTTGCCATTGAATGAATGAGAGTAGCTCTACTCAATGAATAGAAAAGTGCAGCCTCTTTCATTAAGTGAACGTATTTGGTTCATTAAACAAGTGAGAAAGTTTTGTTCCATTGAAACAAGGAATAAGGATTGAATCATTGAATTATTGATTGTAGATTGATTAAGTGATTCAACGAATGCAGATTGTTTCATTGAATGAAAGCGATAAGCTTGACACAATGAATGAATGAGAGTAGCTCTACTCGTTGAATTGACAGTGCAGCCTCTTTCATTGAAAGAACGTGTACAGTTTCATTCACTAAATCAGCGTGTTAAAGTTTGTTTCATTGAAACATTGAATAACGTTTGATGCATTGAAACGATCATTAAAGCTTGATTCAATGAATCAAGAATGCGAATTGTTTCATTGAATGAAAGCGTTATGCTTGAAACATTGAATGAATGATCGAAGCTCTACTCATTGAATGAAGACCTACAAGTTTGGTTCATGGAGTGAATGTGTTCAATTTGATTGAGACATGAGTGAAGCTTTTGTGACATTGAATGCATGAGTAGCTGTATTCATTGAATTGACAAATGTTGTTTGCTTCATGAATTAAACGTGTGCAATTTGTTTGATTGAATCAATGTGTTAAGAGTAACTCTACTCATTGAATTATCATCTGCAGTCTGTTTCATTGAATGAACGAGTGCAGTAGGATTCACTAAATAAGTGAGTTACGTTTGTTCGTTTGAAAAAAGGAATAAGGTTTGAATCATTGAATCAATCATTGCAGCTTGATTCATTGCTTCAATGAATGCAGATTGTTTCATTAAATTGAATGAATTAAACTGACAAATTGAATGAATGAGAGAAAGCTCTGCTCATTGAATTAAGACGGACAGTTTGGTTCATGTCATGAACATGTGCAATTTGATAGAGACAATGCGTGAAAATTGTGCATTAAATGAATGAGAGTAGCTCTACTCATTGAATGTATGAGTGCAGCCTCTTTTATTGAATGAACGTATATGCAGTTTGGTTTACAAAATAAGGGAGATAGCTTTATTTCATTGAAACAAGGGATAAGGTTTGATTCATTGAATCACTGATTTTCGTTCGATTCAACGATTCAATGAATGCAGTTTGTTTCATTGAATGAAAGCGTTAAGCTTGACACATTGAATGAATGAAAGTTGCTCTACTTATTGAATAGACAAGAGCAGCCTCTTTCATTGAATGAACGCTTGCACTTTCATTCACGAAATAAGCGTGTTAAGTTTGTTTCATTGAAACATTGAATAACATTTGATTGACTGAAACAATCATTAAAGTTTGATTCAATGAATCAAGAATGCAGTTTGTTTTTATTTAATTGAATGAATTAAATTGACACATTGAATTAATGAGAGAAGCTCTGCTCATTGAATTAAGACAATGCGTGAAAGTTTTGCCATTGAATGAATGAGAGTAGCTCTGCTCAATGAATAGAAAAGTGCAGCCTCTTTCATTAAGTGAACGTATTTGGTTCATTAAACAAGTGAGAAACTTTTGTTCCATTAAAACAAGGAATAAGGATTGAATCATTGAATTATTGATTGTAGATTGATTAAGTGATTCAACGAATGCAGATTGTTTCATTGAATGAAAGCGATAAGCTTGACACAATGAATGAATGAGAGTAGCTCTACTCATTGAATTGACAGTGCAGCCTCTTTCATTGAAAGAACGTGTACAGTTTCATTCACTAAATCAGCGTGTTAAAGTTTGTTTCATTCAAACATTGAATGACGTTTGATGCATTGAAACGATCATTAAAGCTTGATTCAATGAATCAAGAATGCGAATTGTTTCATTGAATGAAAGCGTTATGCTTGAAACATTGAATGAATGATAGAAGCTCTACTCATTGAATGAACACCTACAAGTTTGGTTCA
Source organism: Chiloscyllium punctatum (assembly GCF_047496795.1). Classification (NCBI taxonomy): domain Eukaryota; kingdom Metazoa; phylum Chordata; class Chondrichthyes; order Orectolobiformes; family Hemiscylliidae; genus Chiloscyllium; species Chiloscyllium punctatum. Next base: position 64,932,814 of record NC_092776.1, on the reverse strand, counting down.
TGGAGTGAATGTGTTCAATTTGATTGAGACATGAGTGAAGCTTTTGTGACATTGAATGCATGAGTAGCTGTATTCATTGAATTGACAAATGTAGTTTGCTTCATGAATTAAACGTGTGCAATTTGTTTGATTGAATCAATGTGTTAAGAGTAACTCTACTCATTGAATTATCATCTGCAGTCTGTTTCATTGAATGAACGAGTGCAGTAGGATTCACTAAATAAGTGAGTTACGTTTGTTCGTTTGAAACAAGGAATAAGGTTTGAATCATTGAATCAATCATTGCAGCTTGATTCATTGCTTCAATGAATGCAGATTGTTTCATTAAATTGAATGAATTAAACTGACAAATTGAATGAATGAGAGAAAGCTCTGCTCATTGAATTAAGACGGACAGTTTGGTTCATGTCATGAACATGTGCAATTTGATAGAGACAATGCGTGAAAATTGTGCATTAAATGAATGAGAGTAGCTCTACTCATTGAATGTATGAGTGCAGCCTCTTTTATTGAATGAACGTATATGCAGTTTGGTTTACAAAATAAGGGAGATAGCTTTATTTCATTGAAACAAGGGGTAAGGTTTGATTCATTGAATCACTGATTTTCGTTCGATTCAACGATTCAATGAATGCAGTTTGTTTCATTGAATGAAAGCGTAAAGCTTGACACATTGAATGAATGAAAGTTGCTCTACTTATTGAATAGACAAGAGCAGCCTCTTTCATTGAATGAACGCTTGCACTTTCATTCACGAAATAAGCGTGTTAAGTTTGTTTCATTGAAACATTGAATAACATTTGATTGACTGAAACAATCATTAAAGTTTGATTCAATGAATCAAGAATGCAGTTTGTTTTTATTTAATTGAATGAATTAAATTGACACATTGAATTAATGAGAGAAGCTCTGCTCATTGAATTAAGACAATGCGTGAAAGTTTTGCCATTGAATGAATGAGAGTAGCTCTACTCAATGAATAGAAAAGTGCAGCCTCTTTCATTAAGTGAACGTATTTGGTTCATTAAACAAGTGAGAAAGTTTTGTTCCATTGAAACAAGGAATAAGGATTGAATCATTGAATTATTGATTGTAGATTGATTAAGTGATTCAACGAATGCAGATTGTTTCATTGAATGAAAGCGATAAGCTTGACACAATGAATGAATGAGAGTAGCTCTACTCGTTGAATTGACAGTGCAGCCTCTTTCATTGAAAGAACGTGTACAGTTTCATTCACTAAATCAGCGTGTTAAAGTTTGTTTCATTGAAACATTGAATAACGTTTGATGCATTGAAACGATCATTAAAGCTTGATTCAATGAATCAAGAATGCGAATTGTTTCATTGAATGAAAGCGTTATGCTTGAAACATTGAATGAATGATCGAAGCTCTACTCATTGAATGAACACCTACAAGTTTGGTTCATGGAGTGAATGTGTTCAATTTGATTGAGACATGAGTGAAGCTTTTGTGACATTGAATGCATGAGTAGCTGTATTCATTGAATTGACAAATGTAGTTTGCTTCATGAATTAAACGTGTGCAATTTGTTTGATTGAATCAATGTGTTAAGAGTAACTCTACTCATTGAATTATCATCTGCATTCTGTTTCATTGAATGAACGAGTGCAGTAGGATTCACTAAATAAGTGAGTTAGGTTTGTTCGTTTGAAACAAGGAATAAGGATTGAATCATTGAATCAATTATTGTAGTTTGATTCAATGATTCAATGAATGCAGTTTGTTTCATTAAATTGATTGAATTAAATACACTCATTGAATGAACGAGAGAAGCTCTGCTCAATGAATAGAAACATGCAGCGTCTTGCATTGAGTGAACGTATGCAGCTTGTTTCACAAAATAAGGGAGATAGATTTGTTTCATTGACCTAAGGAATAAGGTTTGATGCATTGAATCAATGATTTTTATTTGATTTAATGATTCAATGAATGCAGTTTGTTTCATTGAATGAGAGCCTTATGCTTGACACATTGACTGAATGAAATGAGCTCTTCTCATTGAATAGACAATTGCAGCCTCTTTCATTGAATGAACGCTTGCAGATTCGTTCACGAAATAAGCGTGTTAAGTTTGTTTCATTGAAAGATTGAATAACGTTGGATTCACTGAATCAATCATTAAAGTTTGATTCAATGAATCAAGAATGCAGTTTGTTTCGTTAAATGAAAACGGTGAGCGTTACACATTGAATGTATGAGATTACCTCTACTCATTGAATTAAGACGGTCAATTTGGTTCATGTCGTGATAGTGCGCAGTTTGATAGAGACAGTACGTGAAACTTGTGCCATTGAATGATCGAGAGTACTCATTGAATAGACAAGTGCAGCCTATTTCATTAAATGAGCGTGGGCAGTTTGGTTCACTAAGTAAAGGAGATAGGTTTGTTCCATTGAAACAAGGAATAAGGATTGAATGATTGAATCATTGATTGGAGTTGAATTAAATGATTTAATTAATGCAGATTATTTCATTGAATGAAAGCGATAAGATTGACACATTGAATGCTCTACGCATTGAATGGACATCAGTTTGCTTGATGGAGTGAATGTGTGCAGTTTGATTGAGACAATGTGTGAAGCTTGTGACAGTGAATCAATGACTGGCTGTATTCATTGAAGTGACAAATCTAGTTTGCTTCATGAAGTAAATATGCGCAATTTGTTTGATTGAATCAATGCTTTAAGAGTAACTCTACTCATTGAAATATCATGTGCAGTCTGTTTCATAGAATGAACGAGTGTAGTTGAATTCACTAAATAAGTGAGTTAGTTTTGTTGGATTGTTGCAAGGAATAAGGTTTGAATCATTGAATTATTGATTGTAGATTGATTAAGTGATTCAACGAATGCAGATTGTTTCATTGAATGAAAGCGATAAGCTTGACACAATGAATGAATGAGAGTAGCTCTACTCATTGAATTGACAGTGCAGACTCTTTCATTGAAAGAACGTGTAAAGTTTCATTCACTAAATCAGCGTGTTCAAGTTTGTTTCATTGAAACATTGAATAACGTTTGATGCATTGAAACAATCATTAAAGCTTGATTCAATGAATCAAGATTGCAGTTTGTTTCGTTAAATGAAAACGGTGAGCGTTACACATTGAATGTATGAGATTACCTCTACTCATTGAATTAAGACGGTCAATTTGGTTCATGTCGTGATAGTGCGCAGTTTGATAGAGACAGTACGTGAAACTTGTGCCATTGAATGATCGAGAGTACTCATTGAATAGACAAGTGCAGCCTATTTCATTAAATGAGCGTGTGCAGTTTGGTTCACTAAGTAAAGGAGATAGGTTTGTTCCATTGAAACAAGGAATAAGGATTGAATGATTGAATCAATGATTGGAGTTGAATTAAATGATTTAATTAATGCAGATTATTTCATTGAATGAAAGCGATAAGATTGACACATTGAATGCTCTACGCATTGAATGGACATGAGTTTGCTTGATGGAGTGAATGTGTGCAGTTTGATTGAGACAATGTGTGAAGCTTGTGACAGTGAATCAATGACTGGCTGTATTCATTGAATTGACCAATCTAGTTTGCTTCATGAAGTAAATATGCGCAATTTGTTTGATTGAATCAATGCTTAAAGAGTAACTCTACTCATTGAAATATCATGTGCAGTCTGTTTCATAGAATGAACGAGTGTAGTTGAATTCACTAAATAAGTGAGTTAGGTTTGTTGGATTGTTGCAAGGAATCAGGTTTGAATCATTGAATTATTGATTGTAGATTGATTAAGTGATTCAACGAATGCAGATTGTTTCATTGAATGAAAGCGATAAGCTTGACGCAATGAATGAATGAGAGTAGCTCTACTCATTGAATTGACAGTGCAGCCTCTTTCATTGAAAGAACGTGTACAGTTTTATTCACTAAATCAGCGTGTTAAAGTTTGTTTCATTGAAACATTGAATAACGTTTGATGCATTGAAACAATCATTAAAGCTTGATTCAATGAATCAAGAATGCGAATTGTTTTATTGAATGAAAGCGTTATGCTTGAAACATCGAATGAATGATAGAAGCTCTACTCATTGAATGAAGACCTACAAGTTTGGTTCATGGAGTGAATGTGTTCAATTTGATTGAGACATGAGTGAAGCTTTTGTGACATTGAATGAATGAGTAGCTGTATTCATTGAATTGACAAATGTAGTTTGCTTCATGATCTAAAAGTGTGCAATTTGTTTGATTGAAGCTTTAAGAGTAACTCTACTCATTGAATTATCATCTGCAGTCTGTTTCATTGAATGAACGAGTGCAGTAGGATATACTAAATAAGTGAGTTAGGTTTGTTCGATTGAAACAAGGAATAATGTTTGATTCATTGAATCAATCATTGCAGCTTGATTCATTGCTTCAATGAATGCAGATTGTTTCATTAAATTGAATGAATTAAACTGACAAATCGAATGAATGAGAGAAAGCTCTGCTCATTGAATTAAGACGGACAGTTTGGTTCATGTCATGAACATGTGCAATTTGATAGAGACAATGCGTGAAAATTGTGCATTAAATGAATGAGAGTAGCTCTACTCATTGAATGTATGAGTGCAGCCTCTTTTATTGAATGAACGTATATGCAGTTTGGTTTACAAAATAAGGGAGATAGCTTTATTTCATTGAAACAAGGGATAAGGTTTGATTCATTGAATCACTGATTTTCGTTCGATTCAACGATTCAATGAATGCAGTTTGTTTCATTGAATGAAAGCGTAAAGCTTGACACATTGAATGAATGAAAGTTGCTCTACTTATTGAATAGACAAGAGCAGCCTCTTTCATTGAATGAACGCTTGCACTTTCATTCACGAAATAAGCGTGTTAAGTTTGTTTCATTGAAACATTGAATAACATTTGATTGACTGAAACAATCATTAAAGTTTGATTCAATGAATCAAGAATGCAGTTTGTTTTTATTTAATTGAATGAATTAAATTGACACATTGAATTAATGAGAGAAGCTCTGCTCATTGAATTAAGACAATGCGTGAAAGTTTTGCCATTGAATGAATGAGAGTAGCTCTACTCAATGAATAGAAAAGTGCAGCCTCTTTCATTAAGTGAACGTATTTGGTTCATTAAACAAGTGAGAAAGTTTTGTTCCATTGAAACAAGGAATAAGGATTGAATCATTGAATTATTGATTGTAGATTGATTAAGTGATTCAACGAATGCAGATTGTTTCATTGAATGAAAGCGATAAGCTTGACACAATGAATGAATGAGAGTAGCTCTACTCGTTGAATTGACAGTGCAGCCTCTTTCATTGAAAGAACGTGTACAGTTTCATTCACTAAATCAGCGTGTTAAAGTTTGTTTCATTGAAACATTGAATAACGTTTGATGCATTGAAACGATCATTAAAGCTTGATTCAATGAATCAAGAATGCGAATTGTTTCATTGAATGAAAGCGTTATGCTTGAAACATTGAATGAATGATCGAAGCTCTACTCATTGAATGAACACCTACAAGTTTGGTTCATGGAGTGAATGTGTTCAATTTGATTGAGACATGAGTGAAGCTTTTGTGACATTGAATGCATGAGTAGCTGTATTCATTGAATTGACAAATGTAGTTTGCTTCATGAATTAAACGTGTGCAATTTGTTTGATTGAATCAATGTGTTAAGAGTAACTCTACTCATTGAATTATCATCTGCATTCTGTTTCATTGAATGAACGAGTGCAGTAGGATTCACTAAATAAGTGAGTTAGGTTTGTTCGTTTGAAACAAGGAATAAGGATTGAATCATTGAATCAATTATTGTAGTTTGATTCAATGATTCAATGAATGCAGTTTGTTTCATTAAATTGATTGAATTAAATACACTCATTGAATGAACGAGAGAAGCTCTGCTCAATGAATAGAAACATGCAGCGTCTTGCATTGAGTGAACGTATGCAGCTTGTTTCACAAAATAAGGGAGATAGATTTGTTTCATTGACCTAAGGAATAAGGTTTGATGCATTGAATCAATGATTTTTATTTGATTTAATGATTCAATGAATGCAGTTTGTTTCATTGAATGAGAGCCTTATGCTTGACACATTGACTGAATGAAATGAGCTCTTCTCATTGAATAGACAATTGCAGCCTCTTTCATTGAATGAACGCTTGCAGATTCGTTCACGAAATAAGCGTGTTAAGTTTGTTTCATTGAAAGATTGAATAACGTTGGATTCACTGAATCAATCATTAAAGTTTGATTCAATGAATCAAGAATGCAGTTTGTTTCGTTAAATGAAAACGGTGAGCGTTACACATTGAATGTATGAGATTACCTCTACTCATTGAATTAAGACGGTCAATTTGGTTCATGTCGTGATAGTGCGCAGTTTGATAGAGACAGTACGTGAAACTTGTGCCATTGAATGATCGAGAGTACTCATTGAATAGACAAGTGCAGCCTATTTCATTAAATGAGCGTGGGCAGTTTGGTTCACTAAGTAAAGGAGATAGGTTTGTTCCATTGAAACAAGGAATAAGGATTGAATGATTGAATCATTGATTGGAGTTGAATTAAATGATTTAATTAATGCAGATTATTTCATTGAATGAAAGCGATAAGATTGACACATTGAATGCTCTACGCATTGAATGGACATCAGTTTGCTTGATGGAGTGAATGTGTGCAGTTTGATTGAGACAATGTGTGAAGCTTGTGACAATGAATCAATGACTGGCTGTATTCATTGAAGTGACAAATCTAGTTTGCTTCATGAAGTAAATATGCGCAATTTGTTTGATTGAATCAATGCTTTAAGAGTAACTCTACTCATTGAAATATCATGTGCAGTCTGTTTCATAGAATGAACGAGTGTAGTTGAATTCACTAAATAAGTGAGTTAGTTTTGTTGGATTGTTGCAAGGAATCAGTTTTGAATCATTGAATTATTGATTGTAGATTGATTAAGTGATTCAACGAATGCAGATTGTTTCATTGAATGAAAGCGATAAGCTTGACACAATGAATGAATGAGAGTAGCTCTACTCATTGAATTGACAGTGCAGACTCTTTCATTGAAAGAACGTGTAAAGTTTCATTCACTAAATCAGCGTGTTCAAGTTTGTTTCATTGAAACATTGAATAACGTTTGATGCATTGAAACAATCATTAAAGCTTGATTCAATGAATCAAGATTGCAGTTTGTTTCGTTAAATGAAAACGGTGAGCGTTACACATTGAATGTATGAGATTACCTCTACTCATTGAATTAAGACGGTCAATTTGGTTCATGTCGTGATAGTGCGCAGTTTGATAGAGACAGTACGTGAAACTTGTGCCATTGAATGATCGAGAGTACTCATTGAATAGACAAGTGCAGCCTATTTCATTAAATGAGCGTGTGCAGTTTGGTTCACTAAGTAAAGGAGATAGGTTTGTTCCATTGAAACAAGGAATAAGGATTGAATGATTGAATCAATGATTGGAGTTGAATTAAATGATTTAATTAATGCAGATTATTTCATTGAATGAAAGCGATAAGATTGACACATTGAATGCTCTACGCATTGAATGGACATGAGTTTGCTTGATGGAGTGAATGTGTGCAGTTTGATTGAGACAATGTGTGAAGCTTGTGACAGTGAATCAATGACTGGCTGTATTCATTGAATTGACCAATCTAGTTTGCTTCATGAAGTAAATATGGGCAATTTGTTTGATTGAATCAATGCTTAAAGAGTAACTCTACTCATTGAAATATCATGTGCAGTCTGTTTCATAGAATGAACGAGTGTAGTTGAATTCACTAAATAAGTGAGTTAGGTTTGTTGGATTGTTGCAAGGAATCAGGTTTGAATCATTGAATTATTGATTGTAGATTGATTAAGTGATTCAACGAATGCAGATTGTTTCATTGAATGAAAGCGATAAGCTTGACACAATGAATGAATGAGAGTAGCTCTACTCATTGAATTGACAGTGCAGCCTCTTTCATTGAAAGAACGTGTACAGTTTTATTCACTAAATCAGCGTGTTAAAGTTTGTTTCATTGAAACATTGAATAACGTTTGATGCATTGAAACAATCATTAAAGCTTGATTCAATGAATCAAGAATGCGAATTGTTTTATTGAATGAAAGCGTTATGCTTGAAACATCGAATGAATGATAGAAGCTCTACTCATTGAATGAAGACCTACAAGTTTGGTTCATGGAGTGAATGTGTTCAATTTGATTGAGACATGAGTGAAGCTTTTGTGACATTGAATGAATGAGTAGCTGTATTCATTGAATTGACAAATGTAGTTTGATTCATGATCTAAAAGTGTGCAATTTGTTTGATTGAATCAATATGTTAAGAGTAACTCTACTCATTGAATTATCATCTGCAGTCTGTTTCATTGAATGAACGAGTGCAGTAGGATATACTAAATAAGTGAGTTAGGTTTGTTCGATTGAAACAAGGAATAATGTTTGATTCATTGAATCAATCATTGCAGCTTGATTCATTGCTTCAATGAATGCAGATTGTTTCATTAAATTGAATGAATTAAACTGACAAATCGAATGAATGAGAGAAAGCTCTGCTCATTGAATTAAGACGGACAGTTTGGTTCATGTCGTGAACATGTGCAATTTGATAGAGACAATGCGTGAAAATTGTGCATTAAATGAATGAGAGTAGCTCTACTCATTGAATGTATGAGTGCAGCCTCTTTTATTGAATGAACGTATATGCAGTTTGGTTTACAAAATAAGGGAGATAGCTTTATTTCATTGAAACAAGGGATAAGGTTTGATTCATTGAATCACTGATTTTCGTTCGATTCAACGATTCAATGAATGCAGTTTGTTTCATTGAATGAAAGCGTAAAGCTTGACACATTGAATGAATGAAAGTTGCTCTACTTATTGAATAGACAAGAGCAGCCTCTTTCATTGAATGAACGCTTGCACTTTCATTCACGAAATAAGCGTGTTAAGTTTGTTTCATTGAAACATTGAATAACATTTGATTGACTGAAACAATCATTAAAGTTTGATTCAATGAATCAAGAATGCAGTTTGTTTTTATTTAATTGAATGAATTAAATTGACACATTGAATTAATGAGAGAAGCTCTGCTCATTGAATTAAGACAATGCGTGAAAGTTTTGCCATTGAATGAATGAGAGTAGCTCTACTCAATGAATAGAAAAGTGCAGCCTCTTTCATTAAGTGAACGTATTTGGTTCATTAAACAAGTGAGAAAGTTTTGTTCCATTGAAACAAGGAATAAGGATTGAATCATTGAATTATTGATTGTAGATTGATTAAGTGATTCAACGAATGCAGATTGTTTCATTGAATGAAAGCGATAAGCTTGACACAATGAATGAATGAGAGTAGCTCTACTCGTTGAATTGACAGTGCAGCCTCTTTCATTGAAAGAACGTGTACAGTTTCATTCATTAAATCAGCGTGTTAAAGTTTGTTTCATTCAAACATTGAATGACGTTTGATGCATTGAAACGATCATTAAAGCTTGATTCAATGAATCAAGAATGCGAATTGTTTCATTGAATGAAAGCGTTATGCTTGAAACATTGAATGAATGATCGAAGCTCTACTCATTGAATGAACACCTACAAGTTTGGTTCATGGAGTGAATGTGTTCAATTTGATTGAGACATGAGTGAAGCTTTTGTGACATTGAATGAATGAGTAGCTGTATTCATTGAATTGACAAATGTAGTTTGCTTCATGAATTAAACGTGTGCAATTTGTTTGATTGAATCAATGTGTTAAGAGTAACTCTACTCATTGAATTATCATCTGCATTCTGTTTCATTGAATGAACGAGTGCAGTAGGATTCACTAAATAAGTGAGTTAGGTTTGTTCGTTTGAAACAAGGAATAAGGATTGAATCATTGAATCAATTATTGTAGTTTGATTCAATGATTCAATGAATGCAGTTTGTTTCATTAAATTGATTGAATTAAATACACTCATTGAATGAACGAGAGAAGCTCTGCTCAATGAATAGAAACATGCAGCGTCTTGCATTGAGTGAACGTATGCAGCTTGTTTCACAAAATAAGGGAGATAGATTTGTTTCATTGACCTAAGGAATAAGGTTTGATGCATTGAATCAATGATTTTTATTTGATTTAATGATTCAATGAATGCAGTTTGTTTCATTGAATGAGAGCCTTATGCTTGACACATTGACTGAATGAAATGAGCTCTTCTCATTGAATAGACAATTGCAGCCTCTTTCATTGAATGAACGCTTGCAGATTCGTTCACGAAATAAGCGTGTTAAGTTTGTTTCATTGAAAGATTGAATAACGTTGGATTCACTGAATCAATCATTAAAGTTTGATTCAATGAATCAAGAATGAAGTTTGTTTCGTTAAATGAAAACGGTGAGCGTTACACATTGAATGTATGAGATTACCTCTACTCATTGAATTAAGACGGTCAATTTGGTTCATGTCGTGATAGTGCGCAGTTTGATAGAGACAGTACGTGAAACTTGTGCCATTGAATGATCGAGAGTACTCATTGAATAGACAAGTGCAGCCTATTTCATTAAATGAGCGTGTGCAGTTTGGTTCACTAAGTAAAGGAGATAGGTTTGTTCCATTGAAACAAGGAATAAGGATTGAATGATTGAATCATTGATTGGAGTTGAATTAAATGATTTAATTAATGCAGATTATTTCATTGAATGAAAGCGATAAGATTGACACATTGAATGCTCTACGCATTGAATGGACATCAGTTTGCTTGATGGAGTGAATGTGTGCAGTTTGATTGAGACAATGTGTGAAGCTTGTGACAGTGAATGAATGACTGGCTGTATTCATTGAAGTGACCAATCTAGTTTGCTTCATGAAGTAAATATGCGCAATTTGTTTGATTGAATCAATGCTTTAAGAGTAACTCTACTCATTGAAATATCATGTGCAGTCTGTTTCATAGAATGAACGAGTGTAGTTGAATTCACTAAATAAGTGAGTTAGTTTTGTTGGATTGTTGCAAGGAATAAGGTTTGAATCATTGAATTATTGATTGTAGATTGATTAAGTGATTCAACGAATGCAGATTGTTTCATTGAATGAAAGCGATAAGCTTGACACAATGAATGAATGAGAGTAGCTCTACTCATTGAATTGACAGTGCAGACTCTTTCATTGAAAGAACGTGTAAAGTTTCATTCACTAAATCAGCGTGTTAAAGTTTGTTTCATTGAAACATTGAATAACGTTTGATGCATTGAAACAATCATTAAAGCTTGATTCAATGAATCAAGAATGCAGTTTGTTTCGTTAAATGAAAACGGTGAGCGTTACACATTGAATGTATGAGATTACCTCTACTCATTGAATTAAGACGGTCAATTTGGTTCATGTCGTGATAGTGCGCAGTTTGATAGAGACAGTACGTGAAACTTGTGCCATTGAATGATCGAGAGTACTCATTGAATAGACAAGTGCAGCCTTTTTCATTAAATGAGCGTGTGCAGTTTGGTTCACTAAGTAAAGGAGATAGGTTTGTTCCATTTAAACAAGGAATAAGGATTGAATGATTGAATCAATGTTTGGAGTTGAATTAAATGATTTAATTAATGCAGATTATTTCAATCAATGAAAGCGATAAGATTGACACATTGAATGCTCTACGCATTGAATGGACATCAGTTTGCTTGATGGAGTGAATGTGTGCAGTTTGATTGAGACAATGTGTGAAGCTTGTGACAGTGAATGAATGACTGGCTGTATTCATTGAATTGACCAATCTAGTTTGCTTCATGAAGTAAATATGCGCAATTTGTTAGATTGAATCAATGCTTAAAGAGTAACTCTACTCATTGAAATATCATGTGCAGTCTGTTTCATAGAATGAACGAGTGTAGTTGAATTCACTAAATAAGTGAGTTAGGTTTGTTGGATTGTTGCAAGGAATCAGGTTTGAATCATTGAATTATTGATTGTAGATTGATTAAGTGATTCAACGAATGCAGATTGTTTCATTGAATGAAAGCGATAAGCTTGACACAATGAATGAATGAGAGTAGCTCTACTCATTGAATTGACAGTGCAGCCTCTTTCATTGAAAGAACGTGTACAGTTTTATTCACTAAATCAGCGTGTTAAAGTTTGTTTCATTGAAACATTGAATAACGTTTGATGCATTGAAACAATCATTAAAGCTTGATTCAATGAATCAAGAATGCGAATTGTTTTATTGAATGAAATCGTTATGCTTGAAACATCGAATGAATGATAGAAGCTCTACTCATTGAATGAAGACCTACAAGTTTGGTTCATGGAGTGAATGTGTTCAATTTGATTGAGACATGAGTGAAGCTTTTGTGACATTGAATGAATGAGTAGCTGTATTCATTGAATTGACAAATGTAGTTTGCTTCATGATCTAAAAGTGTGCAATTTGTTTGATTGAATCAATATGTTAAGAGTAACTCTACTCATTGAATTATCATCTGCAGTCTGTTTCATTGAATGAACGAGTGCAGTAGGATATACTAAATAAGTGAGTTAGGTTTGTTCGATTGAAACAAGGAATAATGTTTGATTCATTGAATCAATCATTGCAGCTTGATTCATTGCTTCAATGAATGCAGATTGTTTCATTAAATTGAATGAATTAAACTGACAAATTGAATGAATGAGAGAAAGCTCTGCTCATTGAATTAAGACGGACAGTTTGGTTCATGTCATGAACATGTGCAATTTGATAGAGACAATGCGTGAAAATTGTGCATTAAATGAATGAGAGTAGCTCTACTCATTGAATGTATGAGTGCAGCCTCTTTTATTGAATGAACGTATATGCAGTTTGGTTTACAAAATAAGGGAGATAGCTTTATTTCATTGAAACAAGGGATAAGGTTTGATTCATTGAATCACTGATTTTCGATCGATTCAACGATTCAATGAATGCAGTTTGTTTCATTGAATGAAAGCGTAAAGCTTGACACATTGAATGAATGAAAGTTGCTCTACTTATTGAATAGACAAGAGCAGCCTCTTTCATTGAATGAACGCTTGCACTTTCATTCACGAAATAAGCGTGTTAAGTTTGTTTCATTGAAACATTGAATAACATTTGATTGACTGAAACAATCATTAAAGTTTGATTCAATGAATCAAGAATGCAGTTTGTTTTTATTTAATTGAATGAATTAAATTGACACATTGAATTAATGAGAGAAGCTCTGCTCATTGAATTAAGACAATGCGTGAAAGTTTTGCCATTGAATGAATGAGAGTAGCTCTACTCAATGAATAGAAAAGTGCAGCCTCTTTCATTAAGTGAACGTATTTGGTTCATTAAACAAGTGAGAAAGTTTTGTTCCATTGAAACAAGGAATAAGGATTGAAACATTGAATTATTGATTGTAGATTGATTAAGTGATTCAACGAATGCAGATTGTTTCATTGAATGAAAGCGATAAGCTTGACACAATGAATGAATGAGAGTAGCTCTACTCATTGAATTGACAGTGCAGCCTCTTTCATTGAAAGAACGTGTACAGTTTCATTCACTAAATCAGCGTGTTAAAGTTTGTTTCATTGAAACATTGAATGACGTTTGATGCATTGAAACGATCATTAAAGCTTGATTCAATGAATCAAGAATGCGAATTGTTTCATTGAACGAAAGCGTTATGCTTGAAACATTGAATGAATGATAGAAGCTCTACTCATTGAATGAACACCTACAAGTTTGGTTCATGGAGTGAATGTGTTCAATTTGATTGAGACATGAGTGAAGCTTTTGTGACATTGAATGCATGAGTAGCTGTATTCATTGAATTGACAAATGTAGTTTGCTTCATGAATTAAACGTGTGCAATTTGTTTGATTGAATCAATGTGTTAAGAGTAACTCTACTCATTGAATTATCATCTGCAGTCTGTTTCTTTGAATGAACGAGTGCAGTAGGATTCACTAAATAAGTGAGTTAGGTTTGTTCGTTTGAAACAAGGAATAAGGTTTGAATCATTGAATCAATTATTGTAGTTTGATTCAATGATTCAATGAATGCAGTTTGTTTCATTAAATTGATTGAATTAAATACACTCATTGAATGAACGAGAGAAGCTCTGCTCAATGAATAGAAACATGCAGCGTCTTGCATTGAGTGAACGTATGCAGCTTGGTTCAAAAAATAAGGGAGATAGATTTGTTTCATTGACCCAAGGAATAAGGTTTGATGCATTGAATCAATGATTTTAGTTTGATTTAATGATTCAATGAATGCAGTTTGTTTCATTGAATGAGAGCCTTATGCTTGACACATTGACTGAATGAAATGAGCTCTTCTCATTGAATAGACAATTGCAGCCTCTTTCATTGAATGAACGCTTGCAGATTCGTTCACGAAATAAGCGTGTTAAGTTTGTTTCATTGTAAGATTGAATAACGTTGGATTCACTGAATCAATCATTAAAGTTTGATTCAATGAATCAAGAATGCAGTTTGTTTCGTTAAATGAAAACGGTGAGCGTTACACATTGAATGTATGAGATTACCTCTACTCATTGAATTCAGAGGTCAATTTGGTTCATGTCGTGATAGTGCGCAGTTTGATAGAGACAGTGCGTGAAACTTGTGCCATTGAATGATCGAGAGTACTCATTGAATAGACAAGTGCAGCCTTTTCATTAAATGAGCGTGTGCAGTTTGGTTCACTAAGTAAAGGAGATAGGTTTGTTCCATTGAAACAAGGAATAAGGATTGAATGATTGAATCATTGATTGTAGTTGAATTAAATGATTTAATTAATGCAGATTATTTCATTGAATGAAAGCGATATGATTGACACATTGAATGCTCTACGCATTGAATGGACATCAGTTTGCTTGATGGAGTGAATGTGTGCAGTTTGATTGAGACATGAGTGAAGCTTTTGTGACATTGAATGAATGTGTAGCTGTATTCATTGAATTGACAAATGTAGTTTGCTTCATGATCTAAACGTGTGCAATTTGTTTGATTGAATCAATATGTTAAGAGTAACTCTACTCATTGAATTATCATCTGCAGTCTGTTTCATTGAATGAACGAGTGCAGTAGGATTCACTAAATAAGTGAGTTAGGTTTGTTCGATTGAAACAAGGAATAATGTTTGATTCATTCAATCAATCTTTGCAGCTTGATTCATTGCTTCAATGAATGCAGATTGTTTCATTAAATTGAATGAATTAAACTGAGAAATTGAATGAATGAGAGAAGGCTCTGCTCATTGAATTAAGACGGACAGTTTGGTTCATGTCGTGAACATGTGCAATTTGATAGAGACAATGCGTGAAAATTGTGCATTAAATGAATGAGAGTAGCTCTACTCATTGAATGTATGAGTGCAGCCTCTTTTATTTAATGAACGTATATGCAGTTTGGTTTACAAAATAAGGGAGATAGCTTTATTTCATTGAAACAAGGGATAAGGTTTGATTCATTGAATCACTGATTTTCGTTCGATTCAACGATTCAATGAATGCAGTTTGTTTCATTGAATGAAAGCGTAAAGCTTGACACATTGAATGAATGAAAGTTGCTCTACTTATTGAATAGACAAGAGCAGCCTCTTTCATTGAATGAACGCTTGCACTTTCATTCACGAAATAAGCGTGTTAAGTTTGTTTCATTGAAACATTGAATAACATTTGATTGACTGAAACAATCATTAAAGTTTGATTCAATGAATCAAGAATGCAGTTTGTTTTTATTTAATTGAATGAATTAAATTGACACATTGAATTAATGAGAGAAGCTCTGCTCATTGAATTAAGACAATGCGTGAAAGTTTTGCCATTGAATGAATGAGAGTAGCTCTACTCATTGAATGAAGACCTACAAGTTTGGTTCATGGAGTGAGTGTGTTCAATTTGATTGAGACATGAGTGAAGCTTTTGTGACATTGAATGAATGAGTAGCTGTATTCATTGAATTGACAAATGTAGTTTGCTTCATGATCTAAACGTGTGCAATTTTTTTGATTGAATCAATATGTTAAGAGTACCTCTACTCATTGAATTATCATCTGTAGTCTGTTTCATTGAATGAACGAGTGCAGTAGGATTCACTAAATAAGTGAGTTAGGTTATTTCGATTGAAACAAGGAATAATGTTTGATTCATTGAATCAATCATTGCAGCTTGATTCATTGCTTCAATGAATGCAGATTGTTTCATTAAATTGAATGAATTAAACTGACAAATTGAATGAATGAGAGAAAGCTCTGCTCATTGAATTAAGACGGACAGTTTGGTTCATGTCGTGAACATGTGCAATTTGATAGAGACAATGCGTGAAAATTGTGCATTAAATGAATGAGAGTAGCTCTACTCATTGAATGTATGAGTGCAGCCTCTTTTATTGAATGAACGTATATGCAGTTTGGTTTACAAAATAAGGGAGATAGCTTTATTTCATTGAAACAAGGGATAAGGTTTGATTCATTGAATCACTGATTTTCGTTCGATTCAACGATTCAATGAATGCAGTTTGTTTCATTGAATGAAAGCGTTAAGCTTGACACATTGAATGAATGAAAGTTGCTCTACTTATTGAATAGACAAGAGCAGCCTCTTTCATTGAATGAACGAGTGCAGTAGGATTCACTAAATAAGTGAGTTAGGTTTGTTCGTTTGAAACAAGGAATTAGGTTTGAATCATTGAATCAATTATTGTAGTTTGATTCAATGATTCAATGAATGCAGTTTGTTTCATTAAATTGATTGAATTAAATACACTCATTGAATGAACGAGAGAAGCTCTGCTCAATGAATAGAAACATGCAGCGTCTTGCATTGAGTGAACGTATGCAGCTTGGTTCACAAAATAAGGGAGATAGATTTGTTTCATTGACCCAAGGAATAAGGTTTGATGCATTGAATCAATGATTTTAGTTTGATTTAATGATTCAATGAATGCAGTTTGTTTCATTGAATGAGAGCCTTCTGCTTGACACATTGAGTGAATGAAATGAGCTCTTCTCATTGAATAGACAATTGCAGCCTCTTTCATTGAATGAACGCTTGCAGATTCGTTCACGAAATAAGCGTGTTAAGTTTGTTTCATTGAAAGATTGAATAAGGTTGGATTCACTGAATCAATCATTAAAGCTTGATTCAATGAATCAAGAATGCAGTTTGTTTCGTTAAATGAAAACGGTGAGCGTTACACATTGAATGTATGAGATTACCTCTACTCATTGAATTAAGACGGTCAATTTGGTTCATGTCGTGATAGTGCGCAGTTTGATAGAGACAGTACGTGAAACTTGTGCCATTGAATGATCGAGAGTACTCATTGAATAGACAAGTGCAGCCTTTTTCATTAAATGAGCGTGTGCAGTTTGGTTCACTAAGTAAAGGAGATAGGTTTGTTCCATTGAAACAAGGAATAAGGATTGAATGATTGAATCATTGATTGTAGTTGAATTAAATGATTCAATTAATGCAGATTATTTCATTGAATGAAAGCGATAAGATTGACACATTGAATGCTCTACGCATTGAATGGACATCAGTTTGCTTGATGGAGTGAATGTGCGCAGTTTGATTGAGACAATGTGTGAAGCTTGTGACAGTGAATGAATGACTGGCTGTATTCATTGAATTGACCAATCTAGTTTGCTTCATGAAGTAAATATGCGCAATTTGTTTGATTGAATCAATGCTTTAAGAGTAACTCTACTCATTGAAATATCATGTGCAGTCTGTTTCATAGAATGAACGAGTGTAGTTGAATTCACTAAATAAGTGAGTTAGGTTTGTTGGATTGTTGCAAGGAATAAGGTTTGAATCATTGAATTATTGATTGTAGATTGATTAAGTGATTCAACGAATGCAGATTGTTTCATTGAATGAAAGCGATAAGCTTGACACAATGAATGAATGAGAGTAGCTCTACTCATTGAATTGACAGTGCAGACTCTTTCATTGAAAGAACGTGTACAGTTTCATTCACTAAATCAGCGTGTTAAAGTTTCTTTCATTGAAACATTGAATAACGTTTGATGCATTGAAACAATCATTAAAGCTTGATTCAATGAATCAAGAATGCGAATTGTTTTATTGAATGAAAGCGTTATGCTTGAAACATCGAATGAATGATAGAAGCTCGACTCATTGAATGAAGACCTACAAGTTTGGTTCATGGAGTGAATGTGTTCAATTTGATTGAGACATGAGTGAAGCTTTTGTGACATTGAATGCATGAGTAGCTGTATTCATTGAATTGACAAATGTAGTTTGCTTCATGAATTAAACGTGTGCAATTTGTTTGATTGAATCAATGTGTTAAGAGTAACTCTACTCATTGAATTATCATCTGCAGTCTGTTTCATTGAATGAACGAGTGCAGTAGGATTCACTAAATAAGTGAGTTAGGTTTGTTCGATTGAAACAAGGAATAAGGTTTGAATCATTGAATCAATTATTGTAGTTTGATTCAATGATTCAATGAATGCAGTTTGTTTCATTAAATTGATTGAATTAAATACACTCATTGAATGAACGAGAGAAGCTCTGCTCAATGAATAGAAACATGCAGCGTCTTGCATTGAGTGAACGTATGCAGCTTGGTTCACAAAATAAGGGAGATAGATTTGTTTCATTGACCTAAGGAATAAGTTTTGATGCATTGAATCAATGATTTTTATTTGATTTAATGATTCAATGAATGCAGTTTGTTTCATTGAATGAGAGCCTTATGCTTGACACATTGACTGAATGAAATGAGCTCTTCTCATTGAATAGACAATTGCAGCCTCTGTCATTGAATGAACGCGTGCAGATTCGTTCACGAAATAAGCGTGTTAAGTTTGTTTCATTGAAAGATTGAATAACGTTGGATTCACTGAATCAATCATTAAAGTTTGATTCAATGAATCAAGAATGCAGTTTGTTTCGTTAAATGAAAATGGTGAGCGTTACACATTGAATGTATGAGATTACCTCTACACATTGAATTAAGACGGTCAATTTGGTTCATGTCGTGATAGTGCGCAGTTTGATAGAGACAGTACGTGAAACTTGTGCCATTGAATGATCGAGAGTACTCATTGAATAGACAAGTGCAGCCTATTTCATTAAATGAGCGTGTGCAGTTTGGTTCACTAAGTAAAGGAGATAGGTTTGTTCCATTGAAACAATGAATAAGGATTGAATGATTGAATCATTGATTGGAGTTGAATTAAATGATTTAATTAATGCAGATTATTTCATTGAATGAAAGCGATAAGATTGACACATTGAATGCTCTACGCATTGAATGGACATCAGTTTGCTTGATGGAGTGAATGTGTGCAGTTTGATTGAGACAATGTGTGAAGCTTGTGACAGTGAATGAATAACTGGCTGTATTCATTGAAGTGACCAATCTAGTTTGCTTCATGAAGTAAATATGCGCAATTTGTTTGAGTGAATCAATGCTTTAAGAGTAACTCTACTCATTGAAATATCATGTGCAGTCTGTTTCATAGAATGAACGAGTGTAGTTGAATTCACTAAATAAGTGAGTTAGGTTTGTTGGATTGTTGCAAGGAATAAGGTTTGAATCATTGAATTATTGATTGTAGATTGATTAAGTGATTCAACGAATGCAGATTGTTTCATTGAATGAAAGCGATAAGCTTGACACAATGAATGAATGAGAGTAGCTCTACTCATTGAATTGACAGTGCAGCCTCTTTCATTGAAAGAACTTGTACAGTTTTATTCACTAAATCAGCGTGTTAAAGTTTGTTTCATTGAAACATTGAATAACGTTTGATGCATTGAAACAATCATTAAAGCTTGATTCAATGAATCAAGAATGCGAATTGTTTTATTGAATGAAAGCGTTATGCTTGAAACATCGAATGAATGATAGAAGCTCTACTCATTGAATGAAGACCTACAAGTTTGGTTCATGGAGTGAATGTGTTCAATTTGATTGAGACATGAGTGAAGCTTTTGTGACATTGAATGAATGAGTAGCTGTATTCATTGAATTGACAAATGTAGTTTGCTTCATGATCTAAACGTGTGCAATTTGTTTGATTGAATCAATATGTTAAGAGTAACTCTACTCATTGAATTATCATCTGCAGTCTGTTTCATTGAATGAACGAGTGCAGTAGGATATACGAAATAAGTGAGTTAGGTTTGTTCGATTGAAACAAGGAATAATGTTTGATTCATTGAATCAATCATTGCAGCTTGATTCATTGCTTCAATGAATGCAGATTGTTTCATTAAATTGAATGAATTAAACTGACAAATTGAATGAATGAGAGAAAGCTCTGCTCATTGAATTAAGACGGACAGTTTGGTTCATGTCATGAACATGTGCAATTTGATAGAGACAATGCGTGAAAATTGTGCATTAAATGAATGAGAGTAGCTCTACTCATTGAATGTATGAGTGCAGCCTCTTTTATTGAATGAACGTATATGCAGTTTGGTTTACAAAATAAAGGAGATAGCTTTATTTCATTGAAACAAAGGATAAGGTTTGATTCATTGAATCACTGATTTTCGTTCGATTCAACGATTCAATGAATGCAGTTTGTTTCATTGAATGAAAGCGTAAAGCTTGACACATTGAATGAATGAAAGTTGCTCTACTTATTGAATAGACAAGAGCAGCCTCTTTCATTGAATGAACGCTTGCACTTTCATTCACGAAATAAGCGTGTTAAGTTTGTTTCATTGAAACATTGAATAACATTTGATTGACTGAAACAATCATTAAAGTTTGATTCAATGAATCAAGAATGCAGTTTGTTTTTGTTTAATTGAATAAATTAAATTGACACATTGAATTAATGAGAGAAGCTCTGCTCATTGAATTAAGACAATGCGTGAAAGTTTTGCCATTGAATGAATGAGAGTAGCTCTACTCAATGAATTGAAAAGTGCAACCTCTTTCATTAAGTGAACGTATTTGGTTCATTAAACAAGTGAGAAAGTTTTGTTCCATTGAAACAAGGAATAAGGATTGAATCATTGAATTATTGATTGTAGATTGATTAAGTGATTCAACGAATGCAGATTGTTTCATTGAATGAAAGCGATAAGCTTGACACAATGAATGAATGAGAGTAGCTCTACTCATTGAATTGACAGTGCAGCCTCTTTCATTGAAAGAACGTGTAAAGTTTCATTCACTAAATCAGCGTGTTAAAGTTTGTTTCATTGAAACATTGAATAACGTTTGATGCATTGACACAATCATTAAAGCTTGATTCAATGAATCAAGAATGCAGTTTGTTTCGTTAAATGAAAACGGTGAGGTTTGTTCGATTGAAACAAGGAATAATGTTTGATTCATTGAATCAATCATTGCAGCTTGATTCATTGCTTCAATGAATGCAGATTGTTCATTAAATTGAATGAATTAAACTGAGAAATTGAATGAATGAGAGAAAGCTCTGCTCATTGAATTAAGACGGACAGTTTGGTTCATGTCGTGAACATGTGCAATTTGATAGAGACAATGCGTGAAAATTGTGCATTGAATGAATGAGAGTAGCTCTACTCATTGAATGTATGAGTGCAGCCTCTTTTATTGAATGAACGTATATGCAGTTTGGTTTACAAAATAAGGGAGATAGCTTTATTTCATTGAAACAAGGGATAAGGTTTGATTCATTGAATCACTGATTTTCGTTCGATTCAACGATTCAATGAATGCAGTTTGTTTCATTGAATGAAAGCGTTAAGCTTGACACATTGAATGAATGAAAGTTGCTCTACTTATTGAATAGACAAGAGCAGCCTCTTTCATTGAATGAACGAGTGCAGTAGGATTCACTAAATAAGTGAGTTAGGTTTGTTCGTTTGAAACAAGGAATAAGGTTTGAATCATTGAATCAATTATTGTAGTTTGATTCAATGATTCAATGAATGCAGTTTGTTTCATTAAATTGATTGAATTAAATACACTCATTGAATGAACGAGAGAAGCTCTGCTCAATGAATAGAAACATGCAGCGTCTTGCATTGAGTGAACGTATGCAGCTTGGTTCACAAAATAAGGGAGATAGATTTGTTTCATTGACCCAAGGAATAAGGTTTGATGCATTGAATCAATGATTTTAGTTTGATTTAATGATTCAATGAATGCAGTTTGTTTCATTGAATGAGAGCCTTCTGCTTGACACATTGAGTGAATGAAATGAGCTCTTCTCATTGAATAGACAATTGCAGCCTCTTTCATTGAATGAACGCTTGCAGATTCGTTCACGAAATAAGCGTGTTAAGTTTGTTTCATTGAAAGATTGAATAAGGTTGGATTCACTGAATCAATCATTAAAGCTTGATTCAATCAATCAAGAATGCAGTTTGTTTCGTTAAATGAAAACGGTGAGCGTTACACATTGAATGTATGAGATTACCTCTACTCATTGAATTAAGACGGTCAATTTGGTTCATGTCGTGATAGTGCGCAGTTTGATAGAGACAGTGCGTGAAACTTGTGCCATTGAATGATCGAGAGTACTCATTGAATAGACAAGTGCAGCCTTTTTCATTAAATGAGCGTGTGCAGTTTGGTTCACTAAGTAAAGGAGATAGGTTTGTTCCATTGAAACAAGGAATAAGGATTGAATGATTGAATCATTGATTGTAGTTGAATTAAATGATTCAATTAATGCAGATTATTTCATTGAATGAAAGCGATACGATTGACACATTGAATGCTCTACGCATTGAATGGACATCAGTTTGCTTGATGGAGTGAATGTGTGCAGTTTGATTGAGACAATGTGTGAAGCTTGTGACAGTGAATGAATGACTGGCTGTATTCATTGAATTGACCAATCTAGTTTGCTTCATGAAGTAAATATGCGCAATTTGTTAGATTGAATCAATGCTTAAAGAGTAACTCTACTCATTGAAATATCATGTGCAGTCTGTTTCATAGAATGAACGAGTGTAGTTGAATTCACTAAATAAGTGAGTTAGGTTTGTTGGATTGTTGCAAGGAATCAGGTTTGAATCATTGAATTATTGATTGTAGATTGATTAAGTGATTCAACGAATGCAGATTGTTTCATTGAATGAAAGCGATAAGCTTGACACAATGAATGAATGAGAGTAGCTCTACTCATTGAATTGACAGTGCAGCCTCTTTCATTGAAAGAACGTGTACAGTTTTATTCACTAAATCAGCGTGTTAAAGTTTGTTTCATTGAAACATTGAATAACGTTTGATGCATTGAAACAATCATTAAAGCTTGATTCAATGAATCAAGAATGCGAATTGTTTTATTGAATGAAAGCGTTATGCTTGAAACATCGAATGAATGATAGAAGCTCGACTCATTGAATGAAGACCTACAAGTTTGGTTCATGGAGTGAATGTGTTCAATTTGATTGAGACATGAGTGAAGCTATTGTGACATTGAATGAATGAGTAGCTGTATTCATTGAATTGACAAATGTAGTTTGCTTCATGATCTAAACGTGTGCAATTTGTTTGATTGAATCAATATGTTAAGAGTAACTCTACTCATTGAATTATCATCTGCAGTCTGTTTCATTGAATGAACGAGTGCAGTAGGATATACTAAATAAGTGAGTTAGGTTTGTTCGATTGAAACAAGGAATAATGTTTGATTCATTGAATCAATCATTGCAGCTTGATTCATTGCTTCAATGAATGCAGATTGTTTCATTAAATTGAATGAATTAAACTGACAAATTGAATGAATGAGAGAAAGCTCTGCTCATTGAATTAAGACGGACAGTTTGGTTCATGTCATGAACATGTGCAATTTGATAGAGACAATGCGTGAAAATTGTGCATTAAATGAATGAGAGTAGCTCTACTCATTGAATGTATGAGTGCAGCCTCTTTTATTGAATGAACGTATATGCAGTTTGGTTTACAAAATAAGGGAGATAGCTTTATTTCATTGAAACAAGGGATAAGGTTTGATTCATTGAATCACTGATTTTCGTTCGATTCAACGATTCAATGAATGCAGTTTGTTTCATTAAATTGATTGAATTAAATACACTCATTGAATGAACGAGAGAAGCTCTGCTCAATGAATAGAAACATGCAGCGTCTTGCATTGAGTGAACGTATGCAGCTTGGTTCAAAAAATAAGGGAGATAGATTTGTTTCATTGACCCAAGGAATAAGGTTTGATGCATTGAATCAATGATTTTAGTTTGATTTAATGATTCAATGAATGCAGTTTGTTTCATTGAATGAGAGCCTTATGCTTGACACATTGACTGAATGAAATGAGCTCTTCTCATTGAATAGACAATTGCAGCCTCTTTCATTGAATGAACGCTTGCAGATTCGTTCACGAAATAAGCGTGTTAAGTTTGTTTCATTGTAAGATTGAATAACGTTGGATTCACTGAATCAATCATTAAAGTTTGATTCAATGAATCAAGAATGCAGTTTGTTTCGTTAAATGAAAACGGTGAGCGTTACACATTGAATGTATGAGATTACCTCTACTCATTGAATTGAGAGGTCAATTTGGTTCATGTCGTGATAGTGTGCAGTTTGATAGAGACAGTGCGTGAAACTTGTGCCATTGAATGATCGAGAGTACTCATTGAATAGACAAGTGCAGCCTTTTCATTAAATGAGCGTGTGCAGTTTGGTTCACTAAGTAAAGGAGATAGGTTTGTTCCATTGAAACAAGGAATAAGGATTAAATGATTGAATCATTGATTGTAGTTGAATTAAATGATTTAATTAATGCAGATTATTTCATTGAATGAAAGCGATATGATTGACACATTGAATGCTCTACGCATTGAATGGACATCAGTTTGCTTGATGGAGTGAATGTGTGCAGTTTGATTGAGACATGAGTGAAGCTTTTGTGACATTGAATGAATGTGTAGCTGTATTCATTGAATTGACAAATGTAGTTTGCTTCATGATCTAAACGTGTGCAATTTGTTTGATTGAATCAATATGTTAAGAGTAACTCTACTCATTGAATTATCATCTGCAGTCTGTTTCATTGAATGAACGAGTGCAGTAGGATTCACTAAATAAGTGAGTTAGGTTTGTTCGATTGAAACAAGGAATAATGTTTGATTCATTCAATCAATCTTTGCAGCTTGATTCATTGCTTCAATGAATGCAGATTGTTTCATTAAATTGAATGAATTAAACTGAGAAATTGAATGAATGAGAGATGGCTCTGCTCATTGAATTAAGACGGACAGTTTGGTTCATGTCGTGAACATGTGCAATTTGATAGAGACAATGCGTGAAAATTGTGCATTAAATGAATGAGAGTAGCTCTACTCATTGAATGTATGAGTGCAGCCTCTTTTATTTAATGAACGTATATGCAGTTTGGTTTACAAAATAAGGGAGATAGCTTTATTTCATTGAAACAAGGGATAAGGTTTGATTCATTGAATCACTGATTTTCGTTCGATTCAACGATTCAATGAATGCAGTTTGTTTCATTGAATGAAAGCGTAAAGCTTGACACATTGAATGAATGAAAGTTGCTCTACTTATTGAATAGACAAGAGCAGCCTCTTTCATTGAATGAACGCTTGCACTTTCATTCACGAAATAAGCGTGTTAAGTTTGTTTCATTGAAACATTGAATAACATTTGATTGACTGAAACAATCATTAAAGTTTGATTCAATGAATCAAGAATGCAGTTTGTTTTTATTTAATTGAATGAATTAAATTGACACATTGAATTAATGAGAGAAGCTCTGCTCATTGAATTAAGACAATGCGTGAAAGTTTTGCCATTGAATGAATGAGAGTAGCTCTACTCATTGAATGAAGACCTACAAGTTTGGTTCATGGAGTGAGTGTGTTCAATTTGATTGAGACATGAGTGAAGCTTTTGTGACATTGAATGAATGAGTAGCTGTATTCATTGAATTGACAAATGTAGTTTGCTTCATGATCTAAACGTGTGCAATTTTTTTGATTGAATCAATATGTTAAGAGTACCTCTACTCATTGAATTATCATCTGTAGTCTGTTTCATTGAATGAACGAGTGCAGTCGGATTCACTAAATAAGTGAGTTAGGTTATTTCGATTGAAACAAGGAATAATGTTTGATTCATTGAATCAATCATTGCAGCTTGATTCATTGCTTCAATGAATGCAGATTGTTTCATTAAATTGAATGAATTAAACTGACAAATTGAATGAATGAGAGAAAGCTCTGCTCATTGAATTAAGACGGACAGTTTGGTTCATGTCGTGAACATGTGTAATTTGATAGAGACAATGCGTGAAAATTGTGCATTAAATGAATGAGAGTAGCTCTACTCATTGAATGTATGAGTGCAGCCTCTTTTATTGAATGAACGTATATGCAGTTTGGTTTACAAAATAAGGGAGATAGCTTTATTTCATTGAAACAAGGGATAAGGTTTGATTCATTGAATCACTGATTTTCGTTCGATTCAACGATTCAATGAATGCAGTTTGTTTCATTGAATGAAAGCGTTAAGCTTGACACATTGAATGAATGAAAGTTGCTCTACTTATTGAATAGACAAGAGCAGCCTCTTTCATTGAATGAACGAGTGCAGTAGGATTCACTAAATAAGTGAGTTAGGTTTGTTCGTTTGAAACAAGGAATTAGGTTTGAATCATTGAATCAATTATTGTAGTTTGATTCAATGATTCAATGAATGCAGTTTGTTTCATTAAATTGATTGAATTAAATACACTCATTGAATGAACGAGAGAAGCTCTGCTCAATGAATAGAAACATGCAGCGTCTTGCATTGAGTGAACGTATGCAGCTTGGTTCACAAAATAAGGGAGATAGATTTGTTTCATTGACCCAAGGAATAAGGTTTGATGCATTGAATCAATGATTTTAGTTTGATTTAATGATTCAATGAATGCAGTTTGTTTCATTGAATGAGAGCCTTCTGCTTGACACATTGAGTGAATGAAATGAGCTCTTCTCATTGAATAGACAATTGCAGCCTCTTTCATTGAATGAACGC
Source organism: Chiloscyllium punctatum (assembly GCF_047496795.1). Taxonomy (NCBI): domain Eukaryota; kingdom Metazoa; phylum Chordata; class Chondrichthyes; order Orectolobiformes; family Hemiscylliidae; genus Chiloscyllium; species Chiloscyllium punctatum. The sequence continues at coordinate 64,905,836 of NC_092776.1, read as the reverse complement.
TTGCAGATTCGTTCACGAAATAAGCGTGTTAAGTTTGTTTCATTGAAAGATTGAATAAGGTTGGATTCACTGAATCAATCATTAAAGCTTGATTCAATGAATCAAGAATGCAGTTTGTTTCGTTAAATGAAAACGGTGAGCGTTACACATTGAATGTATGAGATTACCTCTACTCATTGAATTAAGACGGTCAATTTGGTTCATGTCGTGATAGTGCGCAGTTTGATAGAGACAGTACGTGAAACTTGTGCCATTGAATGATCGAGAGTACTCATTGAATAGACAAGTGCAGCCTTTTTCATTAAATGAGCGTGTGCAGTTTGGTTCACTAAGTAAAGGAGATAGGTTTGTTCCATTGAAACAAGGAATAAGGATTGAATGATTGAATCATTGATTGTAGTTGAATTAAATGATTCAATTAATGCAGATTATTTCATTGAATGAAAGCGATAAGATTGACACATTGAATGCTCTACGCATTGAATGGACATCAGTTTGCTTGATGGAGTGAATGTGCGCAGTTTGATTGAGACAATGTGTGAAGCTTGTGACAGTGAATGAATGACTGGCTGTATTCATTGAATTGACCAATCTAGTTTGCTTCATGAAGTAAATATGCGCAATTTGTTTGATTGAATCAATGCTTTAAGAGTAACTCTACTCATTGAAATATCATGTGCAGTCTGTTTCATAGAATGAACGAGTGTAGTTGAATTCACTAAATAAGTGAGTTAGGTTTGTTGGATTGTTGCAAGGAATAAGGTTTGAATCATTGAATTATTGATTGTAGATTGATTAAGTGATTCAACGAATGCAGATTGTTTCATTGAATGAAAGCGATAAGCTTGACACAATGAATGAATGAGAGTAGCTCTACTCATTGAATTGACAGTGCAGACTCTTTCATTGAAAGAACGTGTACAGTTTCATTCACTAAATCAGCGTGTTAAAGTTTCTTTCATTGAAACATTGAATAACGTTTGATGCATTGAAACAATCATTAAAGCTTGATTCAATGAATCAAGAATGCGAATTGTTTTATTGAATGAAAGCGTTATGCTTGAAACATCGAATGAATGATAGAAGCTCGACTCATTGAATGAAGACCTACAAGTTTGGTTCATGGAGTGAATGTGTTCAATTTGATTGAGACATGAGTGAAGCTATTGTGACATTGAATGAATGAGTAGCTGTATTCATTGAATTGACAAATGTAGTTTGCTTCATGATCTAAACGTGTGCAATTTGTTTGATTGAATCAATATGTTAAGAGTAACTCTACTCATTGAATTATCATCTGCAGTCTGTTTCATTGAATGAACGAGTGCAGTAGGATTCACTAAATAAGTGAGTTAGGTTTGTTCGATTGAAACAAGGAATAATGTTTGATTCATTGAATCAATCATTGCAGCTTGATTCATTGCTTCAATGAATGCAGATTGTTTCATTAAATTGAATGAATTAAACTGACAAATTGAATGAATGAGAGAAAGCTCTGCTCTTTGAATTAAGACGGACAGTTTGGTTCATGTCATGAACATGTGCAATTTGATAGAGACAATGCGTGAAAATTGTGCATTAAATGAATGAAAGTAGCTCTACTCATTGAATGTATGGGTGCAGCCTCTTTTATTGAATGAACGTATATGCAGTTTGGTTTACAAAATAAGGGAGATAGCTTTATTTCATTGAAACAAGGGATAAGGTTTGATTCATTGAATCACTGATTTTCGTTCGATTCAACGATTCAATGAATGCAGTTTGTTTCATTGAATGAAAGCGTTAAGCTTGACACATTGAATGAATGAAAGTTGCTCTACTTATTGAATAGACAAGAGCAGCCTCTTTCATTGAATGAACGCTTGCACTTTCATTCACGAAATAAGCGTGTTAAGTTTGTTTCATTGAAACATTGAATAACATTTGATTGACTGAAACAATCATTAAAGTTTGATTCAATGAATCAAGAATGCAGTTTGTTTTTATTTAATTGAATGAATTAAATTGACACATTGAATTAATGAGAGAAGCTCTGCTCATTGAATTAAGACAAGGCGTGAAAGTTTTGCCATTGAATGAATGAGAGTAGCTCTACTCAATGAATAGAAAAGTGCAGCCTCTTTCATTAAGTGAACGTATTTGGTTCATTAAACAAGTGAGAAAGTTTTGTTCCATTGAAACAAGGAATAAGGATTGAAACATTGAATTATTGATTGTAGATTGATTAAGTGATTCAACGAATGCAGATTGTTTCATTGAATGAAAGCGATAAGCTTGACACAATGAATGAATGAGAGTAGCTCTACTCATTGAATTGACAGTGCAGCCTCTTTCATTGAAAGAACGTGTACAGTTTCATTCACTAAATCAGCGTGTTAAAGTTAGTTTCATTCAAACATTGAATGACGTTTGATGCATTGAAACGATCATTAAAGCTTGATTCAATGAATCAAGAATGCGAATTGTTTCATTGAATGAAAGCGTTATGCTTGAAACATTGAATGAATGATAGAAGCTCTACTCATTGAATGAACACCTACAAGTTTGGTTCATGGAGTGAATGTGTTCAATTTGATTGAGACATGAGTGAAGCTTTTGTGACATTGAATGCATGAGTAGCTGTATTCATTGAATTGACAAATGTAGTTTGCTTCATGAATTAAACGTGTGCAATTTGTTTGATTGAATCAATGTGTTAAGAGTAACTCTACTCATTGAATTATCATCTGCAGTCTGTTTCATTGAATGAACGAGTGCAGTAGGATTCACTAAATAAGTGAGTTAGGTTTGTTCGATTGAAACAAGGAATAAGGTTTGAATCATTGAATCAATTATTGTAGTTTGATTCAATGATTCAATGAATGCAGTTTGTTTCATTAAATTGATTGAATTAAATACACTCATTGAATGAACGAGAGAAGCTCTGCTCAATGAATAGAAACATGCAGCGTCTTGCATTGAGTGAACGTATGCAGCTTGGTTCACATAATAAGGGAGATAGATTTGTTTCATTGACCTAAGGAATAAGTTTTGATGCATTGAATCAATGATTTTTATTTGATTTAATGATTCAATGAATGCAGTTTGTTTCATTGAATGAGAGCCTTATGCTTGACACATTGACTGAATGAAATGAGCTCTTCTCATTGAATAGACAATTGCAGCCTCTGTCATTGAATGAACGCTTGCAGATTCGTTCACGAAATAAGCGTGTTAAGTTTGTTTCATTGAAAGATTGAATAACGTTGGATTCACTGAATCAATCATTAAAGTTTGATTCAATGAATCAAGAATGCAGTTTGTTTCGTTAAATGAAAATGGTGAGCGTTACACATTGAATGTATGAGATTACCTCTACACATTGAATTAAGACGGTCAATTTGGTTCATGTCGTGATAGTGCGCAGTTTGATAGAGACAGTACGTGAAACTTGTGCCATTGAATGATCGAGAGTACTCATTGAATAGACAAGTGCAGCCTATTTCATTAAATGAGCGTGTGCAGTTTGGTTCACTAAGTAAAGGAGATAGGTTTGTTCCATTGAAACAATGAATAAGGATTGAATGATTGAATCATTGATTGGAGTTGAATTAAATGATTTAATTAATGCAGATTATTTCATTGAATGAAAGCGATAAGATTGACACATTGAATGCTCTACGCATTGAATGGACATCAGTTTGCTTGATGGAGTGAATGTGTGCAGTTTGATTGAGACAATGTGTGAAGCTTGTGACAGTGAATGAATAACTGGCTGTATTCATTGAAGTGACCAATCTAGTTTGCTTCATGAAGTAAATATGCGCAATTTGTTTGAGTGAATCAATGCTTTAAGAGTAACTCTACTCATTGAAATATCATGTGCAGTCTGTTTCATAGAATGAACGAGTGTAGTTGAATTCACTAAATAAGTGAGTTAGGTTTGTTGGATTGTTGCAAGGAATAAGGTTTGAATCATTGAATTATTGATTGTAGATTGATTAAGTGATTCAACGAATGCAGATTGTTTCATTGAATGAAAGCGATAAGCTTGACACAATGAATGAATGAGAGTAGCTCTACTCATTGAATTGACAGTGCAGCCTCTTTCATTGAAAGAACGTGTAAAGTTTCGTTCACTAAATCAGCGTGTTAAAGTTTGTTTCATTGAAACATTGAATAACGTTTGATGCATTGAAACAATCATTAAAGCTTGATTCAATGAATCAAGAATGCAGTTTGTTTCGTTAAATGAAAACGGTGAGCGTTACACATTGAATGTATGAGATTACCTCTACACATTGAATTAAGACGGTCAATTTGGTTCATGTCGTGATAGTGCGCAGTTTGATAGAGACAGTACGTGAAACTTGTGCCATTGAATGATCGAGAGTACTCATTGAATAGACAAGTGCAGCCTTTTTCATTAAATGAGCGTGTGCAGTTTGGTTCACTAAGTAAAGGAGATAGGTTTGTTCCATTTAAACTAGGAATAAGGATTGAATGATTGAATCATTGATTGGAGTTGAATTAAATGATTTAATTAATGCAGATTATTTCATTGAATGAAAGCAATAAGATTGACACATTGAATGCTCTACGCATTGAATGGACATCAGTTTGCTTGATGGAGTGAATGTGTGCAGTTTGATTGAGACAATGTGTGAAGCTTGTGACAGTGAATGAATGACTGGCTGTATTCATTGAATTGACCAATCTAGTTTGCTTCATGAAGTAAATATGCACAATTTGTTTGATTGAATCAATGCTTAAAGAGTAACTCTACTCATTGAAATATCATGTGCAGTCTGTTTCATAGAATGAACGAGTGTAGTTGAATTCACTAAATAAGTGAGTTAGGTTTGTTGGATTGTTGCAAGGAATAAGGTTTGAATCATTGAATTATTGATTGTAGATTGATTAAGTGATTCAACGAATGCAGATTGTTTCATTGAATGAAAGCGATAAGCTTGACACAATGAATGAATGAGAGTAGCTCTACTCATTGAATTGACAGTGCAGCCTCTTTCATTGAAAGAACTTGTACAGTTTTATTCACTAAATCAGCGTGTTAAAGTTTGTTTCATTGAAACATTGAATAACGTTTGATGCATTGAAACAATCATTAAAGCTTGATTCAATGAATCAAGAATGCGAATTGTTTTATTGAATGAAAGCGTTATGCTTGAAACATCGAATGAATGATAGAAGCTCTACTCATTGAATGAAGACCTACAAGTTTGGTTCATGGAGTGAATGTGTTCAATTTGATTGAGACATGAGTGAAGCTTTTGTGACATTGAATGAATGAGTAGCTGTATTCATTGAATTGACAAATGTAGTTTGCTTCATGATCTAAACGTGTGCAATTTGTTTGATTGAATCAATATGTTAAGAGTAACTCTACTCATTGAATTATCATCTGCAGTCTGTTTCATTGAATGAACGAGTGCAGTAGGATATACTAAATAAGTGAGTTAGGTTTGTTCGATTGAAACAAGGAATAATGTTTGATTCATTGAATCAATCATTGCAGCTTGATTCATTGCTTCAATGAATGCAGATTGTTTCATTAAATTGAATGAATTAAACTGACAAATTGAATGAATGAGAGAAAGCTCTGCTCATTGAATTAAGACGGACAGTTTGGTTCATGTCATGAACATGTGCAATTTGATAGAGACAATGCGTGAAAATTGTGCATTAAATGAATGAGAGTAGCTCTACTCATTGAATGTATGAGTGCAGCCTCTTTTATTGAATGAACGTATATGCAGTTTGGTTTACAAAATAAAGGAGATAGCTTTATTTCATTGAAACAAGGGATAAGGTTTGATTCATTGAATCACTGATTTTCGTTCGATTCAACGATTCAATGAATGCAGTTTGTTTCATTGAATGAAAGCGTAAAGCTTGACACATTGAATGAATGAAAGTTGCTCTACTTATTGAATAGACAAGAGCAGCCTCTTTCATTGAATGAACGCTTGCACTTTCATTCACGAAATAAGCGTGTTAAGTTTGTTTCATTGAAACATTGAATAACATTTGATTGACTGAAACAATCATTAAAGTTTGATTCAATGAATCAAGAATGCAGTTTGTTTTTGTTTAATTGAATAAATTAAATTGACACATTGAATTAATGAGAGAAGCTCTGCTCATTGAATTAAGACAATGCGTGAAAGTTTTGCCATTGAATGAATGAGAGTAGCTCTACTCAATGAATTGAAAAGTGCAACCTCTTTCATTAAGTGAACGTATTTGGTTCATTAAACAAGTGAGAAAGTTTTGTTCCATTGAAACAAGGAATAAGGATTGAATCATTGAATTATTGATTGTAGATTGATTAAGTGATTCAACGAATGCAGATTGTTTCATTGAATGAAAGCGATAAGCTTGACACAATGAATGAATGAGAGTAGCTCTACTCATTGAATTGACAGTGCAGCCTCTTTCATTGAAAGAACGTGTAAAGTTTCATTCACTAAATCAGCGTGTTAAAGTTTGTTTCATTGAAACATTGAATAACGTTTGATGCATTGAAACAATCATTAAAGCTTGATTCAATGAATCAAGAATGCAGTTTGTTTCGTTAAATGAAAACGGTGAGGTTTGTTCGATTGAAACAAGGAATAATGTTTGATTCATTGAATCAATCATTGCAGCTTGATTCATTGCTTCAATGAATGCAGATTGTTCATTAAATTGAATGAATTAAACTGAGAAATTGAATGAATGAGAGAAAGCTCTGCTCATTGAATTAAGACGGACAGTTTGGTTCATGTCGTGAACATGTGCAATTTGATAGAGACAATGCGTGAAAATTGTGCATTGAATGAATGAGAGTAGCTCTACTCATTGAATGTATGAGTGCAGCCTCTTTTATTGAATGAACGTATATGCAGTTTGGTTTACAAAATAAGGGAGATAGCTTTATTTCATTGAAACAAGGGATAAGGTTTGATTCATTGAATCACTGATTTTCGTTCGATTCAACGATTCAATGAATGCAGTTTGTTTCATTGAATGAAAGCGTTAAGCTTGACACATTGAATGAATGAAAGTTGCTCTACTTATTGAATAGACAAGAGCAGCCTCTTTCATTGAATGAACGAGTGCAGTAGGATTCACTAAATAAGTGAGTTAGGTTTGTTCGTTTGAAACAAGGAATAAGGTTTGAATCATTGAATCAATTATTGTAGTTTGATTCAATGATTCAATGAATGCAGTTTGTTTCATTAAATTGATTGAATTAAATACACTCATTGAATGAACGAGAGAAGCTCTGCTCAATGAATAGAAACATGCAGCGTCTTGCATTGAGTGAACGTATGCAGCTTGGTTCACAAAATAAGGGAGATAGATTTGTTTCATTGACCCAAGGAATAAGGTTTGATGCATTGAATCAATGATTTTAGTTTGATTTAATGATTCAATGAATGCAGTTTGTTTCATTGAATGAGAGCCTTCTGCTTGACACATTGAGTGAATGAAATGAGCTCTTCTCATTGAATAGACAATTGCAGCCTCTTTCATTGAATGAACGCTTGCAGATTCGTTCACGAAATAAGCGTGTTAAGTTTGTTTCATTGAAAGATTGAATAAGGTTGGATTCACTGAATCAATCATTAAAGCTTGATTCAATCAATCAAGAATGCAGTTTGTTTCGTTAAATGAAAACGGTGAGCGTTACACATTGAATGTATGAGATTACCTCTACTCATTGAATTAAGACGGTCAATTTGGTTCATGTCGTGATAGTGCGCAGTTTGATAGAGACAGTGCGTGAAACTTGTGCCATTGAATGATCGAGAGTACTCATTGAATAGACAAGTGCAGCCTTTTTCATTAAATGAGCGTGTGCAGTTTGGTTCACTAAGTAAAGGAGATAGGTTTGTTCCATTGAAACAAGGAATAAGGATTGAATGATTGAATCATTGATTGTAGTTGAATTAAATGATTCAATTAATGCAGATTATTTCATTGAATGAAAGCGATAAGATTGACACATTGAATGCTCTACGCATTGAATGGACATCAGTTTGCTTGATGGAGTGAATGTGCGCAGTTTGATTGAGACAATGTGTGAAGCTTGTGACAGTGAATGAATGACTGGCTGTATTCATTGAATTGACCAATCTAGTTTGCTTCATGAAGTAAATATGCGCAATTTGTTTGATTGAATCAATGCTTTAAGAGTAACTCTACTCATTGAAATATCATGTGCAGTCTGTTTCATAGAATGAACGAGTGTAGTTGAATTCACTAAATAAGTGAGTTAGGTTTGTTGGATTGTTGCAAGGAATAAGGTTTGAATCATTGAATTATTGATTGTAGATTGATTAAGTGATTCAACGAATGCAGATTGTTTCATTGAATGAAAGCGATAAGCTTGACACAATGAATGAATGAGAGTAGCTCTACACATTGAATTGACAGTGCAGACTCTTTCATTGAAAGAACGTGTACAGTTTCATTCACTAAATCAGCGTGTTAAAGTTTCTTTCATTGAAACATTGAATAACGTTTGATGCATTGAAACAATCATTAAAGCTTGATTCAATGAATCAAGAATGCGAATTGTTTTATTGAATGAAAGCGTTATGCTTGAAACATCGAATGAATGATAGAAGCTCGACTCATTGAATGAAGACCTACAAGTTTGGTTCATGGAGTGAATGTGTTCAATTTGATTGAGACATGAGTGAAGCTATTGTGACATTGAATGAATGAGTAGCTGTATTCATTGAATTGACAAATGTAGTTTGCTTCATGATCTAAACGTGTGCAATTTGTTTGATTGAATCAATATGTTAAGAGTAACTCTACTCATTGAATTATCATCTGCAGTCTGTTTCATTGAATGAACGAGTGCAGTAGGATTCACTAAATAAGTGAGTTAGGTTTGTTCGATTGAAACAAGGAATAATGTTTGATTCATTGAATCAATCATTGCAGCTTGATTCATTGCTTCAATGAATGCAGATTGTTTCATTAAATTGAATGAATTAAACTGACAAATTGAATGAATGAGAGAAAGCTCTGCTCTTTGAATTAAGACGGACAGTTTGGTTCATGTCATGAACATGTGCAATTTGATAGAGACAATGCGTGAAAATTGTGCATTAAATGAATGAAAGTAGCTCTACTCATTGAATGTATGGGTGCAGCCTCTTTTATTGAATGAACGTATATGCAGTTTGGTTTACAAAATAAGGGAGATAGCTTTATTTCATTGAAACAAGGGATAAGGTTTGATTCATTGAATCACTGATTTTCGTTCGATTCAACGATTCAATGAATGCAGTTTGTTTCATTGAATGAAAGCGTTAAGCTTGACACATTGAATGAATGAAAGTTGCTCTACTTATTGAATAGACAAGAGCAGCCTCTTTCATTGAATGAACGCTTGCACTTTCATTCACGAAATAAGCGTGTTAAGTTTGTTTCATTGAAACATTGAATAACATTTGATTGACTGAAACAATCATTAAAGTTTGATTCAATGAATCAAGAATGCAGTTTGTTTTTATTTAATTGAATGAATTAAATTGACACATTGAATTAATGAGAGAAGCTCTGCTCATTGAATTAAGACAATGCGTGAAAGTTTTGCCATTGAATGAATGAGAGTAGCTCTACTCAATGAATAGAAAAGTGCAGCCTCTTTCATTAAGTGAACGTATTTGGTTCATTAAACAAGTGAGAAAGTTTTGTTCCATTGAAACAAGGAATAAGGATTGAAACATTGAATTATTGATTGTAGATTGATTAAGTGATTCAACGAATGCAGATTGTTTCATTGAATGAAAGCGATAAGCTTGACACAATGAATGAATGAGAGTAGCTCTACTCATTGAATTGACAGTGCAGCCTCTTTCACTGAAAGAACGTGTACAGTTTCATTCACTAAATCAGCGTGTTAAAGTTTGTTTCATTCAAACATTGAATGACGTTTGATGCATTGAAACGATCATTAAAGCTTGATTCAATGAATCAAGAATGCGAATTGTTTCATTGAATGAAAGCGTTATGCTTGAAACATTGAATGAATGATAGAAGCTCTACTCATTGAATGAACACCTACAAGTTTGGTTCATGGAGTGAATGTGTTCAATTTGATTGAGACATGAGTGAAGCTTTTGTGACATTGAATGCATGAGTAGCTGTATTCATTGAATTGACAAATGTAGTTTGCTTCATGAATTAAACGTGTGCAATTTGTTTGATTGAATCAATGTGTTAAGAGTAACTCTACTCATTGAATTATCATCTGCAGTCTGTTTCATTGAATGAACGAGTGCAGTAGGATTCACTAAATAAGTGAGTTAGGTTTGTTCGATTGAAACAAGGAATAAGGTTTGAATCATTGAATCAATTATTGTAGTTTGATTCAATGATTCAATGAATGCAGTTTGTTTCATTAAATTGATTGAATTAAATACACTCATTGAATGAACGAGAGAAGCTCTGCTCAATGAATAGAAACATGCAGCGTCTTGCATTGAGTGAACGTATGCAGCTTGGTTCACAAAATAAGGGAGATAGATTTGTTTCATTGACCTAAGGAATAAGTTTTGATGCATTGAATCAATGATTTTTATTTGATTTAATGATTCAATGAATGCAGTTTGTTTCATTGAATGAGAGCCTTATGCTTGACACATTGACTGAATGAAATGAGCTCTTCTCATTGAATAGACAATTGCAGCCTCTGTCATTGAATGAACGCTTGCAGATTCGTTCACGAAATAAGCGTGTTAAGTTTGTTTCATTGAAAGATTGAATAACGTTGGATTCACTGAATCAATCATTAAAGTTTGATTCAATGAATCAAGAATGCAGTTTGTTTCGTTAAATGAAAATGGTGAGCGTTACACATTGAATGTATGAGATTACCTCTACTCATTGAATTAAGACGGTCAATTTGGTTCATGTCGTGATAGTGCGCAGTTTGATAGAGACAGTACGTGAAACTTGTGCCATTGAATGATCGAGAGTACTCATTGAATAGACAAGTGCAGCCTATTTCATTAAATGAGCGTGTGCAGTTTGGTTCACTAAGTAAAGGAGATAGGTTTGTTCCATTGAAACAATGAATAAGGATTGAATGATTGAATCATTGATTGGAATTGAATTAAATGATTTAATTAATGCAGATTATTTCATTGAATGAAAGCGATAAGATTGACACATTGAATGCTCTACGCATTGAATGGACATCAGTTTGCTTGATGGAGTGAATGTGTGCAGTTTGATTGAGACAATGTGTGAAGCTTGTGACAGTGAATGAATAACTGGCTGTATTCATTGAAGTGACCAATCTAGTTTGCTTCATGAAGTAAATATGCGCAATTTGTTTGATTGAATCAATGCTTTAAGAGTAACTCTACTCATTGAAATATCATGTGCAGTCTGTTTCATAGAATGAACGAGTGTAGTTGAATTCACTAAATAAGTGAGTTAGGTTTGTTGGATTGTTGCAAGGAATAAGGTTTGAATCATTGAATTATTGATTGTAGATTGATTAAGTGATTCAACGAATGCAGATTGTTTCATTGAATGAAAGCGATAAGCTTGACACAATGAATGAATGAGAGTAGCTCTACTCATTGAATTGACAGTGCAGACTCTTTCATTGAAAGAACGTGTACAGTTTCATTCACTAAATCAGCGTGTTAAAGTTTCTTTCATTGAAACATTGAATAACGTTTGATGCATTGAAACAATCATTAAAGCTTGATTCAATGAATCAAGAATGCGAATTGTTTTATTGAATGAAAGCGTTATGCTTGAAACATCGAATGAATGATAGAAGCTCTACTCATTGAATGAAGACCTACAAGTTTGGTTCATGGAGTGAATGTGTTCAATTTGATTGAGACATGAGTGAAGCTATTGTGACATTGAATGAATGAGTAGCTGTATTCATTGAATTGACAAATGTAGTTTGCTTCATGATCTAAACGTGTGCAATTTGTTTGATTGAATCAATATGTTAAGAGTAACTCTACTCATTGAATTATCATCTGCAGTCTGTTTCATTGAATGAACGAGTGCAGTAGGATTCACTAAATAAGTGAGTTAGGTTTGTTCGATTGAAACAAGGAATAATGTTTGATTCATTGAATCAATCATTGCAGCTTGATTCATTGCTTCAATGAATGCAGATTGTTTCATTAAATTGAATGAATTAAACTGACAAATTGAATGAATGAGAGAAAGCTCTGCTCTTTGAATTAAGACGGACAGTTTGGTTCATGTCATGAACATGTGCAATTTGATAGAGACAATGCGTGAAAATTGTGCATTAAATGAATGAAAGTAGCTCTACTCATTGAATGTATGGGTGCAGCCTCTTTTATTGAATGAACGTATATGCAGTTTGGTTTACAAAATAAGGGAGATAGCTTTATTTCATTGAAACAAGGGATAAGGTTTGATTCATTGAATCACTGATTTTCGTTCGATTCAACGATTCAATGAATGCAGTTTGTTTCATTGAATGAAAGCGTTAAGCTTGACACATTGAATGAATGAAAGTTGCTCTACTTATTGAATAGACAAGAGCAGCCTCTTTCATTGAATGAACGCTTGCACTTTCATTCACGAAATAAGCGTGTTAAGTTTGTTTCATTGAAACATTGAATAACATTTGATTGACTGAAACAATCATTAAAGTTTGATTCAATGAATCAAGAATGCAGTTTGTTTTTATTTAATTGAATGAATTAAATTGACACATTGAATTAATGAGAGAAGCTCTGCTCATTGAATTAAGACAATGCGTGAAAGTTTTGCCATTGAATGAATGAGAGTAGCTCTACTCAATGAATAGAAAAGTGCAGCCTCTTTCATTAAGTGAACGTATTTGGTTCATTAAACAAGTGAGAAAGTTTTGTTCCATTGAAACAAGGAATAAGGATTGAAACATTGAATTATTGATTGTAGATTGATTAAGTGATTCAACGAATGCAGATTGTTTCATTGAATGAAAGCGATAAGCTTGACACAATGAATGAATGAGAGTAGCTCTACTCATTGAATTGACAGTGCAGCCTCTTTCACTGAAAGAACGTGTACAGTTTCATTCACTAAATCAGCGTGTTAAAGTTTGTTTCATTCAAACATTGAATGACGTTTGATGCATTGAAACAATCATTAAAGCTTGATTCAATGAATCAAGAATGCGAATTGTTTCATTGAATGAAAGCGTTATGCTTGAAACATTGAATGAATGATAGAAGCTCTACTCATTGAATGAACACCTACAAGTTTGGTTCATGGAGTGAATGTGTTCAATTTGATTGAGACATGAGTGAAGCTTTTGTGACATTGAATGCATGAGTAGCTGTATTCATTGAATTGACAAATGTAGTTTGCTTCATGAATTAAACGTGTGCAATTTGTTTGATTGAATCAATGTGTTAAGAGTAACTCTACTCATTGAATTATCATCTGCAGTCTGTTTCATTGAATGAACGAGTGCAGTAGGATTCACTAAATAAGTGAGTTAGGTTTGTTCGATTGAAACAAGGAATAAGGTTTGAATCATTGAATCAATTATTGTAGTTTGATTCAATGATTCAATGAATGCAGTTTGTTTCATTAAATTGATTGAATTAAATACACTCATTGAATGAACGAGAGAAGCTCTGCTCAATGAATAGAAACATGCAGCGTCTTGCATTGAGTGAACGTATGCAGCTTGGTTCACAAAATAAGGGAGATAGATTTGTTTCATTGACCTAAGGAATAAGTTTTGATGCATTGAATCAATGATTTTTATTTGATTTAATGATTCAATGAATGCAGTTTGTTTCATTGAATGAGAGCCTTATGCTTGACACATTGACTGAATGAAATGAGCTCTTCTCATTGAATAGACAATTGCAGCCTCTGTCATTGAATGAACGCTTGCAGATTCGTTCACGAAATAAGCGTGTTAAGTTTGTTTCATTGAAAGATTGAATAACGTTGGATTCACTGAATCAATCATTAAAGTTTGATTCAATGAATCAAGAATGCAGTTTGTTTCGTTAAATGAAAATGGTGAGCGTTACACATTGAATGTATGAGATTACCTCTACTCATTGAATTAAGACGGTCAATTTGGTTCATGTCGTGATAGTGCGCAGTTTGATAGAGACAGTACGTGAAACTTGTGCCATTGAATGATCGAGAGTACTCATTGAATAGACAAGTGCAGCCTTTTTCATTAAATGAGCGTGTGCAGTTTGGTTCACTAAGTAAAGGAGATAGGTTTGTTCCATTGAAACAATGAATAAGGATTGAATGATTGAATCATTGATTGGAGTTGAATTAAATGATTTAATTAATGCAGATTATTTCATTGAATGAAAGCGATAAGATTGACACATTGAATGCTCTACGCATTGAATGGACATCAGTTTGCTTGATGGAGTGAATGTGTGCAGTTTGATTGAGACAATGTGTGAAGCTTGTGACAGTGAATGAATAACTGGCTGTATTCATTGAAGTGACCAATCTAGTTTGCTTCATGAAGTAAATATGCGCAATTTGTTTGAGTGAATCAATGCTTTAAGAGTAACTCTACTCATTGAAATATCATGTGCAGTCTGTTTCATAGAATGAACGAGTGTAGTTGAATTCACTAAATAAGTGAGTTAGGTTTGTTGGATTGTTGCAAGGAATAAGGTTTGAATCATTGAATTATTGATTGTAGATTGATTAAGTGATTCAACGAATGCAGATTGTTTCATTGAATGAAAGCGATAAGCTTGACACAATGAATGAATGAGAGTAGCTCTACTCATTGAATTGACAGTGCAGCCTCTTTCATTGAAAGAACGTGTAAAGTTTCATTCACTAAATCAGCGTGTTAAAGTTTGTTTCATTGAAACATTGAATAACGTTTGATGCATTGAAACAATCATTAAAGCTTGATTCAATGAATCAAGAATGCAGTTTGTTTCGTTAAATGAAAACGGTGAGCGTTACACATTGAATGTATGAGATTACCTCTACTCATTGAATTAAGACGGTCAATTTGGTTCATGTCGTGATAGTGCGCAGTTTGATAGAGACAGTACGTGAAACTTGTGCCATTGAATGATCGAGAGTACTCATTGAATAGACAAGTGCAGCCTTTTTCATTAAATGAGCGTGTGCAGTTTGGTTCACTAAGTAAAGGAGATAGGTTTGTTCCAATTAAACTAGGAATAAGGATTGAATGATTGAATCATTGATTGGAGTTGAATTAAATGATTTAATTAATGCAGATTATTTCATTGAATGAAAGCAATAAGATTGACACATTGAATGCTCTACGCATTGAATGGACATCAGTTTGCTTGATGGAGTGAATGTGTGCAGTTTGATTGAGACAATGTGTGAAGCTTGTGACAGTGAATGAATGACTGGCTGTATTCATTGAATTGACCAATCTAGTTTGCTTCATGAAGTAAATATGCACAATTTGTTTGATTGAATCAATGCTTAAAGAGTAACTCTACTCATTGAAATATCATGTGCAGTCTGTTTCATAGAATGAACGAGTGTAGTTGAATTCACTAAATAAGTGAGTTAGGTTTGTTGGATTGTTGCAAGGAATAAGGTTTGAATCATTGAATTATTGATTGTAGATTGATTAAGTGATTCAACGAATGCAGATTGTTTCATTGAATGAAAGCGATAAGCTTGACACAATGAATGAATGAGAGTAGCTCTACTCATTGAATTGACAGTGCAGCCTCTTTCATTGAAAGAACTTGTACAGTTTTATTCACTAAATCAGCGTGTTAAAGTTTGTTTCATTGAAACATTGAATAACGTTTGATGCATTGAAACAATCATTAAAGCTTGATTCAATGAATCAAGAATGCGAATTGTTTTATTGAATGAAAGCGTTATGCTTGAAACATCGAATGAATGATAGAAGCTCTACTCATTGAATGAAGACCTACAAGTTTGGTTCATGGAGTGAATGTGTTCAATTTGATTGAGACATGAGTGAAGCTTTTGTGACATTGAATGAATGAGTAGCTGTATTCATTGAATTGACAAATGTAGTTTGCTTCATGATCTAAACGTGTGCAATTTGTTTGATTGAATCAATATGTTAAGAGTAACTCTACTCATTGAATTATCATCTGCAGTCTGTTTCATTGAATGAACGAGTGCAGTAGGATATACTAAATAAGTGAGTTAGGTTTGTTCGATTGAAACAAGGAATAATGTTTGATTCATTGAATCAATCATTGCAGCTTGATTCATTGCTTCAATGAATGCAGATTGTTTCATTAAATTGAATGAATTAAACTGACAAATTGAATGAATGAGAGAAAGCCCTGCTCATTGAATTAAGACGGACAGTTTGGTTCATGTCATGAACATGTGCAATTTGATAGAGACAATGCGTGAAAATTGTGCATTAAATGAATGAGAGTAGCTCTACTCATTGAATGTATGAGTGCAGCCTCTTTTATTGAATGAACGTATATGCAGTTTGGTTTACAAAATAAAGGAGATAGCTTTATTTCATTGAAACAAGGGATAAGGTTTGATTCATTGAATCACTGATTTTCGTTCGATTCAACGATTCAATGAATGCAGTTTGTTTCATTGAATGAAAGCGTAAAGCTTGACACATTGAATGAATGAAAGTTGCTCTACTTATTGAATAGACAAGAGCAGCCTCTTTCATTGAATGAACGCTTGCACTTTCATTCACGAAATAAGCGTGTTAAGTTTGTTTCATTGAAACATTGAATAACATTTGATTGACTGAAACAATCATTAAAGTTTGATTCAATGAATCAAGAATGCAGTTTGTTTTTGTTTAATTGAATAAATTAAATTGACACATTGAATTAATGAGAGACGCTCTGCTCATTGAATTAAGACAATGCGTGAAAGTTTTGCCATTGAATGAATGAGAGTAGCTCTACTCAATGAATTGAAAAGTGCAACCTCTTTCATTAAGTGAACGTATTTGGTTCATTAAACAAGTGAGAAAGTTTTGTTCCATTGAAACAAGGAATAAGGATTGAATCATTGAATTATTGATTGTAGATTGATTAAGTGATTCAACGAATGCAGATTGTTTCATTGAATGAAAGCGATAAGCTTGACACAATGAATGAATGAGAGTAGCTCTACTCATTGAATTGACAGTGCAGCCTCTTTCATTGAAAGAACGTGTAAAGTTTCATTCACTAAATCAGCGTGTTAAAGTTTGTTTCATTGAAACATTGAATAACGTTTGATGCATTGAAACAATCATTAAAGCTTGATTCAATGAATCAAGAATGCAGTTTGTTTCGTTAAATGAAAACGGTGAGGTTTGTTCGATTGAAACAAGGAATAATGTTTGATTCATTGAATCAATCATTGCAGCTTGATTCATTGCTTCAATGAATGCAGATTGTTTCATTAAATTGAATGAATTAAACTGACAAATTGAATGAATGAGAGAAAGCTCTGCTCATTGAATTAAGACGGACAGTTTGGATCATGTCGTGAACATGTGCAATTTGATAGAGACAATGCGTGAAAATTGTGCATTAAATGAATGAGAGTAGCTCTACTCATTGAATGTATGAGTGCAGCCTCTTTTATTGAATGAACGTATATGCAGTTTGGTTTACAAAATAAGGGAGATAGCTTTATTTCATTGAAACAAGGGATAAGGTTTGATTCATTGAATCACTGATTTTCGTTCGATTCAACGATTCAATGAATGCAGTTTGTTTCATTGAATGAAAGCGTTAAGCTTGACACATTGAATGAATGAAAGTTGCTCTACTTATTGAATAGACAAGAGCAGCCTCTTTCATTGAATGAACGAGTGCAGTAGGATTCACTAAATAAGTGAGTTAGGTTTGTTCGTTTGAAACAAGGAATAAGGTTTGAATCATTGAATCAATTATTGTAGTTTGATTCAATGATTCAATGAATGCAGTTTGTTTCATTAAATTGATTGAATTAAATACACTCATTGAATGAACG
This sequence comes from Chiloscyllium punctatum, assembly GCF_047496795.1. Lineage (NCBI taxonomy): Eukaryota > Metazoa > Chordata > Chondrichthyes > Orectolobiformes > Hemiscylliidae > Chiloscyllium > Chiloscyllium punctatum. Next base: position 64,887,863 of record NC_092776.1, on the reverse strand, counting down.
AGAGAAGCTCTGCTCAATGAATAGAAACATGCAGCGTCTTGCATTGAGTGAACGTATGCAGCTTGGTTCACAAAATAAGGGAGATAGATTTGTTTCATTGACCCAAGGAATAAGGTTTGATGCATTGAATCAATGATTTTAGTTTGATTTAATGATTCAATGAATGCAGTTTGTTTCATTGAATGAGAGCCTTCTGCTTGACACATTGAGTGAATGAAATGAGCTCTTCTCATTGAATAGACAATTGCAGCCTCTTTCATTGAATGAACGCTTGCAGATTCGTTCACGAAATAAGCGTGTTAAGTTTGTTTCATTGAAAGATTGAATAAGGTTGGATTCACTGAATCAATCATTAAAGCTTGATTCAATCAATCAAGAATGCAGTTTGTTTCGTTAAATGAAAACGGTGAGCGTTACACATTGAATGTATGAGATTACCTCTACCCATTGAATTAAGACGGTCAATTTGGTTCATGTCGTGATAGTGCGCAGTTTGATAGAGACAGTGCGTGAAACTTGTGCCATTGAATGATCGAGAGTACTCATTGAATAGACAAGTGCAGCCTTTTTCATTAAATGAGCGTGTGCAGTTTGGTTCACTAAGTAAAGGAGATAGGTTTGTTCCATTGAAACAAGGAATAAGGATTGAATGATTGAATCATTGATTGTAGTTGAATTAAATGATTCAATTAATGCAGATTATTTCATTGAATGAAAGCGATAAGATTGACACATTGAATGCTCTACGCATTGAATGGACATCAGTTTGCTTGATGGAGTGAATGTGCGCAGTTTGATTGAGACAATGTGTGAAGCTTGTGACAGTGAATGAATGACTGGCTGTATTCATTGAATTGACCAATCTAGTTTGCTTCATGAAGTAAATATGCGCAATTTGTTTGATTGAATCAATGCTTTAAGAGTAACTCTACTCATTGAAATATCATGTGCAGTCTGTTTCATAGAATGAACGAGTGTAGTTGAATTCACTAAATAAGTGAGTTAGGTTTGTTGGATTGTTGCAAGGAATAAGGTTTGAATCATTGAATTATTGATTGTAGATTGATTAAGTGATTCAACGAATGCAGATTGTTTCATTGAATGAAAGCGATAAGCTTGACACAATGAATGAATGAGAGTAGCTCTACTCATTGAATTGACAGTGCAGACTCTTTCATTGAAAGAACGTGTACAGTTTCATTCACTAAATCAGCGTGTTAAAGTTTCTTTCATTGAAACATTGAATAACGTTTGATGCATTGAAACAATCATTAAAGCTTGATTCAATGAATCAAGAATGCGAATTGTTTTATTGAATGAAAGCGTTATGCTTGAAACATCGAATGAATGATAGAAGCTCGACTCATTGAATGAAGACCTACAAGTTTGGTTCATGGAGTGAATGTGTTCAATTTGATTGAGACATGAGTGAAGCTATTGTGACATTGAATGAATGAGTAGCTGTATTCATTGAATTGACAAATGTAGTTTGCTTCATGATCTAAACGTGTGCAATTTGTTTGATTGAATCAATATGTTAAGAGTAACTCTACTCATTGAATTATCATCTGCAGTCTGTTTCATTGAATGAACGAGTGCAGTAGGATTCACTAAATAAGTGAGTTAGGTTTGTTCGATTGAAACAAGGAATAATGTTTGATTCATTGAATCAATCATTGCAGCTTGATTCATTGCTTCAATGAATGCAGATTGTTTCATTAAATTGAATGAATTAAACTGACAAATTGAATGAATGAGAGAAAGCTCTGCTCTTTGAATTAAGACGGACAGTTTGGTTCATGTCATGAACATGTGCAATTTGATAGAGACAATGCGTGAAAATTGTGCATTAAATGAATGAAAGTAGCTCTACTCATTGAATGTATGGGTGCAGCCTCTTTTATTGAATGAACGTATATGCAGTTTGGTTTACAAAATAAGGGAGATAGCTTTATTTCATTGAAACAAGGGATAAGGTTTGATTCATTGAATCACTGATTTTCGTTCGATTCAACGATTCAATGAATGCAGTTTGTTTCATTGAATGAAAGCGTTAAGCTTGACACATTGAATGAATGAAAGTTGCTCTACTTATTGAATAGACAAGAGCAGCCTCTTTCATTGAATGAACGCTTGCACTTTCATTCACGAAATAAGCGTGTTAAGTTTGTTTCATTGAAACATTGAATAACATTTGATTGACTGAAACAATCATTAAAGTTTGATTCAATGAATCAAGAATGCAGTTTGTTTTTATTTAATTGAATGAATTAAATTGACACATTGAATTAATGAGAGAAGCTCTGCTCATTGAATTAAGACAATGCGTGAAAGTTTTGCCATTGAATGAATGAGAGTAGCTCTACTCAATGAATAGAAAAGTGCAGCCTCTTTCATTAAGTGAACGTATTTGGTTCATTAAACAAGTGAGAAAGTTTTGTTCCATTGAAACAAGGAATAAGGATTGAAACATTGAATTATTGATTGTAGATTGATTAAGTGATTCAACGAATGCAGATTGTTTCATTGAATGAAAGCGATAAGCTTGACACAATGAATGAATGAGAGTAGCTCTACTCATTGAATTGACAGTGCAGCCTCTTTCACTGAAAGAACGTGTACAGTTTCATTCACTAAATCAGCGTGTTAAAGTTTGTTTCATTCAAACATTGAATGACGTTTGATGCATTGAAACGATCATTAAAGCTTGATTCAATGAATCAAGAATGCGAATTGTTTCATTGAATGAAAGCGTTATGCTTGAAACATTGAATGAATGATAGAAGCTCTACTCATTGAATGAACACCTACAAGTTTGGTTCATGGAGTGAATGTGTTCAATTTGATTGAGACATGAGTGAAGCTTTTGTGACATTGAATGCATGAGTAGCTGTATTCATTGAATTGACAAATGTAGTTTGCTTCATGAATTAAACGTGTGCAATTTGTTTGATTGAATCAATGTGTTAAGAGTAACTCTACTCATTGAATTATCATCTGCAGTCTGTTTCATTGAATGAACGAGTGCAGTAGGATTCACTAAATAAGTGAGTTAGGTTTGTTCGATTGAAACAAGGAATAAGGTTTGAATCATTGAATCAATTATTGTAGTTTGATTCAATGATTCAATGAATGCAGTTTGTTTCATTAAATTGATTGAATTAAATACACTCATTGAATGAACGAGAGAAGCTCTGCTCAATGAATAGAAACATGCAGCGTCTTGCATTGAGTGAACGTATGCAGCTTGGTTCACAAAATAAGGGAGATAGATTTGTTTCATTGACCTAAGGAATAAGTTTTGATGCATTGAATCAATGATTTTTATTTGATTTAATGATTCAATGAATGCAGTTTGTTTCATTGAATGAGAGCCTTATGCTTGACACATTGACTGAATGAAATGAGCTCTTCTCATTGAATAGACAATTGCAGCCTCTGTCATTGAATGAACGCTTGCAGATTCGTTCACGAAATAAGCGTGTTAAGTTTGTTTCATTGAAAGATTGAATAACGTTGGATTCACTGAATCAATCATTAAAGTTTGATTCAATGAATCAAGAATGCAGTTTGTTTCGTTAAATGAAAATGGTGAGCGTTACACATTGAATGTATGAGATTACCTCTACTCATTGAATTAAGACGGTCAATTTGGTTCATGTCGTGATAGTGCGCAGTTTGATAGAGACAGTATGTGAAACTTGTGCCATTGAATGATCGAGAGTACTCATTGAATAGACAAGTGCAGCCTATTTCATTAAATGAGCGTGTGCAGTTTGGTTCACTAAGTAAAGGAGATAGGTTTGTTCCATTGAAACAATGAATAAGGATTGAATGATTGAATCATTGATTGGAATTGAATTAAATGATTTAATTAATGCAGATTATTTCATTGAATGAAAGCGATAAGATTGACACATTGAATGCTCTACGCATTGAATGGACATCAGTTTGCTTGATGGAGTGAATGTGTGCAGTTTGATTGAGACAATGTGTGAAGCTTGTGACAGTGAATGAATAACTGGCTGTATTCATTGAAGTGACCAATCTAGTTTGCTTCATGAAGTAAATATGCGCAATTTGTTTGATTGAATCAATGCTTTAAGAGTAACTCTACTCATTGAAATATCATGTGCAGTCTGTTTCATAGAATGAACGAGTGTAGTTGAATTCACTAAATAAGTGAGTTAGGTTTGTTGGATTGTTGCAAGGAATAAGGTTTGAATCATTGAATTATTGATTGTAGATTGATTAAGTGATTCAACGAATGCAGATTGTTTCATTGAATGAAAGCGATAAGCTTGACACAATGAATGAATGAGAGTAGCTCTACTCATTGAATTGACAGTGCAGCCTCTTTCATTGAAAGAACGTGTAAAGTTTCATTCACTAAATCAGCGTGTTAAAGTTTGTTTCATTGAAACATTGAATAACGTTTGATGCATTGAAACAATCATTAAAGCTTGATTCAATGAATCAAGAATGCAGTTTGTTTCGTTAAATGAAAACGGTGAGCGTTACACATTGAATGTATGAGATTACCTCTACTCATTGAATTAAGACGGTCAATTTGGTTCATGTCGTGATAGTGCGCAGTTTGATAGAGACAGTACGTGAAACTTGTGCCATTGAATGATCGAGAGTACTCATTGAATAGACAAGTGCAGCCTTTTTCATTAAATGAGCGTGTGCAGTTTGGTTCACTAAGTAAAGGAGATAGGTTTGTTCCAATTAAACTAGGAATAAGGATTGAATGATTGAATCATTGATTGGAGTTGAATTAAATGATTTAATTAATGCAGATTATTTCATTGAATGAAAGCAATAAGATTGACACATTGAATGCTCTACGCATTGAATGGACATCAGTTTGCTTAATGGAGTGAATGTGTGCAGTTTGATTGAGACAATGTGTGAAGCTTGTGACAGTGAATGAATGACTGGCTGTATTCATTGAATTGACCAATCTAGTTTGCTTCATGAAGTAAATATGCACAATTTGTTTGATTGAATCAATGCTTAAAGAGTAACTCTACTCATTGAAATATCATGTGCAGTCTGTTTCATAGAATGAACGAGTGTAGTTGAATTCACTAAATAAGTGAGTTAGGTTTGTTGGATTGTTGCAAGGAATAAGGTTTGAATCATTGAATTATTGATTGTAGATTGATTAAGTGATTCAACGAATGCAGATTGTTTCATTGAATGAAAGCGATAAGCTTGACACAATGAATGAATGAGAGTAGCTCTACTCATTGAATTGACAGTGCAGCCTCTTTCATTGAAAGAACTTGTACAGTTTTATTCACTAAATCAGCGTGTTAAAGTTTGTTTCATTGAAACATTGAATAACGTTTGATGCATTGAAACAATCATTAAAGCTTGATTCAATGAATCAAGAATGCGAATTGTTTTATTGAATGAAAGCGTTATGCTTGAAACATCGAATGAATGATAGAAGCTCTACTCATTGAATGAAGACCTACAAGTTTGGTTCATGGAGTGAATGTGTTCAATTTGATTGAGACATGAGTGAAGCTTTTGTGACATTGAATGAATGAGTAGCTGTATTCATTGAATTGACAAATGTAGTTTGCTTCATGATCTAAACGTGTGCAATTTGTTTGATTGAATCAATATGTTAAGAGTAACTCTACTCATTGAATTATCATCTGCAGTCTGTTTCATTGAATGAACGAGTGCAGTAGGATATACTAAATAAGTGAGTTAGGTTTGTTCGATTGAAACAAGGAATAATGTTTGATTCATTGAATCAATCATTGCAGCTTGATTCATTGCTTCAATGAATGCAGATTGTTTCATTAAATTGAATGAATTAAACTGACAAATTGAATGAATGAGAGAAAGCCCTGCTCATTGAATTAAGACGGACAGTTTGGTTCATGTCATGAACATGTGCAATTTGATAGAGACAATGCGTGAAAATTGTGCATTAAATGAATGAGAGTAGCTCTACTCATTGAATGTATGAGTGCAGCCTCTTTTATTGAATGAACGTATATGCAGTTTGGTTTACAAAATAAAGGAGATAGCTTTATTTCATTGAAACAAGGGATAAGGTTTGATTCATTGAATCACTGATTTTCGTTCGATTCAACGATTCAATGAATGCAGTTTGTTTCATTGAATGAAAGCGTAAAGCTTGACACATTGAATGAATGAAAGTTGCTCTACTTATTGAATAGACAAGAGCAGCCTCTTTCATTGAATGAACGCTTGCACTTTCATTCACGAAATAAGCGTGTTAAGTTTGTTTCATTGAAACATTGAATAACATTTGATTGACTGAAACAATCATTAAAGTTTGATTCAATGAATCAAGAATGCAGTTTGTTTTTGTTTAATTGAATAAATTAAATTGACACATTGAATTAATGAGAGACGCTCTGCTCATTGAATTAAGACAATGCGTGAAAGTTTTGCCATTGAATGAATGAGAGTAGCTCTACTCAATGAATTGAAAAGTGCAACCTCTTTCATTAAGTGAACGTATTTGGTTCATTAAACAAGTGAGAAAGTTTTGTTCCATTGAAACAAGGAATAAGGATTGAATCATTGAATTATTGATTGTAGATTGATTAAGTGATTCAACGAATGCAGATTGTTTCATTGAATGAAAGCGATAAGCTTGACACAATGAATGAATGAGAGTAGCTCTACTCATTGAATTGACAGTGCAGCCTCTTTCATTGAAAGAACGTGTAAAGTTTCATTCACTAAATCAGCGTGTTAAAGTTTGTTTCATTGAAACATTGAATAACGTTTGATGCATTGAAACAATCATTAAAGCTTGATTCAATGAATCAAGAATGCAGTTTGTTTCGTTAAATGAAAACGGTGAGGTTTGTTCGATTGAAACAAGGAATAATGTTTGATTCATTGAATCAATCATTGCAGCTTGATTCATTGCTTCAATGAATGCAGATTGTTTCATTAAATTGAATGAATTAAACTGACAAATTGAATGAATGAGAGAAAGCTCTGCTCATTGAATTAAGACGGACAGTTTGGATCATGTCGTGAACATGTGCAATTTGATAGAGACAATGCGTGAAAATTGTGCATTAAATGAATGAGAGTAGCTCTACTCATTGAATGTATGAGTGCAGCCTCTTTTATTGAATGAACGTATATGCAGTTTGGTTTACAAAATAAGGGAGATAGCTTTATTTCATTGAAACAAGGGATAAGGTTTGATTCATTGAATCACTGATTTTCGTTCGATTCAACGATTCAATGAATGCAGTTTGTTTCATTGAATGAAAGCGTTAAGCTTGACACATTGAATGAATGAAAGTTGCTCTACTTATTGAATAGACAAGAGCAGCCTCTTTCATTGAATGAACGAGTGCAGTAGGATTCACTAAATAAGTGAGTTAGGTTTGTTCGTTTGAAACAAGGAATAAGGTTTGAATCATTGAATCAATTATTGTAGTTTGATTCAATGATTCAATGAATGCAGTTTGTTTCATTAAATTGATTGAATTAAATACACTCATTGAATGAACGAGAGAAGCTCTGCTCAATGAATAGAAACATGCAGCGTCTTGCATTGAGTGAACGTATGCAGCTTGGTTCACAAAATAAGGGAGATAGATTTGTTTCATTGACCCAAGGAATAAGGTTTGATGCATTGAATCAATGATTTTAGTTTGATTTAATGATTCAATGAATGCAGTTTGTTTCATTGAATGAGAGCCTTCTGCTTGACACATTGAGTGAATGAAATGAGCTCTTCTCATTGAATAGACAATTGCAGCCTCTTTCATTGAATGAACGCTTGCAGATTCGTTCACGAAATAAGCGTGTTAAGTTTGTTTCATTGAAAGATTGAATAAGGTTGGATTCACTGAATCAATCATTAAAGCTTGATTCAATCAATCAAGAATGCAGTTTGTTTCGTTAAATGAAAACGGTGAGCGTTACACATTGAATGTATGAGATTACCTCTACTCATTGAATTAAGACGGTCAATTTGGTTCATGTCGTGATAGTGCGCAGTTTGATAGAGACAGTGCGTGAAACTTGTGCCATTGAATGATCGAGAGTACTCATTGAATAGACAAGTGCAGCCTTTTTCATTAAATGAGCGTGTGCAGTTTGGTTCACTAAGTAAAGGAGATAGGTTTGTTCCATTGAAACAAGGAATAAGGATTGAATGATTGAATCATTGATTGTAGTTGAATTAAATGATTCAATTAATGCAGATTATTTCATTGAATGAAAGCGATAAGATTGACACATTGAATGCTCTACGCATTGAATGGACATCAGTTTGCTTGATGGAGTGAATGTGCGCAGTTTGATTGAGACAATGTGTGAAGCTTGTGACAGTGAATGAATGACTGGCTGTATTCATTGAATTGACCAATCTAGTTTGCTTCATGAAGTAAATATGCGCAATTTGTTTGATTGAATCAATGCTTTAAGAGTAACTCTACTCATTGAAATATCATGTGCAGTCTGTTTCATAGAATGAACGAGTGTAGTTGAATTCACTAAATAAGTGAGTTAGGTTTGTTGGATTGTTGCAAGGAATAAGGTTTGAATCATTGAATTATTGATTGTAGATTGATTAAGTGATTCAACGAATGCAGATTGTTTCATTGAATGAAAGCGATAAGCTTGACACAATGAATGAATGAGAGTAGCTCTACTCATTGAATTGACAGTGCAGACTCTTTCATTGAAAGAACGTGTACAGTTTCATTCACTAAATCAGCGTGTTAAAGTTTCTTTCATTGAAACATTGAATAACGTTTGATGCATTGAAACAATCATTAAAGCTTGATTCAATGAATCAAGAATGCGAATTGTTTTATTGAATGAAAGCGTTATGCTTGAAACATCGAATGAATGATAGAAGCTCGACTCATTGAATGAAGACCTACAAGTTTGGTTCATGGAGTGAATGTGTTCAATTTGATTGAGACATGAGTGAAGCTATTGTGACATTGAATGAATGAGTAGCTGTATTCATTGAATTGACAAATGTAGTTTGCTTCATGATCTAAACGTGTGCAATTTGTTTGATTGAATCAATATGTTAAGAGTAACTCTACTCATTGAATTATCATCTGCAGTCTGTTTCATTGAATGAACGAGTGCAGTAGGATTCACTAAATAAGTGAGTTAGGTTTGTTCGATTGAAACAAGGAATAATGTTTGATTCATTGAATCAATCATTGCAGCTTGATTCATTGCTTCAATGAATGCAGATTGTTTCATTAAATTGAATGAATTAAACTGACAAATTGAATGAATGAGAGAAAGCTCTGCTCTTTGAATTAAGACGGACAGTTTGGTTCATGTCATGAACATGTGCAATTTGATAGAGACAATGCGTGAAAATTGTGCATTAAATGAATGAAAGTAGCTCTACTCATTGAATGTATGGGTGCAGCCTCTTTTATTGAATGAACGTATATGCAGTTTGGTTTACAAAATAAGGGAGATAGCTTTATTTCATTGAAACAAGGGATAAGGTTTGATTCATTGAATCACTGATTTTCGTTCGATTCAACGATTCAATGAATGCAGTTTGTTTCATTGAATGAAAGCGTTAAGCTTGACACATTGAATGAATGAAAGTTGCTCGACTTATTGAATAGACAAGAGCAGCCTCTTTCATTGAATGAACGCTTGCACTTTCATTCACGAAATAAGCGTGTTAAGTTTGTTTCATTGAAACATTGAATAACATTTGATTGACTGAAACAATCATTAAAGTTTGATTCAATGAATCAAGAATGCAGTTTGTTTTTATTTAATTGAATGAATTAAATTGACACATTGAATTAATGAGAGAAGCTCTGCTCATTGAATTAAGACAATGCGTGAAAGTTTTGCCATTGAATGAATGAGAGTAGCTCTACTCAATGAATAGAAAAGTGCAGCCTCTTTCATTAAGTGAACGTATTTGGTTCATTAAACAAGTGAGAAAGTTTTGTTCCATTGAAACAAGGAATAAGGATTGAAACATTGAATTATTGATTGTAGATTGATTAAGTGATTCAACGAATGCAGATTGTTTCATTGAATGAAAGCGATAAGCTTGACACAATGAATGAATGAGAGTAGCTCTACTCATTGAATTGACAGTGCAGCCTCTTTCACTGAAAGAACGTGTACAGTTTCATTCACTAAATCAGCGTGTTAAAGTTTGTTTCATTCAAACATTGAATGACGTTTGATGCATTGAAACGATCATTAAAGCTTGATTCAATGAATCAAGAATGCGAATTGTTTCATTGAATGAAAGCGTTATGCTTGAAACATTGAATGAATGATAGAAGCTCTACTCATTGAATGAACACCTACAAGTTTGGTTCATGGAGTGAATGTGTTCAATTTGATTGAGACATGAGTGAAGCTTTTGTGACATTGAATGCATGAGTAGCTGTATTCATTGAATTGACAAATGTAGTTTGCTTCATGAATTAAACGTGTGCAATTTGTTTGATTGAATCAATGTGTTAAGAGTAACTCTACTCATTGAATTATCATCTGCAGTCTGTTTCATTGAATGAACGAGTGCAGTAGGATTCACTAAATAAGTGAGTTAGGTTTGTTCGATTGAAACAAGGAATAAGGTTTGAATCATTGAATCAATTATTGTAGGTTGATTCAATGATTCAATGAATGCAGTTTGTTTCATTAAATTGATTGAATTAAATACACTCATTGAATGAACGAGAGAAGCTCTGCTCAATGAATAGAAACATGCAGCGTCTTGCATTGAGTGAACGTATGCAGCTTGGTTCACAAAATAAGGGAGATAGATTTGTTTCATTGACCTAAGGAATAAGTTTTGATGCATTGAATCAATGATTTTTATTTGATTTAATGATTCAATGAATGCAGTTTGTTTCATTGAATGAGAGCCTTATGCTTGACACATTGACTGAATGAAATGAGCTCTTCTCATTGAATAGACAATTGCAGCCTCTGTCATTGAATGAACGCTTGCAGATTCGTTCACGAAATAAGCGTGTTAAGTTTGTTTCATTGAAAGATTGAATAACGTTGGATTCACTGAATCAATCATTAAAGTTTGATTCAATGAATCAAGAATGCAGTTTGTTTCGTTAAATGAAAATGGTGAGCGTTACACATTGAATGTATGAGATTACCTCTACTCATTGAATTAAGACGGTCAATTTGGTTCATGTCGTGATAGTGCGCAGTTTGATAGAGACAGTACGTGAAACTTGTGCCATTGAATGATCGAGAGTACTCATTGAATAGACAAGTGCAGCCTTTTTCATTAAATGAGCGTGTGCAGTTTGGTTCACTAAGTAAAGGAGATAGGTTTGTTCCATTGAAACAATGAATAAGGATTGAATGATTGAATCATTGATTGGAGTTGAATTAAATGATTTAATTAATGCAGATTATTTCATTGAATGAAAGCGATAAGATTGACACATTGAATGCTCTACGCATTGAATGGACATCAGTTTGCTTGATGGAGTGAATGTGTGCAGTTTGATTGAGACAATGTGTGAAGCTTGTGACAGTGAATGAATAACTGGCTGTATTCATTGAAGTGACCAATCTAGTTTGCTTCATGAAGTAAATATGCGCAATTTGTTTGAGTGAATCAATGCTTTAAGAGTAACTCTACTCATTGAAATATCATGTGCAGTCTGTTTCATAGAATGAACGAGTGTAGTTGAATTCACTAAATAAGTGAGTTAGGTTTGTTGGATTGTTGCAAGGAATAAGGTTTGAATCATTGAATTATTGATTGTAGATTGATTAAGTGATTCAACGAATGCAGATTGTTTCATTGAATGAAAGCGATAAGCTTGACACAATGAATGAATGAGAGTAGCTCTACTCATTGAATTGACAGTGCAGCCTCTTTCATTGAAAGAACGTGTAAAGTTTCATTCACTAAATCAGCGTGTTAAAGTTTGTTTCATTGAAACATTGAATAACGTTTGATGCATTGAAACAATCATTAAAGCTTGATTCAATGAATCAAGAATGCAGTTTGTTTCGTTAAATGAAAACGGTGAGCGTTACACATTGAATGTATGAGATTACCTCTACTCATTGAATTAAGACGGTCAATTTGGTTCATGTCGTGATAGTGCGCAGTTTGATAGAGACAGTACGTGAAACTTGTGCCATTGAATGATCGAGAGTACTCATTGAATAGACAAGTGCAGCCTTTTTCATTAAATGAGCGTGTGCAGTTTGGTTCACTAAGTAAAGGAGATAGGTTTGTTCCATTGAAACAAGGAATAAGGATTGAATGATTGAATCATTGATTGGAGTTGAATTAAATGATTTAATTAATGCAGATTATTTCATTGAATGAAAGCAATAAGATTGACACATTGAATGCTCTACGCATTGAATGGACATCAGTTTGCTTGATGGAGTGAATGTGTGCAGTTTGATTGAGACAATGTGTGAAGCTTGTGACAGTGAATGAATGACTGGCTGTATTCATTGAATTGACCAATCTAGTTTGCTTCATGAAGTAAATATGCACAATTTGTTTGATTGAATCAATGCTTAAAGAGTAACTCTACTCATTGAAATATCATGTGCAGTCTGTTTCATAGAATGAACGAGTGTAGTTGAATTCACTAAATAAGTGAGTTAGGTTTGTTGGATTGTTGCAAGGAATAAGGTTTGAATCATTGAATTATTGATTGTAGATTGATTAAGTGATTCAACGAATGCAGATTGTTTCATTGAATGAAAGCGATAAGCTTGACACAATGAATGAATGAGAGTAGCTCTACTCATTGAATTGACAGTGCAGCCTCTTTCATTGAAAGAACTTGTACAGTTTTATTCACTAAATCAGCGTGTTAAAGTTTGTTTCATTGAAACATTGAATAACGTTTGATGCATTGAAACAATCATTAAAGCTTGATTCAATGAATCAAGAATGCGAATTGTTTTATTGAATGAAAGCGTTATGCTTGAAACATCGAATGAATGATAGAAGCTCTACTCATTGAATGAAGACCTACAAGTTTGGTTCATGGAGTGAATGTGTTCAATTTGATTGAGACATGAGTGAAGCTTTTGTGACATTGAATGAATGAGTAGCTGTATTCATTGAATTGACAAATGTAGTTTGCTTCATGATCTAAACGTGTGCAATTTGTTTGATTGAATCAATATGTTAAGAGTAACTCTACTCATTGAATTATCATCTGCAGTCTGTTTCATTGAATGAACGAGTGCAGTAGGATATACTAAATAAGTGAGTTAGGTTTGTTCGATTGAAACAAGGAATAATGTTTGATTCATTGAATCAATCATTGCAGCTTGATTCATTGCTTCAATGAATGCAGATTGTTTCATTAAATTGAATGAATTAAACTGACAAATTGAATGAATGAGAGAAAGCCCTGCTCATTGAATTAAGACGGACAGTTTGGTTCATGTCATGAACATGTGCAATTTGATAGAGACAATGCGTGAAAATTGTGCATTAAATGAATGAGAGTAGCTCTACTCATTGAATGTATGAGTGCAGCCTCTTTTATTGAATGAACGTATATGCAGTTTGGTTTACAAAATAAAGGAGATAGCTTTATTTCATTGAAACAAGGGATAAGGTTTGATTCATTGAATCACTGATTTTCGTTCGATTCAACGATTCAATGAATGCAGTTTGTTTCATTGAATGAAAGCGTAAAGCTTGACACATTGAATGAATGAAAGTTGCTCTACTTATTGAATAGACAAGAGCAGCCTCTTTCATTGAATGAACGCTTGCACTTTCATTCACGAAATAAGCGTGTTAAGTTTGTTTCATTGAAACATTGAATAACATTTGATTGACTGAAACAATCATTAAAGTTTGATTCAATGAATCAAGAATGCAGTTTGTTTTTGTTTAATTGAATAAATTAAATTGACACATTGAATTAATGAGAGACGCTCTGCTCATTGAATTAAGACAATGCGTGAAAGTTTTGCCATTGAATGAATGAGAGTAGCTCTACTCAATGAATTGAAAAGTGCAACCTCTTTCATTAAGTGAACGTATTTGGTTCATTAAACAAGTGAGAAAGTTTTGTTCCATTGAAACAAGGAATAAGGATTGAATCATTGAATTATTGATTGTAGATTGATTAAGTGATTCAACGAATGCAGATTGTTTCATTGAATGAAAGCGATAAGCTTGACACAATGAATGAATGAGAGTAGCTCTACTCATTGAATTGACAGTGCAGCCTCTTTCATTGAAAGAACGTGTAAAGTTTCATTCACTAAATCAGCGTGTTAAAGTTTGTTTCATTGAAACATTGAATAACGTTTGATGCATTGAAACAATCATTAAAGCTTGATTCAATGAATCAAGAATGCAGTTTGTTTCGTTAAATGAAAACGGTGAGGTTTGTTCGATTGAAACAAGGAATAATGTTTGATTCATTGAATCAATCATTGCAGCTTGATTCATTGCTTCAATGAATGCAGATTGTTTCATTAAATTGAATGAATTAAACTGACAAATTGAATGAATGAGAGAAAGCTCTGCTCATTGAATTAAGACGGACAGTTTGGTTCATGTCGTGAACATGTGCAATTTGATAGAGACAATGCGTGAAAATTGTGCATTAAATGAATGAGAGTAGCTCTACTCATTGAATGTATGAGTGCAGCCTCTTTTATTGAATGAACGTATATGCAGTTTGGTTTACAAAATAAGGGAGATAGCTTTATTTCATTGAAACAAGGGATAAGGTTTGATTCATTGAATCACTGATTTTCGTTCGATTCAACGATTCAATGAATGCAGTTTGTTTCATTGAATGAAAGCGTTAAGCTTGACACATTGAATGAATGAAAGTTGCTCTACTTATTGAATAGACAAGAGCAGCCTCTTTCATTGAATGAACGCTTGCACTTTCATTCACGAAATAAGCGTGTTAAGTTTGTTTCATTGAAACATTGAATAACATTTGATTGACTGAAACAATCATTAAAGTTTGATTCAATGAATCAAGAATGCAGTTTGTTTCATTAAATTGATTGAATTAAATACACTCATTGAATGAACGAGAGAAGCTCTGCTCAATGAATAGAAACATGCAGCGTCTTGCATTGAGTGAACGTATGCAGCTTGGTTCACAAAATAAGGGAGATAGATTTGTTTCATTGACCCAAGGAATAAGGTTTGATGCATTGAATCAATGATTTTAGTTTGATTTAATGATTCAATGAATGCAGTTTGTTTCATTGAATGAGAGCCTTATGCTTGACACATTGAGTGAATGAAATGAGCTCTTCTCATTGAATAGACAATTGCAGCCTCTTTCATTGAATGAACGCTTGCAGATTCGTTCACGAAATAAGCGTGTTAAGTTTGTTTCATTGAAAGATTGAATAACGTTGGATTCACTGAATCAATCATTAAAGCTTGATTCAATCAATCAAGAATGCAGTTTGTTTCGTTAAATGAAAACGGTGAGCGTTACACATTGAATGTATGAGATTACCTCTACTCATTGAATTAAGACGGTCAATTTGGTTCATGTCGTGATAGTGCGCAGTTTGATAGAGACAGTGCGTGAAACTTGTGCCATTGAATGATCGAGAGTACTCATTGAATAGACAAGTGCAGCCTTTTTCATTAAATGAGCGTGTGCAGTTTGGTTCACTAAGTAAAGGAGATAGGTTTGTTCCATTGAAACAAGGAATAAGGATTGAATGATTGAATCATTGATTGTAGTTGAATTAAATGATTCAATTAATGCAGATTATTTCATTGAATGAAAGCGATAAGATTGACACATTGAATGCTCTACGCATTGAATGGACATCAGTTTGCTTGATGGAGTGAATGTGTGCAGTTTGATTGAGACAATGTGTGAAGCTTGTGACAGTGAATGAATGACTGGCTGTATTCATTGAATTGACCAATCTAGTTTGCTTCATGAAGTAAATATGCGCAATTTGTTTGATTGAATCAATGCTTTAAGAGTAACTCTACTCATTGAAATATCATGTGCAGTCTGTTTCATAGAATGAACGAGTGTAGTTGAATTCACTAAATAAGTGAGTTAGGTTTGTTGGATTGTTGCAAGGAATAAGGTTTGAATCATTGAATTATTGATTGTAGATTGATTAAGTGATTCAACGAATGCAGATTGTTTCATTGAATGAAAGCGATAAGCTTGACACAATGAATGAATGAGAGTAGCTCTACTCATTGAATTGACAGTGCAGACTCTTTCATTGAAAGAACGTGTACAGTTTCATTCACTAAATCAGCGTGTTAAAGTTTCTTTCATTGAAACATTGAATAACGTTTGATGCATTGAAACTATCATTAAAGCTTGATTCAATGAATCAAGAATGCGAATTGTTTTATTGAATGAAAGCGTTATGCTTGAAACATCGAATGAATGATAGAAGCTCGACTCATTGAATGAAGACCTACAAGTTTGGTTCATGGAGTGAATGTGTTCAATTTGATTGAGACATGAGTGAAGC
The DNA here is from genome assembly GCF_047496795.1 of Chiloscyllium punctatum. Classification (NCBI taxonomy): domain Eukaryota; kingdom Metazoa; phylum Chordata; class Chondrichthyes; order Orectolobiformes; family Hemiscylliidae; genus Chiloscyllium; species Chiloscyllium punctatum. Next base: position 64,871,369 of record NC_092776.1, on the reverse strand, counting down.
TATTGTGACATTGAATGAATTAGTAGCTGTATTCATTGAATTGACAAATGTAGTTTGCTTCATGATCTAAACGTGTGCAATTTGTTTGATTGAATCAATATGTTAAGAGTAACTCTACTCATTGAATTATCATCTGCAGTCTGTTTCATTGAATGAACGAGTGCAGTAGGATTCACTAAATAAGTGAGTTAGGTTTGTTCGATTGAAACAAGGAATAATGTTTGATTCATTGAATCAATCATTGCAGCTTGATTCATTGCTTCAATGAATGCAGATTGTTTCATTAAATTGAATGAATTAAACTGACAAATTGAATGAATGAGAGAAAGCTCTGCTCTTTGAATTAAGACGGACAGTTTGGTTCATGTCATGAACATGTGCAATTTGATAGAGACAATGCGTGAAAATTGTGCATTAAATGAATGAAAGTAGCTCTACTCATTGAATGTATGGGTGCAGCCTCTTTTATTGAATGAACGTATATGCAGTTTGGTTTACAAAATAAGGGAGATAGCTTTATTTCATTGAAACAAGGGATAAGGTTTGATTCATTGAATCACTGATTTTCGTTCGATTCAACGATTCAATGATTGCAGTTTGTTTCATTGAATGAAAGCGTTAAGCTTGACACATTGAATGAATGAAAGTTGCTCTACTTATTGAATAGACAAGAGCAGCCTCTTTCATTGAATGAACGCTTGCACTTTCATTCACGAAATAAGCGTGTTAAGTTTGTTTCATTGAAACATTGAATAACATTTGATTGACTGAAACAATCATTAAAGTTTGATTCAATGAATCAAGAATGCAGTTTGTTTTTATTTAATTGAATGAATTAAATTGACACATTGAATTAATGAGAGAAGCTCTGCTCATTGAATTAAGACAATGCGTGAAAGTTTTGCCATTGAATGAATGAGAGTAGCTCTACTCAATGAATAGAAAAGTGCAGCCTCTTTCATTAAGTGAACGTATTTGGTTCATTAAACAAGTGAGAAAGTTTTGTTCCATTGAAACAAGGAATAAGGATTGAAACATTGAATTATTGATTGTAGATTGATTAAGTGATTCAACGAATGCAGATTGTTTCATTGAATGAAAGCGATAAGCTTGACACAATGAATGAATGAGAGTAGCTCTACTCATTGAATTGACAGTGCAGCCTCTTTCACTGAAAGAACGTGTACAGTTTCATTCACTAAATCAGCGTGTTAAAGTTTGTTTCATTCAAACATTGAATGACGTTTGATGCATTGAAACGATCATTAAAGCTTGATTCAATGAATCAAGAATGCGAATTGTTTCATTGAATGAAAGCGTTATGCTTGAAACATTGAATGAATGATAGAAGCTCTACTCATTGAATGAACACCTACAAGTTTGGTTCATGGAGTGAATGTGTTCAATTTGATTGAGACATGAGTGAAGCTTTTGTGACATTGAATGCATGAGTAGCTGTATTCATTGAATTGACAAATGTAGTTTGCTTCATGAATTAAACGTGTGCAATTTGTTTGATTGAATCAATGTGTTAAGAGTAACTCTACTCATTGAATTATCATCTGCAGTCTGTTTCATTGAATGAACGAGTGCAGTAGGATTCACTAAATAAGTGAGTTAGGTTTGTTCGATTGAAACAAGGAATAAGGTTTGAATCATTGAATCAATTATTGTAGTTTGATTCAATGATTCAATGAATGCAGTTTGTTTCATTAAATTGATTGAATTAAATACACTCATTGAATGAACGAGAGAAGCTCTGCTCAATGAATAGAAACATGCAGCGTCTTGCATTGAGTGAACGTATGCAGCTTGGTTCACAAAATAAGGGAGATAGATTTGTTTCATTGACCTAAGGAATAAGTTTTGATGCATTGAATCAATGATTTTTATTTGATTTAATGATTCAATGAATGCAGTTTGTTTCATTGAATGAGAGCCTTATGCTTGACACATTGACTGAATGAAATGAGCTCTTCTCATTGAATAGACAATTGCAGCCTCTGTCATTGAATGAACGCTTGCAGATTCGTTCACGAAATAAGCGTGTTAAGTTTGTTTCATTGAAAGATTGAATAACGTTGGATTCACTGAATCAATCATTAAAGTTTGATTCAATGAATCAAGAATGCAGTTTGTTTCGTTAAATGAAAATGGTGAGCGTTACACATTGAATGTATGAGATTACCTCTACTCATTGAATTAAGACGGTCAATTTGGTTCATGTCGTGATAGTGCGCAGTTTGATAGAGACAGTACGTGAAACTTGTGCCATTGAATGATCGAGAGTACTCATTGAATAGACAAGTGCAGCCTATTTCATTAAATGAGCGTGTGCAGTTTGGTTCACTAAGTAAAGGAGATAGGTTTGTTCCATTGAAACAATGAATAAGGATTGAATGATTGAATCATTGATTGGAGTTGAATTAAATGATTTAATTAATGCAGATTATTTCATTGAATGAAAGCGATAAGATTGACACATTGAATGCTCTACGCATTGAATGGACATCAGTTTGCTTGATGGAGTGAATGTGTGCAGTTTGATTGAGACAATGTGTGAAGCTTGTGACAGTGAATGAATAACTGGCTGTATTCATTGAAGTGACCAATCTAGTTTGCTTCATGAAGTAAATATGCGCAATTTGTTTGATTGAATCAATGCTTTAAGAGTAACTCTACTCATTGAAATATCATGTGCAGTCTGTTTCATAGAATGAACGAGTGTAGTTGAATTCACTAAATAAGTGAGTTAGGTTTGTTGGATTGTTGCAAGGAATAAGGTTTGAATCATTGAATTATTGATTGTAGATTGATTAAGTGATTCAACGAATGCAGATTGTTTCATTGAATGAAAGCGATAAGCTTGACACAATGAATGAATGAGAGTAGCTCTACTCATTGAATTGACAGTGCAGCCTCTTTCATTGAAAGAACGTGTAAAGTTTCATTCACTAAATCAGCGTGTTAAAGTTTGTTTCATTGAAAGATTGAATAACGTTTGATGCATTGAAACAATCATTAAAGCTGGATTCAATGAATCAAGAATGCAGTTTGTTTCGTTAAATGAAAACGGTGAGCGTTACACATTGAATGTATGAGATTACCTCTACTCATTGAATTAAGACGGTCAATTTGGTTCATGTCGTGATAGTGCGCAGTTTGATAGAGACAGTACGTGAAACTTGTGCCATTGAATGATCGAGAGTACTCATTGAATAGACAAGTGCAGCCTTTTTCATTAAATGAGCGTGTGCAGTTTGGTTCACTAAGTAAAGGAGATAGGTTTGTTCCATTTAAACTAGGAATAAGGATTGAATGATTGAATCATTGATTGGAGTTGAATTAAATGATTTAATTAATGCAGATTATTTCATTGAATGAAAGCAATAAGATTGACACATTGAATGCTCTACGCATTGAATGGACATCAGTTTGCTTGATGGAGTGAATGTGTGCAGTTTGATTGAGACAATGTGTGAAGCTTGTGACAGTGAATGAATGACTGGCTGTATTCATTGAATTGACCAATCTAGTTTGCTTCATGAAGTAAATATGCACAATTTGTTTGATTGAATCAATGCTTAAAGAGTAACTCTACTCATTGAAATATCATGTGCAGTCTGTTTCATAGAATGAACGAGTGTAGTTGAATTCACTAAATAAGTGAGTTAGGTTTGTTGGATTGTTGCAAGGAATAAGGTTTGAATCATTGAATTATTGATTGTAGATTGATTAAGTGATTCAACGAATGCAGATTGTTTCATTGAATGAAAGCGATAAGCTTGACACAATGAATGAATGAGAGTAGCTCTACTCATTGAATTGACAGTGCAGCCTCTTTCATTGAAAGAACTTGTACAGTTTTATTCACTAAATCAGCGTGTTCAAGTTTGTTTCATTGAAACATTGAATAACGTTTGATGCATTGAAACAATCATTAAAGCTTGATTCAATGAATCAAGAATGCGAATTGTTTTATTGAATGAAAGCGTTATGCTTGAAACATCGAATGAATGATAGAAGCTCTACTCATTGAATGAAGACCTACAAGTTTGGTTCATGGAGTGAATGTGTTCAATTTGATTGAGACATGAGTGAAGCTTTTGTGACATTGAATGAATGAGTAGCTGTATTCATTGAATTGACAAATGTAGTTTGCTTCATGATCTAAACGTGTGCAATTTGTTTGATTGAATCAATATGTTAAGAGTAACTCTACTCATTGAATTATCATCTGCAGTCTGTTTCATTGAATGAACGAGTGCAGTAGGATATCCTAAATAAGTGAGTTAGGTTTGTTGGATTGAAACAAGGAATAATGTTTGATTCATTGGATCAATCATTGCAGCTTGATTCATTGCTTCAATGAATGCAGATTGTTTCATTAAATTGAATGAATTAAACTGACAAATTGAATGAATGAGAGAAAGCTCTGCTCATTGAATTAAGACGGACAGTTTGGTTCATGTCATGAACATGTGCAATTTGATAGAGACAATGCGTGAAAATTGTGCATTAAATGAATGAGAGTAGCTCTACTCATTGAATGTATGAGTGCAGCCTCTTTTATTGAATGAACGTATATGCAGTTTGGTTTACAAAATAAAGGAGATAGCTTTATTTCATTGAAACAAGGGATAAGGTTTGATTCATTGAATCACTGATTTTCGTTCGATTCAACGATTCAATGAATGCAGTTTGTTTCATTGAATGAAAGCGTAAAGCTTGACACATTGAATGAATGAAAGTTGCTCTACTTATTGAATAGACAAGAGCAGCCTCTTTCATTGAATGAACGCTTGCACTTTCATTCACGAAATAAGCGTGTTAAGTTTGTTTCATTGAAACATTGAATAACATTTGATTGACTGAAACAATCATTAAAGTTTGATTCAATGAATCAAGAATGCAGTTTGTTTTTGTTTAATTGAATAAATTAAATTGACACATTGAATTAATGAGAGAAGCTCTGCTCATTGAATTAAGACAATGCGTGAAAGTTTTGCCATTGAATGAATGAGAGTAGCTCTACTCAATGAATTGAAAAGTGCAACCTCTTTCATTAAGTGAACGTATTTGGTTCATTAAACAAGTGAGAAAGTTTTGTTCCATTGAAACAAGGAATAAGGATTGAATCATTGAATTATTGATTGTAGATTGATTAAGTGATTCAACGAATGCAGATTGTTTCATTGAATGAAAGCGATAAGCTTGACACAATGAATGAATGAGAGTAGCTCTACTCATTGAATTGACAGTGCAGCCTCTTTCATTGAAAGAACGTGTAAAGTTTCATTCACTAAATCAGCGTGTTAAAGTTTGTTTCATTGAAACATTGAATAACGTTTGATGCATTGAAACAATCATTAAAGCTTGATTCAATGAATCAAGAATGCAGTTTGTTTCGTTAAATGAAAACGGTGAGGTTTGTTCGATTGAAACAAGGAATAATGTTTGATTCATTGAATCAATCATTGCAGCATGATTCATTGCTTCAATGAATGCAGATTGTTTCATTAAATTGAATGAATTAAACTGACAAATTGAATGAATGAGAGAAAGCTCTGCTCATTGAATTAAGACGGACAGTTTGGTTCATGTCGTGAACATGTGCAATTTGATAGAGACAATGCGTGAAAATTGTGCATTAAATGAATGAGAGTAGCTCTACTCATTGAATGTATGAGTGCAGCCTCTTTTATTGAATGAACGTATATGCAGTTTGGTTTACAAAATAAGGGAGATAGCTTTATTTCATTGAAACAAGGGATAAGGTTTGATTCATTGAATCACTGATTTTCGTTCGATTCAACGATTCAATGAATGCAGTTTGTTTCATTGAATGAAAGCGTTATGCTTGACACATTGAATGAATGAAAGTTGCTCTACTTATTGAATAGACAAGAGCAGCCTCTTTCATTGAATGAACGAGTGCAGTAGGATTCACTAAATAAGTGAGTTAGGTTTGTTCGTTTGAAACAAGGAATAAGGTTTGAATCATTGAATCAATTATTGTAGTTTGATTCAATGATTCAATGAATGCAGTTTGTTTCATTAAATTGATTGAATTAAATACACTCATTGAATGAACGAGAGAAGCTCTGCTCAATGAATAGAAACATGCAGCGTCTTGCATTGAGTGAACGTATGCAGCTTGGTTCACAAAATAAGGGAGATAGATTTGTTTCATTGACCCAAGGAATAAGGTTTGATGCATTGAATCAATGATTTTAGTTTGATTTAATGATTCAATGAATGCAGTTTGTTTCATTGAATGAGAGCCTTATGCTTGACACATTGAGTGAATGAAATGAGCTCTTCTCATTGAATAGACAATTGCAGCCTCTTTCATTGAATGAACGCTTGCAGATTCGTTCACGAAATAAGCGTGTTAAGTTTGTTTCATTGAAAGATTGAATAACGTTGGATTCACTGAATCAATCATTAAAGCTTGATTCAATCAATCAAGAATGCAGTTTGTTTCGTTAAATGAAAACGGTGAGCGTTATACATTGAATGTATGAGATTACCTCTACTCATTGAATTAAGACGGTCAATTTGGTTCATGTCGTGATAGTGCGCAGTTTGATAGAGACAGTGCGTGAAACTTGTGCCATTGAATGATCGAGAGTACTCATTGAATAGACAAGTGCAGCCTTTTTCATTAAATGAGCGTGTGCAGTTTGGTTCACTAAGTAAAGGAGATAGGTTTGTTCCATTGAAACAAGGAATAAGGATTGAATGATTGAATCATTGATTGTAGTTGAATTAAATGATTCAATTAATGCAGATTATTTCATTGAATGAAAGCGATAAGATTGACACATTGAATGCTCTACGCATTGAATGGACATCAGTTTGCTTGATGGAGTGAATGTGCGCAGTTTGATTGAGACAATGTGTGAAGCTTGTGACAGTGAATGAATGACTGGCTGTATTCATTGAATTGACCAATCTAGTTTGCTTCATGAAGTAAATATGCGCAATTTGTTTGATTGAATCAATGCTTTAAGAGTAACTCTACTCATTGAAATATCATGTGCAGTCTGTTTCATAGAATGAACGAGTGTAGTTGAATTCACTAAATAAGTGAGTTAGGTTTGTTGGATTGTTGCAAGGAATAAGGTTTGAATCATTGAATTATTGATTGTAGATTGATTAAGTGATTCAACGAATGCAGATTGTTTCATTGAATGAAAGCGATAAGCTTGACACAATGAATGAATGAGAGTAGCTCTACTCATTGAATTGACAGTGCAGACTCTTTCATTGAAAGAACGTGTACAGTTTCATTCACTAAATCAGCGTGTTAAAGTTTCTTTCATTGAAACATTGAATAACGTTTGATGCATTGAAACAATCATTAAAGCTTGATTCAATGAATCAAGAATGCGAATTGTTTTATTGAATGAAAGCGTTATGCTTGAAACATCGAATGAATGATAGAAGCTCGACTCATTGAATGAAGACCTACAAGTTTGGTTCATGGAGTGAATGTGTTCAATTTGATTGAGACATGAGTGAAGCTATTGTGACATTGAATGAATGAGTAGCTGTATTCATTGAATTGACAAATGTAGTTTGCTTCATGATCTAAACGTGTGCAATTTGTTTGATTGAATCAATATGTTAAGAGTAACTCTACTCATTGAATTATCATCTGCAGTCTGTTTCATTGAATGAACGAGTGCAGTAGGATTCACTAAATAAGTGAGTTAGGTTTGTTCGATTGAAACAAGGAATAATGTTTGATTCATTGAATCAATCATTGCAGCTTGATTCATTGCTTCAATGAATGCAGATTGTTTCATTAAATTGAATGAATTAAACTGACAAATTGAATGAATGAGAGAAAGCTCTGCTCTTTGAATTAAGACGGACAGTTTGGTTCATGTCATGAACATGTGCAATTTGATAGAGACAATGCGTGAAAATTGTGCATTAAATGAATGAAAGTAGCTATACTCATTGAATGTATGGGTGCAGCCTCTTTTATTGAATGAACGTATATGCAGTTTGGTTTACAAAATAAGGGAGATAGCTTTATTTCATTGAAACAAGGGATAAGGTTTGATTCATTGAATCACTGATTTTCGTTCGATTCAACGATTCAATGAATGCAGTTTGTTTCATTGAATGAAAGCGTTATGCTTGACACATTGAATGAATGAAAGTTGCTCTACTTATTGAATAGACAAGAGCAGCCTCTTTCATTGAATGAACGCTTGCACTTTCATTCACGAAATAAGCGTGTTAAGTTTGTTTCATTGAAACATTGAATAACATTTGATTGACTGAAACAATCATTAAAGTTTGATTCAATGAATCAAGAATGCAGTTTGTTTTTATTTAATTGAATGAATTAAATTGACACATTGAATTAATGAGAGAAGCTCTGCTCATTGAATTAAGACAAGGCGTGAAAGTTTTGCCATTGAATGAATGAGAGTAGCTCTACTCAATGAATAGAAAAGTGCAGCCTCTTTCATTAAGTGAACGTATTTGGTTCATTAAACAAGTGAGAAAGTTTTGTTCCATTGAAACAAGGAATAAGGATTGAAACATTGAATTATTGATTGTAGATTGATTAAGTGATTCAACGAATGCAGATTGTTTCATTGAATGAAAGCGATAAGCTTGACACAATGAATGAATGAGAGTAGCTCTACTCATTGAATTGACAGTGCAGCCTCTTTCACTGAAAGAACGTGTACAGTTTCATTCACTAAATCAGCGTGTTAAAGTTTGTTTCATTCAAACATTGAATGACGTTTGATGCATTGAAACGATCATTAAAGCTTGATTCAATGAATCAAGAATGCGAATTGTTTCATTGAATGAAAGCGTTATGCTTGAAACATTGAATGAATGATAGAAGCTCTACTCATTGAATGAACACCTACAAGTTTGGTTCATGGAGTGAATGTGTTCAATTTGATTGAGACATGAGTGAAGCTTTTGTGACATTGAATGCATGAGTAGCTGTATTCATTGAATTGACAAATGTAGTTTGCTTCATGAATTAAACGTGTGCAATTTGTTTGATTGAATCAATGTGTTAAGAGTAACTCTACTCATTGAATTATCATCTGCAGTCTGTTTCATTGAATGAACGAGTGCAGTAGGATTCACTAAATAAGTGAGTTAGGTTTGTTCGATTGAAACAAGGAATAAGGTTTGAATCATTGAATCAATTATTGTAGTTTGATTCAATGATTCAATGAATGCAGTTTGTTTCATTAAATTGATTGAATTAAATACACTCATTGAATGAACGAGAGAAGCTCTGCTCAATGAATAGAAACATGCAGCGTCTTGCATTGAGTGAACGTATGCAGCTTGGTTCACAAAATAAGGGAGATAGATTTGTTTCATTGACCTAAGGAATAAGTTTTGATGCATTGAATCAATGATTTTTATTTGATTTAATGATTCAATGAATGCAGTTTGTTTCATTGAATGAGAGCCTTATGCTTGACACATTGACTGAATGAAATGAGCTCTTCTCATTGAATAGACAATTGCAGCCTCTTTCATTGAATGAACGCTTGCAGATTCGTTCACGAAATAAGCGTGTTAAGTTTGTTTCATTGAAAGATTGAATAACGTTGGATTCACTGAATCAATCATTAAAGTTTGATTCAATGAATCAAGAATGCAGTTTGTTTCGTTAAATGAAAATGGTGAGCGTTACACATTGAATGTATGAGATTACCTCTACTCATTGAATTAAGACGGTCAATTTGGTTCATGTCGTGATAGTGCGCAGTTTGATAGAGACAGTACGTGAAACTTGTGCCATTGAATGATCGAGAGTACTCATTGAATAGACAAGTGCAGCCTATTTCATTAAATGAGCGTGTGCAGTTTGGTTCACTAAGTAAAGGAGATAGGTTTGTTCCATAGAAACAATGAATAAGGATTGAATGATTGAATCATTGATTGGAGTTGAATTAAATGATTTAATTAATGCAGATTATTTCATTGAATGAAAGCGATAAGATTGACACATTGAATGCTCTACGCATTGAATGGACATCAGTTTGCTTGATGGAGTGAATGTGTGCAGTTTGATTGAGACAATGTGTGAAGCTTGTGACAGTGAATGAATGACTGGCTGTATTCATTGAAGTGACCAATCTAGTTTGCTTCATGAAGTAAATATGCGCAATTTGTTTGATTGAATCAATGCTTTAAGAGTAACTCTACTCATTGAAATATCATGTGCAGTCTGTTTCATAGAATGAACGAGTGTAGTTGAATTCACTAAATAAGTGAGTTAGGTTTGTTGGATTGTTGCAAGGAATAAGGTTTGAATCATTGAATTATTGATTGTAGATTGATTAAGTGATTCAACGAATGCACATTGTTTCATTGAATGAAAGCGATAAGCTTGACACAATGAATGAATGAGAGTAGCTCTACTCATTGAATTGACAGTGCAGCCTCTTTCATTGAAAGAACGTGTAAAGTTTCATTCACTAAATCAGCGTGTTAAAGTTTGTTTCATTGAAACATTGAATAACGTTTGATGCATTGAAACAATCATTAAAGCTTGATTCAATGAATCAAGAATGCGAATTGTTTTATTGAATGAAAGCGTTATGCTTGAAACATCGAATGAATGATAGAAGCTCTACTCATTGAATGAAGACCTACAAGTTTGGTTCATGGAGTGAATGTGTTCAATTTGATTGAGACATGAGTGAAGCTTTTGTGACATTGAATGAATGAGTATCTGTATTCATTGAATTGACAAATGTCGTTTGCTTCATGATCTAAACGTGTGCAATTTGTTTGATTGATTCAATATGTTAAGAGTAACTCTACTCATTGAATTATCATCTGCAGTCTGTTTCATTGAATGAACGAGTGCAGTAGGATATACTAAATAAGTGAGTTAGGTTTGTTCGATTGAAACAAGGAATAATGTTTGATTCATTGAATCAATCATTGCAGCTTGATTCATTGCTTCAATGAATGCAGATTGTTTCATTAAATTGAATGAATTAAACTGACAAATTGAATGAATGAGAGAAAGCTGTGCTCATTGAATTAAGACGGACAGTTTGGTTCATGTCATGAACATGTGCAATTTGATAGAGACAATGCGTGAAAATTGTGCATTAAATGAATGAGAGTAGCTCTACTCATTGAATGTATGAGTGCAGCCTCTTTTATTGAATGAACGTATATGCAGTTTGGTTTACAAAATAAAGGAGATAGCTTTATTTCATTGAAACAAGGGATAAGGTTTGATTCATTGAATCACTGATTTTCGTTCGATTCAACGATTCAATGAATGCAGTTTGTTTCATTGAATGAAAGCGTAAAGCTTGACACATTGAATGAATGAAAGTTGCTCTACTTATTGAATAGACAAGAGCAGCCTCTTTCATTGAATGAACGCTTGCACTTTCATTCACGAAATAAGCGTGTTAAGTTTGTTTCATTGAAACATTGAATAACATTTGATTGACTGAAACAATCATTAAAGTTTGATTCAAAGAATCAAGAATGCAGTTTGTTTTTATTTAATTGAATGAATTAAATTGACACATTGAATTAATGAGAGAAGCTCTGCTCATTGAATTAAGACAATGCGTGAAAGTTTTGCCATTGAATGAATGAGAGTAGCTCTACTCAATGAATTGAAAAGTGCAACCTCTTTCATTAAGTGAACGTATTTGGTTCATTAAACAAGTGAGAAAGTTTTGTTCCATTGAAACAAGGAATAAGGATTGAATCATTGAATTATTGATTGTAGATTGATTAAGTGATTCAACGAATGCAGATTGTTTCATTGAATGAAAGCGATAAGCTTGACACAATGAATGAATGAGAGTAGCTCTACTCATTGAATTGACAGTGCAGCCTCTTTCATTGAAAGAACGTGTACAGTTTCATTCACTAAATCAGCGTGTTAAAGTTTGTTTCATTCAAACATTGAATGACGTTTGATGCATTCAAACGATCATTAAAGCTTGATTCAATGAATCAAGAATGCGAATTGTTTCATTGAATGAAAGCGTTATGCTTGAAACATTGAATGAATGATCGAAGCTCTACTCATTGAATGAACACCTACAAGTTTGGTTCATGGAGTGAATGTGTTCAATTTTATTGATACATGAGTTAAGCTATTGTGAAATTGAATGCATGAGTAGCTGTATTCATTGAATTGACAAATGTAGTTTGCTTCATGAATTAAACGTGTGCAATTTGTTTGATTGAATCCATGTGTTAAGAGTAACTCTACTCATTGAATTATCATCTGCAGTCTGTTTCATTGAATGAACGAGTGCAGTAGGATTCACTAAATAAGTGAGTTAGGTTTGTTCGATTGAAACAAGGAATAAGGTTTGAATCATTGAATCAATTATTGTAGTTTGATTCAATGATTCAATGAATGCAGTTTGTTTCATTGAATGAGAGCCTTATGCTTGACACATTGACTGAATGAAATGAGCTCTTCTCATTGAATAGACAATTGCAGCCTCTTTCATTGAATGAACGCTTGCAGATTCGTTCACGAAATAAGCGTGTTAAGTTTGTTTCATTGAAAGATTGAAGAACGTTGGATTCACTGAATCAATCATTAAAGCTTGATTCAATCAATAAAGAATGCAGTTTGTTTCGTTAAATGAAAACGGTGAGCGTTACACATTGAATGTATGAGATTACCTCTACTCATTGAATTAAGACGGTCAATTTGGTTCATGTCGTGATAGTGCGCAGTTTGATAGAGACAGTGCGTGAAACTTGTGCCATTGAATGATCGAGAGTACTCATTGAATAGACAAGTGCAGCCTATTTCATTAAATGAGCGTGTGCAGTTTGGTTCACTATGTAAAGGAGATAGGTTTGTTCCATTGAAACAAGGAATAAGGATTGAATGATTGAATCATTGATTGTAGTTGAATTAAATGATTTAATTAATGCAGATTATTTCATTGAATGAAAGCGATAAGATTGACACATTGAATGCTCTACGCATTGAATGGACATCAGTTTGCTTGATGGAGTGCAGTTTGATTGAGACAATGTGTGAAGCTTGTGACAGTGAATGAATGACTGGCTGTATTCATTGAATTGACCAATCCAGTTTGCTTCATGAAGTAAATATGCACAATTTGTTTGATTGAATCAATGCTTAAAGAGTAACTCTACTCATTGAAATATCATGTGCAGTCTGTTTCATAGAATGAACGAGTGTAGTTGAATTCACTAAATAAGTGAGTTAGGTTTGTTGGATTGTTGCAAGGAATAAGGTTTGAATCATTGAATTATTGATTGTAGATTGATTAAGTGATTCAACGAATGCAGATTGATTCATTGAATGAAAGCGATAAGCTTGACACAATGAATGAATGAGAGTAGCTCTACTCATTGAATTGACAGTGCAGCCTCTTTCATTGAAAGAACTTGTACAGTTTCATTCACTAAATCAGCGTGTTAAAGTTTGTTTCATTGAAACATTGAATAACGTTTGATGCATTGAAACAATCATTAAGGCTTGATTCAATGAATCAAGAATGCGAATTGTTTTATTGAATGAAAGCGTTATGCTTGAAACATCGAATGAATGATAGAAGCTCTACTCATTGAATGAAGACCTACAAGTTTGGTTCATGGAGTGAATGTGTTCAATTTGATTGAGACATGAGTGAAGATTTTGTGACATTGAATGAATGAGTAGCTGTATTCATTGAATTGACAAATGTAGTTTGCTTCATGATCTAAATCTGTGCAATTTGTTTGATTGAATCAATATGTTAAGAGTAACTCTACTCATTGAATTATCATCTGCAGTCTGTTTCATTGAATGAACGAGTGCAGTAGGATTCACTAAATAAGTGAGTTAGGTTTGTTCGATTGAAACAAGGAATAAGGTTTGAATCATTGATTCAATTATTGTAGTTTGATTCAATGATTCAATGAATGCAGTTTATTTCATTAAATTGATTGAATTACATTCACTCATTGAATGAACGAGAGAAGCTCTGCTCAATGAATAGAAACATGCAGCGTCTTGCATTGAGTGAACGTATGCAGCTTGGTTCACAAAATAAGGGAGATAGATTTGTTTCATTGACCCAAGGAATAAGGTTTGATGCATTGAATCAATGATTTTAGTTTGATTTAATGATTCAATGAATGCAGTTTGTTTCATTGAATGAGAGCCTTATGCTTGACACATTGACTGAATGAAATGAGCTCTTCTCATTGAATAGACAATTGCAGCCTCTTTCATTGAATGAACGCTTGCAGATTCGTTCACGAAATAAGCGTGTTAAGTTTGTTTCATTGAAAGATTGAATAACGTTGGATTCACTGAATCAATCATTAAAGTTTGATTCAATGAATCAAGAATGCAGTTTGTTTCGTTAAATGAAAACGGTGAGCTTTACACATTGAATGTATGAGATTACCTCTACTCATTGAATTAAGACGGTCAATTTGGTTCATGTCGTGATAGTGCGCAGTTTGATAGAGACAGTGCGTGAAACTTGTGCCATTGAATGATCGAGAGTACTCATTGAATAGACAAGTGCAGCCTTTTTCATTAAATGAGCGTGTGCAGTTTGGTTCACTAAGTAAAGGAGATAGGTTTGTTCCATTTAAACAAGGAATAAGGATTGAATGATTGAATCATTGATTGTAGTTGAATTAAATGATTTAATTAATGCAGATTATTTCATTGAATGAAAGCGATAAGATTGACACATTGAATGCTCTACGCATTGAATGGACATGAGTTTGCTTGATGGAGTGAATGTGTGTAGTTTGATTGAGACAATGTGTGAAGCTTGTTTCAGTGAATGAATGACTGGCTGTATTCATTGAATTGACCAATCCAGTTTGCTTCATGAAGTAAATATGCGCAATTTGTTTGATTGAATCAATGCTTAAAGAGTAACTCTACTCATTGAAATATCATGTGCAGTCTGTTTCATTGAATGAACGAGTGTAGTTGAATTCACTAAATAAGTGAGTTAGGTTTGTTGGATTGTTGCAAGGAATAAGGTTTGAATCATTGAATTATTGATTGTAGATTGATTAAGTGATTCAACGAATGCAGATTGTTTCATTGAATGAAAGCGATAAGCTTGACACAATGAATGAATGAGAGTAGCTCTACTCATTGAATTGACAGTGCAGCCTCTTTCATTGAAAGAACGTGTACAGTTTCATTCACTAAATCAGCGTGTTAAAGTTTCTTTCATTGAAACATTGAATAACGTTTGATGCATTGAAACAATCATTAAAGCTTGATTCAATGAATCAAGAATGCGAATTGTTTCATTGAATGAAAGCGTTATGCTTGAAACATTGAATGATTGATTGAAGCTCTACTCATTGAATGAACACCTACAAGTTTGGTTCATGGAGTGAATGTGTTCAATTTGATTGAGACATGAGTGAAGCTTTTGTGACATTGAATGCATGAGTAGCTGTATTCATTGAATTGACAAATGTTGTTTGCTTCATGATCTAAACGTGTGCAATTTGTTTGATTGAATCAATGTGTTAAGAGTAACTCTACTCATTGAATTATCATCTGCAGTCTGTTTCATTGAATGAACGAGTGCAGTAGGATTCACTAAATAAGTGAGTTAGGTTTGTTCGATTGAAACAAGGAATAAGGTTTGAATCATTGATTCAATTATTGTAGTTTGATTCAATGATTCAATGAATGCAGTTTGTTTCATTAAATTGATTGAATTACATTCACTCATTGAATGAACGAGAGAAGCTCTGCTCAATGAATAGAAACATGCAGCGTCTTGCATTGAGTGAAAGTATGCAGCTTGGTTCACAAAATAAGGGAGATAGTTTTGTTTCATTGACCCAAGGAATAAGGTTTGATGCATTGAATCAATGATTTTAGTTTGATTTAATGATTCAATGAATGCAGTTTGTTTCATTGAATGAGAGCCTTATGCTTGACACATTGACTGAATGAAATGAGCTCTTCTCATTGAATAGACAATTGCAGCCTCTTTCATTGAATGAACGCTAGCAGATTCGTTCACGAAATAAGCCTGTTAAGTTTGTTTCATTGAAAGATTGAATAACGTTGGATTCACTGAATCAATCATTCAAGTTTGATTCAATGAATCAAGAATGCAGTTTGTTTCGTTAAATGAAAACGGTGAGCTTTACACATTGAATGTATGAGATTACCTCTACTCATTGAATTAAGACGGTCAATTTTGTTCATGTCGTGATAGTGCGCAGTTTGATAGAGACAGTGCGTGAAACTTGTGCCATTGAATGATCGAGAGTACTCATTGAATAGACAAGTGCAGCCTTTTTCATTAAATGAGCGTGTGCAGTTTGGTTCACTAAGTAAAGGAGATAGGTTTGTTCCATTTAAACAAGGAATAAGGATTGAATGATTGAATCATTGATTGGAGTTGAATTAAATGATTTAATTAATGCAGATTATTTCATTGAATGAAAGCGATAAGATTGACACATTGAATTCTCTACGCATTGAATGGACATGAGTTTGCTTGATGGAGTGAATGTGTGCAGTTTGATTGAGACAATGTGTGAAGCTTGTGACAGTGAATGAATGACTGGCTGTATTCATTGAATTGACCAATCTAGTTTGCTTCATGAAGTAAATATGCGCAATTTGTTTGATTGAATCAATGCTTTAAGAGTAACTCTACTCATTGAAATATCATGTGCAGTCTGTTTCATAGAATGAACGAGTGTAGTTGAATTCACTAAATAAGTGAGTTAGGTTTGTTGGATTGTTGCAAGGAATAAGGTTTGAATCATTGAATTATTGATTGTAGATTGATTAAGTGATTCAACGAATGCAGATTGTTTCATTGAATGAAAGCGATAAGCTTGACACAATGAATGAATGAGAGTAGCTCTACTCATTGAATTGACAGTGCAGCCTCTTTCATTGAAAGAACGTGTACAGTTTCATTCACTAAATCAGCGTGTTAAAGTTTCTTTCATTGAAACATTGAATAACGTTTGATGCATTGAAACAATCATTAAAGCTTGATTCAATGAATCAAGAATGCGAATTGTTTCATTGAATGAAAGCGTTATGCTTGAAACATTGAATGATTGATTGAAGCTCTACTCATTGAATGAACACCTACAAGTTTGGTTCATGGAGTGAATGTGTTCAATTTGATTGAGACATGAGTGAAGCTTTTGTGAGATTGAATGCATGAGTAGCTGTATTCATTGAATTGACAAATGTAGTTTGCTTCATGATCTAAACGTGTGCAATTTGTTTGATTGAATCAATGTGTTAAGAGTAACTCTACTCATTGAATTATCATCTGCAGTCTGTTTCATTGAATGAACGAGTGCAGTAGGATTCACTAAATAAGTGAGTTAGGTCTGTTCGATTGAAACAAGGAATAAGGTTTGAATCATTGATTCAATTATTGTAGTTTGATTCAATGATTCAATGAATGCAGTTTGTTTCATTAAATTGATTGAATTACATTCATAGAACATAGAACATAGAAGAATACAGCGCAGTACAGAAACATGCAGCGTCTGGCATTGAGTGAACGTATGCAGCTTGGTTCACAAAATAAGGGAGATAGATTTGTTTCATTGACCCAAGGAATAAGGTTTGATGCATTGAATTAATGTTTTTAGTTTGATTTAATGATTCAATGAATGCAGTTTGTTTCATTGAATGAGAGCCTTATGCTTGACACATTGACTGAATGAAATGAGCTCTTCTCATTGAATAGACAATTGCAGCCTCTTTCATTGAATGAACGCTTGCAGATTCGTTCACGAAATAAACCTGTTAAGTTTGTTTCATTGAAAGATTGAATAACGTTGGATTCACTGAATCAATCATTAAAGTTTGATTCAATGAATCAAGAATGCAGTTTGTTTTGTTAAATGAAAACGGTGAGCTTTACACATTGAATGTATGAGATTACCTCTACTCATTGAATTAAGACGGTCAATTTGGTTCATGTCGTGATAGTGCGCAGTTTGATAGAGACAGTGCGTGAAACTTGTGCCATTTAATGATCGATATTACTCATTGAATAGACAAGTGCAGCCTTTTTCATTAAATGAACGTGTGCAGTTTGGTTCACTAAGTAAAGGAGATAGGTTTGTTCCATTTAAACAAGGAATAAGGATTGAATGATTGAATCATTGATTGTAGTTGAATTTATGATTTAATTAATGCAGATTATTTCATTGAATGAAAGCGATAAGATTGACACATTGAATGCTCTACGCATTGAATGGACATGAGTTTGCTTGATGGAGTGAATGTGTGCAGTTTGATTGAGACAATGTGTGAAGCTTGTGACAGTGAATGAATGACTGGCTGTATTCATTGAATTGACCAATCTAGTTTGCTTCATGAAGTAAATATGCGCAATTTGTTTGATTGAATCAATGCTTTAAGAGTAACTCTACTCATTGAAATATCATGTGCAGTCTGTTTCATAGAATGAACGAGTGTAGTTGAATTCACTAAATAAGTGAGTTAGGTTTGTTGGATTGTTGCAAGGAATAAGGTTTGAATCATTGAATTATTGATTGTACATTGATTAAGTGATTCAACGAATGCAGATTGTTTCATTGAATGAAAGCGATAAGCTTGACACAATGAATGAATGAGAGTAGCTCTACTCATTGAATTGACAGTGCAGCCTCTTTCATTGAAAGAACGTGTACAGTTTCATTCACTAAATCAGCGTGTTAAAGTTTGAATAACGTTTGATGCATTGAAACAATCATTAAAGCTTGATTCAATGAATCAAGAATGCGAATTGTTTTATTGAATGAAAGCGTTATGATTGAAACATCGAATGAATGATAGAAGCTCTACTCATTGAATGAAGACCTACAAGTTTGGTTCATGGAGTGAATGTGTTCAATTTGATGAGACATGAGTGAAGCTTTTGTGACATTGAATGAATGAGTAGCTGTATTCATTGAATTGACAAATGTAGTTTGCTTCATGATCTAAATGTGTGCAATTTGTTTGATTGAATCAATATGTTAAGAGTAACTCTACTCATTGAATTATCATCTGCAGTCTGTTTCATAGAATGAACGAGTGTAGTAGGATTCACTAAATAAGTGAGTTAGGTTTGTTCGATTGAAACAACGAATAATGTTTGATTCATTGAATCAATCATTGCAGCTTGTTTCATTGCTTCAATGAAAGCAGATTGTTTCATTAAATTGAATGAATTAAACTGACAAATTGAATGAATGAGAGAAAGCTCTGCTCATTGAATTAAGACGGGCAGTTTGGTTCATGTCGTGAACATGTGCAATTTGATAGAGACAATGCGTGAAAATTGTGGATTGAATGAATGAGAGTAGCTCTACTCATTGAATGTATGAGTGCAGCCTCTTTTATTGAATGAACGTATATGCAGTTTGGTTTACAAAATAAGGGAGATAGCTTTATTTCATGGAAACAAGGGATAAGGTTTGATTCATTGAATCACTGATTTTCGTTCGATTCAACGATTCAATGAATGCAGTTTGTTTCATTGAATGAAAGCGTTAAGCTTGACACATTGAATGGATGAAAGTTGCTCTACTTATTGAATAGACAATTGCAGCCTCTTTCATTGAATGAACGCTTGCAGATTCGTTCTCGAAATAAGCGTGTTAAGTTTGTTTCATTGAAAGATTGAATAACGTTGGATTCACTGAATCAATCATTCAAGTTTGATTCAATGAATCAAGAATGCAGTTTGTTTCGTTAAATGAAAACGGTGAGCTTTACACATTGAATGTATGAGATTACCTCTACTCATTGAATTAAGACGGTCAATTTGGTTCATGTCGTGATAGTGCGCAGTTTGATAGAGACAGTGCGTGAAACTTGTGCCATTGAATGATCGAGAGTACTCATTGTATAGACAAGTGCAGCCTATTTCATTAAATGAGCGTGTGCAGTTTGGTTCACTATGTAAAGGAGATAGGTTTGTTCCATTGAAACAAGGAATAAGGATTGAATGATTGAATCATTGATTGTAGTTGAATTAAATGATTTAATTAATGCAGATTATTTCATTGAATGAAAGCGATAAGATTGACACATTGAATGCTCTACGCATTGAATGGACATCAGTTTGCTTGATGGAGTGAATGTGTGCAGTTTGATTGAGACAATGTGTGAAGCTTGTGACAGTGAATGAATGACTGGCTGTATTCATTGAATTGACCAATCCAGTTTGCTTCATGAAGTAAATATGCGCAATTTATTTGATTGAATCAATGCTTAAAGAGTAACTCTACTCATTGAAATATCATGTGCAGTCTGTTTCATTGAATGAACGAGTGTAGTTGAATTCACTAAATAAGTGAGTTAGGTTTGTTGGATTGTTGCATGGAATAAGGTTTGAATCATTGAATAATTGATTGTAGATTGATTAAGTGATTCAACGAATGCAGATTGTTTCATTGAATGAAAGCGATAAGCTTGACACAATGAATGAATGAGAGTAGCTCTACTCATTGAATTGACAGTGCAGCCTCTTTCATTGAAAGAACGTGTACAGTTTCATTCACTAAATCAGCGTGTTAAAGTTTGTTTCATTGAAACATTGAATAACGTTTGATGCATTGAAACAATCATTAAAGCTTGATTCAATGAAACAAGAATGCGAATTGTTTTATTGAATGAAAGCGTTATGCTTGAAACATCGAATGAATGATAGAAGCTCTACTCATTGAATGAAGACCTACAAGTTTGGTTCATGGAGTGAATGTGTTCAATTTGATTGAGACATGAGTGAAGCTTTTGTGACATTGAATGAATGAGTAGCTGTATTCATTGAATTGACAAATGTAGTTTGCTTCATGATCTAAATGTCTGCAATTTGTTTGATTGAATCAATATGTTAAGAGTAACTCTACTCATTGAATTATCATCTGCAGTCTGTTTCATTGAATGAACGAGTGCAGTAGGATTCACTAAATAAGTGAGTTAGGTTTGTTCGATTGAAACAAGGAATAAGGTTTGAATCATTGATTCAATTATTGTAGTTTGATTCAATGATTCAATGAATGCAGTTTGTTTCATTAAATTGATTGAATTACATTCACTCATTGAATGAACGAGAGTAGCTCTGCTCAATGAATAGAAACATGCAGCGTCTTGCATTGAGTGAACGTATGCAGCTTGGTTCACAAAATAAGGGAGATAGATTTGTTTCATTGACCCAAGGAATAAGGTTTGA
Source organism: Chiloscyllium punctatum (assembly GCF_047496795.1). Taxonomy (NCBI): domain Eukaryota; kingdom Metazoa; phylum Chordata; class Chondrichthyes; order Orectolobiformes; family Hemiscylliidae; genus Chiloscyllium; species Chiloscyllium punctatum. Next base: position 64,850,142 of record NC_092776.1, on the reverse strand, counting down.
TGCATTGAATCAATGATTTTAGTTTGATTTAATGATTCAATGAATGCAGTTTGTTTCATTGAATGAGAGCCTTATGCTTGACACATTGAGTGAATGAAATGAGCTCTTCTCATTGAATAGACAATTGCAGCCTCTTTCATTGAATGAACGCTTGCAGATTCGTTCACGAAATAAGCGTGTTAAGTTTGTTTCATTGAAAGATTGAATAACGTTGGATTCACTGAATCAATCATTCAAGTTTGATTCAATGAATCAAGAATGCAGTTTGTTTCGTTAAATGAAAACGGTGAGCTTTACACATTGAATGTATGAGATTACCTCTACTCATTGAATTAAGATGGTCAATTTGGTTCATGTCGTGATAGTGCGCAGTTTGATAGAGACAGTGCGTGAAACTTGTGCCATTGAATGAATGACTGGCTGTATTCATTGAATTGACCAATCCAGTTTGCTTCATGAAGTAAATATGCGCAATTTGTTTGATTGAATCAATGCTTAAAGAGTAACTCTACTCATTGAAATATCATGTGCAGTCTGTTTCATTGAATGAACGAGTGTAGTTGAATTCACTAAATAAGTGAGTTAGGTTTGTTGGATTGTTGCAAGGAATAAGGTTTGAATCATTGAATTATTGATTGTAGATTGATTAAGTGATTCAATGAATGCAGATTGTTTCATTGAATGAAAGCGATAAGCTTGACACAATGAATGAATGAGAGTAGCTCTACTCATTGAATTGACAGTGCAGCCTCTTTCATTGAAAGAACGTGTACAGTTTCATTCACTAAATCAGCGTGTTAAAGTTTCTTTCATTGAAACATTGAATAACGTTTGATGCATTGAAACAATCATTAAAGCTTGATTCAATGAATCAAGAATGCGAATTGTTTTATTGAATGAAAGCGTTATGCTTGAAACATCGAATGAATGATAGAAGCTCTACTCATTGAATGAAGACCTACAAGTTTGGTTCATGGAGTGAATGTGTTCAATTTGATTGAGACATGAGTGAAGCTTTTGTGACATTGAATGAATGAGTAGCTGTATTCATTGAATTGACAAATGTAGTTTGCTTCATGATCTAAATGTGTGCAATTTGTTTGATTGAATCAATATGTTAAGAGTAACTCTACTCATTGAATTATCATCTGCAGTCTGTTTCATTGAATGAACGAGTGCAGTAGGATTCACTAAATAAGTGAGTTAGGTTTGTTCGATTGAAACAAGGAATAAGGTTTGAATCATTGATTCAATTATTGTAGTTTGATTCAATGATTCAATGAATGCAGTTTGTTTCATTAAATTGATTGAATTACATTCACTCATTGAATGAACGAGAGTAGCTCTGCTCAATGAATAGAAACATGCAGCGTCTTGCATTGAGTGAACGTATGCAGCTTGGTTCACAAAATAAGGGAGATAGATTTGTTTCATTGACCCAAGGAATAAGGTTTGATGCATTGAATCAATGATTTTAGTTTGATTTAATGATTCAATGAATGCAGTTTGTTTCATTGAATGAGAGCCTTATGCTTGACACATTGACTGAATGAAATGAGCTCTTCTCATTGAATAGACAATTGCAGCCTCTTTCATTGAATGAACGCTTGCAGATTCGTTCACGAAATAAGCGTGTTAAGTTTGTTTCATTGAAAGATTGAATAACGTTGGATTCACTGAATCAATCATTCAAGTTTGATTCAATGAATCAAGAATGCAGTTTGTTTCGTTAAATGAAAACGGTGAGCTTTACACATTGAATGTATGAGATTACCTCTACTCATTGAATTAAGATGGTCAATTTGGTTCATGTCGTGATAGTGCGCAGTTTGATAGAGACAGTGCGTGAAACTTGTGCCATTGAATGATCGAGAGTACTCATTGAATAGACAAGTGCAGCCTTTTTTATTAAATGAGCGTGTGCAGTTTGGTTCACTAAGTAAAGGAGATAGGTTTGTTCCATTTAAACAAGGAATAAGGATTGAATGATTGAATCATTGATTGTAGTTGAATTAAATGATTTAATTAATGCAGATTATTTCATTGAATGAAAGCGATAAGATTGACACATTGAATGCTCTACGCATTGAATGGACATGAGTTTGCTTGATGGAGTGAATGTGTGCAGTTTGATTGAGACAATGTGTGAAGCTTGTGACAGTGCATGAATGACTGGCTGTATTCATTGAATTGACCAATCCAGTTTGCTTCATGAAGTAAATATGCGCAATTTGTTTGATTGAATCAATGCTTAAAGAGTAACTCTACTCATTGAAATATCATGTGCAGTCTGTTTCATTGAATGAACGAGTGTAGTTGAATTCACTAAATAAGTGAGTTAGGTTTGTTGGATTGTTGCAAGGAATAAGGTTTGAATCATTGAATAATTGATTGTAGATTGATTAAGTGATTCAACGAATGCAGATTGTTTCATTGAATGAAAGCGATAAGCTTGACACAATGAATGAATGAGAGTAGCTCTACTCATTGAATTGACAGTGCAGCCTCTTTCATTGAAAGAACGTGTACAGTTTCATTCACTAAATCAGCGTGTTAAAGTTTCTTTCATTGAAACATTGAATAACGTTTGATGCATTGAAACAATCATTAAAGCTTGATTCAATGAATCAAGAATGCGAATTGTTTTATTGAATGAAAGCGTTATGCTTGAAACATCGAATGAATGATAGAAGCTCTACTCATTGAATGAAGACCTACAAGTTTGGTTCATGGAGTGAATGTGTTCAATTTGATTGAGACATGAGTGAAGCTTTTGTGACATTGAATGAATGAGTAGCTGTAATCATTGAATTGACAAATGTAGTTTGCTTCATGATCTAAATGTGTGCAATTTGTTTGATTGAATCAATATGTTAAGAGTAACTCTACTCATTGAATTATCATCTGCAGTCTGTTTCATTGAATGAACGAGTGCAGTAGGATTCACTAAATAAGTGAGTTAGGTTTGTTCGATTGAAACAAGGAATAAGGTTTGAATCATTGATTCAATTATTGTAGTTTGATTCAATGATTCAATGAATGCAGTTTGTTTCATTAAATTGATTGAATTACATTCACTCATTGAATGAACGAGAGAAGCTCTGCTCAATGAATAGAAATATGCAGCGTCTTGCATTGAGTGAACGTATGCAGCTTGGTTCACAAAATAAGGGAGATAGATTTGTTTCATTGACCCAAGGAATAAGGTTTGATGCATTGAATCAATGATTTTAGTTTGATTTAATGATTCAATGAATGCAGTTTGTTTCATTGAATGAGAGCCTTCTGCTTGACACATTGAGTGAATGAAATGAGCTCTTCTCATTGAATAGACAATTGCAGCCTCTTTCATTGAATAAACGCTTGCAGATTCGTTCACGAAATAAGCGTGTTAAGTTTGTTTCATTGAAAGATTGAATAACGTTGGATTCACTGAATCAATCATTCAAGTTTGATTCAATGAATCAAGAATGCAGTTTGTTTCATTAAATGAAAACGGTGAGCTTTACACATTGAATGTATGAGATTACCTCTACTCATTGAATTAAGACGGTCAATTTTGTTCATGTCGTGATAGTGCGCAGTTTGATAGAGACAGTGCGTGAAACTTGTGCCATTTAATGATCGATATTACTCATTGAATAGACAAGTGCAGCCTTTTTCATTAAATGAGCGTGTGCAGTTTGGTTCACTAAGTAAAGGAGATAGGTTTGTTCCATTTAAACAAGGAATAAGGATTGAATGATTGAATCATTGATTGTAGTTGAATTAAATGATTTAATTAATGCAGATTATTTCATTGAATGAAAGCGATAAGATTGACACATTGAATGCTCTACGCATTGAATGGACATGAGTTTGCTTGATGGAGTGAATGTGTGCAGTTTGATTGAGACAATGTGTGAAGCTTGTGACAGTGAATGAATGACTGGCTGTATTCATTGAATTGACCAATCTAGTTTGCTTCATGAAGTAAATATGCGCAATTTGTTTGATTGAATCAATGCTTTAAGAGTAACTCTACTCATTGAAATATCATGTGCAGTCTGTTTCATAGAATGAACGAGTGTAGTTGAATTCACTAAATAAGTGAGTTAGGTTTGTTGGATTGTTGCAAGGAATAAGGTTTGAATCATTGAATTATTGATTGTAGATTGATTAAGTGATTCAACGAATGCAGATTGTTTCATTGAATGAAAGCGATAAGCTTGACACAATGAATGAATGAGAGTAGCTCTACTCATTGAATTGACAGTGCAGCCTCTTTCATTGAAAGAACGTGTACAGTTTCATTCACTAAATCAGCGTGTTAAAGTTTGTTTCATTGAAACATTGAATAACGTTTGATGCATTGAAACAATCATTAAAGCTTGATTCAATGAATCAAGAATGCGAATTGTTTTATTGAATGAAAGCGTTATGCTTGAAACATCGAATGAATGATAGAAGCTCTACTCATTGAATGAAGACCTACAAGTTTGGTTCATGGAGTGAATGTGTTCAATTTGATTGAGACATGAGTGAAGCTTTTGTGACATTGAATGAATGAGTAGCTGTATTCATTGAATTGACAAATGTAGTTTGCTTCATGATCTAAATGTGTGCAATTTGTTTGATTGAATCAATATGTTAAGAGTAACTCTACTCATTGAATTATCATCTGCAGTCTGTTTCATTGAATGAACGAGTGCAGTAGGATTCACTAAATAAGTGAGTTAGGTTTGTTCGATTGAAACAAGGAATAAGGTTTGAATCATTGATTCAATTATTGTAGTTTGATTCAATGATTCAATGAATGCAGTTTGTTTCATTAAATTGATTGAATTACATTCACTCATTGAATGAACGAGAGTAGCTCTGCTCAATGAATAGAAACATGCAGCGTCTTGCATTGAGTGAACGTATGCAGCTTGGTTCACAAAATAAGGGAGATAGATTTGTTTCATTGACCCAAGGAATAAGGTTTGATGCATTGAATCAATGATTTTAGTTTGATTTAATGATTCAATGAATGCAGTTTGTTTCATTGAATGAGAGCCTTATGCTTGACACATTGAGTGAATGAAATGAGCTCTTCTCATTGAATAGACAATTGCAGCCTCTTTCATTGAATGAACGCTTGCAGATTCGTTCACGAAATAAGCGTGTTAAGTTTGTTTCATTGAAAGATTGAATAACGTTGGATTCACTGAATCAATCATTCAAGTTTGATTCAATGAATCAAGAATGCAGTTTGTTTCGTTAAATGAAAACGGTGAGCTTTACACATTGAATGTATGAGATTACCTCTACTCATTGAATTAAGATGGTCAATTTGGTTCATGTCGTGATAGTGCGCAGTTTGATAGAGACAGTGCGTGAAACTTGTGCCATTGAATGAATGACTGGCTGTATTCATTGAATTGACCAATCCAGTTTGCTTCATGAAGTAAATATGCGCAATTTGTTTGATTGAATCAATGCTTAAAGAGTAACTCTACTCATTGAAATATCATGTGCAGTCTGTTTCATTGAATGAACGAGTGTAGTTGAATTCACTAAATAAGTGAGTTAGGTTTGTTGGATTGTTGCAAGGAATAAGGTTTGAATCATTGAATAATTGATTGTAGATTGATTAAGTGATTCAATGAATGCAGATTGTTTCATTGAATGAAAGCGATAAGCTTGACACAATGAATGAATGAGAGTAGCTCTACTCATTGAATTGACAGTGCAGCCTCTTTCATTGAAAGAACGTGTACAGTTTCATTCACTAAATCAGCGTGTTAAAGTTTGTTTCATTGAAACATTGAATAACGTTTGATGCATTGAAACAATCATTAAAGCTTGATTCAATGAATCAAGAATGCGAATTGTTTCATTGAATGAAAGCGTTATGCTTGAAACATCGAATGAATGATAGAAGCTCTACTCATTGAATGAAGACCTACAAGTTTGGTTCATGGAGTGAATGTGTTCAATTTGATTGAGACATGAGTGAAGCTTTTGTGACATTGAATGAATGAGTAGCTGTAATCATTGAATTGACAAATGTAGTTTGCTTCATGATCTAAATGTGTGCAATTTGTTTGATTGAATCAATATGTTAAGAGTAACTCTACTCATTGAATTATCATCTGCAGTCTGTTTCATTGAATGAACGAGTGCAGTAGGATTCACTAAATAAGTGAGTTAGGTTTGTTCGATTGAAACAAGGAATAAGGTTTGAATCATTGATTCAATTATTGTAGTTTGATTCAATGATTCAATGAATGCAGTTTGTTTCATTAAATTGATTGAATTACATTCACTCATTGAATGAACGAGAGAAGCTCTGCTCAATGAATAGAAATATGCAGCGTCTTGCATTGAGTGAACGTATGCAGCTTGGTTCACAAAATAAGGGAGATAGATTTGTTTCATTGACCCAAGGAATAAGGTTTGATGCATTGAATCAATGATTTTAGTTTGATTTAATGATTCAATGAATGCAGTTTGTTTCACTGAATGAGAGCCTTCTGCTTGACACATTGAGTGAATGAAATGAGCTCTTCTCATTGAATAGACAATTGCAGCCTCTTTCATTGAATAAACGCTTGCAGATTCGTTCACGAAATAAGCGTGTTAAGTTTGTTTCATTGAAAGATTGAATAACGTTGGATTCACTGAATCAATCATTCAAGTTTGATTCAATGAATCAAGAATGCAGTTTGTTTCATTAAATGAAAACGGTGAGCTTTACACATTGAATGTATGAGATTACCTCTACTCATTGAATTAAGACGGTCAATTTTGTTCATGTCGTGATAGTGCGCAGTTTGATAGAGACAGTGCGTGAAACTTGTGCCATTTAATGATCGATATTACTCATTGAATAGACAAGTGCAGCCTTTTTCATTAAATGAGCGTGTGCAGTTTGGTTCACTAAGTAAAGGAGATAGGTTTTTTTCCATTTAAACAAGGAATAAGGATTGAATGATTGAATCATTGATTGTAGTTGAATTAAATGATTTAATTAATGCAGATTATTTCATTGAATGAAAGCGATAAGATTGACACATTGAATGCTCTACGCATTGAATGGACATGAGTTTGCTTGATGGAGTGAATGTGTGCAGTTTGATTGAGACAATGTGTGAAGCTTGTGACAGTGAATGAATGACTGGCTGTATTCATTGAATTGACCAATCTAGTTTGCTTCATGAAGTAAATATGCGCAATTTGTTTGATTGAATCAATGCTTTAAGAGTAACTCTACTCATTGAAATATCATGTGCAGTCTGTTTCATAGAATGAACGAGTGTAGTTGAATTCACTAAATAAGTGAGTTAGGTTTGTTGGATTGTTGCAAGGAATAAGGTTTGAATCATTGAATTATTGATTGTAGATTGATTAAGTGATTCAACGAATGCAGATTGTTTCATTGAATGAAAGCGATAAGCTTGACACAATGAATGAATGAGAGTAGCTCTACTCATTGAATTGACAGTGCAGCCTCTTTCATTGAAAGAACGTGTACAGTTTCATTCACTAAATCAGCGTGTTAAAGTTTCTTTCAATGAATCAAGAATGCGAATTGTTTTATTGAATGAAAGCGTTATGCTTGAAACATCGAATGAATGATAGAAGCTCTACTCATTGAATGAAGACCTACAAGTTTGGTTCATGGAGTGAATGTGTTCAATTTGATTGAGACATGAGTGAAGCTTTTGTGACATTGAATGAATGAGTAGCTGTATTCATTGAATTGACAAATGTAGTTTGCTTCATGATCTAAATGTGTGCAATTTGTTTGATTGAATCAATATGTTAAGAGTAACTCTACTCATTGAATTATCATCTGCAGTCTGTTTCATTGAATGAACGAGTGCAGTAGGATTCACTAAATAAGTGAGTTAGGTTTGTTCGATTGAAACAAGGAATAAGGTTTGAATCATTGATTCAATTATTGTAGTTTGATTCAATGATTCAATGAATGCAGTTTGTTTCATTAAATTGATTGAATTACATTCACTCATTGAATGAACGAGAGTAGCTCTGCTCAATGAATAGAAACATGCAGCGTCTTGCATTGAGTGAACGTATGCAGCTTGGTTCACAAAATAAGGGAGATAGATTTGTTTCATTGACCCAAGGAATAAGGTTTGATGCATTGAATCAATGATTTTAGTTTGATTTAATGATTCAATGAATGCAGTTTGTTTCATTGAATGAGAGCCTTATGCTTGACACATTGAGTGAATGAAATGAGCTCTTCTCATTGAATAGACAATTGCAGCCTCTTTCATTGAATGAACGCTTGCAGATTCGTTCACGAAATAAGCGTGTTAAGTTTGTTTCATTGAAAGATTGAATAACGTTGGATTCACTGAATCAATCATTCAAGTTTGATTCAATGAATCAAGAATGCAGTTTGTTTCGTTAAATGAAAACGGTGAGCTTTACACATTGAATGTATGAGATTACCTCTACTCATTGAATTAAGATGGTCAATTTGGTTCATGTCGTGATAGTGCGCAGTTTGATAGAGACAGTGCGTGAAACTTGTGCCATTGAATGAATGACTGGCTGTATTCATTGAATTGACCAATCCAGTTTGCTTCATGAAGTAAATATGCGCAATTTGTTTGATTGAATCAATGCTTAAAGAGTAACTCTACTCATTGAAATATCATGTGCAGTCTGTTTCATTGAATGAACGAGTGTAGTTGAATTCACTAAATAAGTGAGTTAGGTTTGTTGGATTGTTGCAAGGAATAAGGTTTGAATCATTGAATAATTGATTGTAGATTGATTAAGTGATTCAATGAATGCAGATTGTTTCATTGAATGAAAGCGATAAGCTTGACACAATGAATGAATGAGAGTAGCTCTACTCATTGAATTGACAGTGCAGCCTCTTTCATTGAAAGAACGTGTACAGTTTCATTCACTAAATCAGCGTGTTAAAGTTTCTTTCATTGAAACATTGAATAACGTTTGATGCATTGAAACAATCATTAAAGCTTGATTCAATGAATCAAGAATGCGAATTGTTTCATTGAATGAAAGCGTTATGCTTGAAACATTGAATGATTGATTGAAGCTCTACTCATTGAATGAACACCTACAAGTTTGGTTCATGGAGTGAATGTGTTCAATTTGATTGAGACATGAGTGAAGCTTTTGTGACATTGAATGAATGAGTAGCTGTATTCATTGAATTGACAAATGTTGTTTGCTTCATGATCTAAACGTGTGCAATTTGTTTGATTGAATCAATGTGTTAAGAGTAACTCTACTCATTGAATTATCATCTGCAGTCTGTTTCATTGAATGAACGAGTGCAGTAGGATTCACTAAATAAGTGAGTTAGGTTTGTTCGATTGAAACAAGGAATAAGGTTTGAATCATTGATTCAATTATTGTAGTTTGATTCAATGATTCAATGAATGCAGTTTGTTTCATTAAATTGATTGAATTACATTCACTCATTGAATGAACGAGAGAAGCTCTGCTCAATGAATAGAAACATGCAGCGTCTTGCATTGAGTGAACGTATGCAGCTTGGTTCACAAAATAAGGGAGACAGATTTGTTTCATTGACCCAAGGAATAAGGTTTGATGCATTGAATCAATGATTTTAGTTTGATTTAATGATTCAATGAATGCAGTTTGTTTCATTGAATGAGAGCCTTCTGCTTGACACATTGAGTGAATGAAATGAGCTCTTCTCATTGAATAGACAATTGCAGCCTCTTTCATTGAATGAACGCTTGCAGATTCGTTCACGAAATAAGCGTGTTAAGTTTGTTTCATTGAAAGATTGAATAACGTTGGATTCACTGAATCAATCATTCAAGTTTGATTCAATGAATCAAGAATGCAGTTTGTTTCGTTAAATGAAAACGGTGAGCTTTACACATTGAATGTATGAGATTACCTCTACTCATTGAATTAAGACGGTCAATTTTGTTCATGTCGTGATAGTGCGCAGTTTGATAGAGACAGTGCGTGAAACTTGTGCCATTTAATGATCGATATTACTCATTGAATAGACAAGTGCAGCCTTTTTCATTAAATGAGCGTGTGCAGTTTGGTTCACTAAGTAAAGGAGATAGGTTTGTTCCATTTAAACAAGGAATAAGGATTGAATGATTGAATCATTGATTGTAGTTGAATTAAATGATTTAATTAATGCAGATTATTTCATTGAATGAAAGCGATAAGATTGACACATTGAATGCTCTACGCATTGAATGGACATGAGTTTGCTTGATGGAGTGAATGTGTGCAGTTTGATTGAGACAATGTGTGAAGCTTGTGACAGTGAATGAATGACTGGCTGTATTCATTGAATTGACCAATCTAGTTTGCTTCATGAAGTAAATATGCGCAATTTGTTTGATTGAATCAATGCTTTAAGAGTAACTCTACTCATTGAAATATCATGTGCAGTCTGTTTCATAGAATGAACGAGTGTAGTTGAATTCACTAAATAAGTGAGTTAGGTTTGTTGGATTGTTGCAAGGAATAAGGTTTGAATCATTGAATTATTGATTGTAGATTGATTAAGTGATTCAACGAATGCAGATTGTTTCATTGAATGAAAGCGATAAGCTTGACACAATGAATGAATGAGAGTAGCTCTACTCATTGAATTGACAGTGCAGCCTCTTTCATTGAAAGAACGTGTACAGTTTCATTCACTAAATCAGCGTGTTAAAGTTTCTTTCATTGAAACATTCAATAACGTTTGATGCATTGAAACAATCATTAAAGCTTGATTCAATGAATCAAGAATGCGAATTGTTTTATTGAATGAAAGCGTTATGCTTGAAACATCGAATGAATGATAGAAGCTCTACTCATTGAATGAAGACCTACAAGTTTGGTTCATGGAGTGAATGTGTTCAATTTGATTGAGACATGAGTGAAGCTTTTGTGACATTGAATGAATGAGTAGCTGTATTCATTGAATTGACAAATGTAGTTTGCTTCATGATCTAAATGTGTGCAATTTGTTTGATTGAATCAATATGTTAAGAGTAACTCTACTCATTGAATTATCATCTGCAGTCTGTTTCATTGAATGAACGAGTGCAGTAGGATTCACTAAATAAGTGAGTTAGGTTTGTTCGATTTAAACAAGGAATAAGGTTTGAATCATTGATTCAATTATTGTAGTTTGATTCAATGATTCAATGAATGCAGTTTGTTTCATTAAATTGATTGAATTACATTCACTCATTGAATGAACGAGAGTAGCTCTGCTCAATGAATAGAAACATGCAGCGTCTTGCATTGAGTGAACGTATGCAGCTTGGTTCACAAAATAAGGGAGATAGATTTGTTTCATTGACCCAAGGAATAAGGTTTGATGCATTGAATCAATGATTTTAGTTTGATTTAATGATTCAATGAATGCAGTTTGTTTCATTGAATGAGAGCCTTATGCTTGACACATTGACTGAATGAAATGAGCTCTTCTCATTGAATAGACAATTGCAGCCTCTTTCATTGAATAAACGCTTGCAGATTCGTTCACGAAATAAGCGTGTTAAGTTTGTTTCATTGAAAGATTGAATAACGTTGGATTCACTGAATCAATCATTCAAGTTTGATTCAATGAATCAAGAATGCAGTTTGTTTCGTTAAATGAAAACGGTGAGCTTTACACATTGAATGTATGAGATTACCTCTACTCATTGAATTAAGATGGTCAATTTGGTTCATGTCGTGATAGTGCGCAGTTTGATAGAGACAGTGCGTGAAACTTGTGCCATTGAATGATCGAGAGTACTCATTGAATAGACAAGTGCAGCCTTTTTTATTAAATGAGCGTGTGCAGTTTGGTTCACTAAGTAAAGGAGATAGGTTTGTTCCATTTAAACAAGGAATAAGGATTGAATGATTGAATCATTGATTGTAGTTGAATTAAATGATTTAATTAATGCAGATTATTTCATTGAATGAAAGCGATAAGATTGACACATTGAATGCTCTACGCATTGAATGGACATGAGTTTGCTTGATGGAGTGAATGTGTGCAGTTTGATTGAGACAATGTGTGAAGCTTGTGACAGTGCATGAATGACTGGCTGTATTCATTGAATTGACCAATCCAGTTTGCTTCATGAAGTAAATATGCGCAATTTGTTTGATTGAATCAATGCTTAAAGAGTAACTCTACTCATTGAAATATCATGTGCAGTCTGTTTCATTGAATGAACGAGTGTAGTTGAATTCACTAAATAAGTGAGTTAGGTTTGTTGGATTGTTGCAAGGAATAAGGTTTGAATCATTGAATAATTGATTGTAGATTGATTAAGTGATTCAACGAATGCAGATTGTTTCATTGAATGAAAGCGATAAGCTTGACACAATGAATGAATGAGAGTAGCTCTACTCATTGAATTGACAGTGCAGCCTCTTTCATTGAAAGAACGTGTACAGTTTCATTCACTAAATCAGCGTGTTAAAGTTTCTTTCATTGAAACATTGAATAACGTTTGATGCATTGAAACAATCATTAAAGCTTGATTCAATGAATCAAGAATGCGAATTGTTTTATTGAATGAAAGCGTTATGCTTGAAACATCGAATGAATGATAGAAGCTCTACTCATTGAATGAAGACCTACAAGTTTGGTTCATGGAGTGAATGTGTTCAATTTGATTGAGACATGAGTGAAGCTTTTGTGACATTGAATGAATGAGTAGCTGTAATCATTGAATTGACAAATGTAGTTTGCTTCATGATCTAAATGTGTGCAATTTGTTTGATTGAATCAATATGTTAAGAGTAACTCTACTCATTGAATTATCATCTGCAGTCTGTTTCATTGAATGAACGAGTGCAGTAGGATTCACTAAATAAGTGAGTTAGGTTTGTTCGATTGAAACAAGGAATAAGGTTTGAATCATTGATTCAATTATTGTAGTTTGATTCAATGATTCAATGAATGCAGTTTGTTTCATTAAATTGATTGAATTACATTCACTCATTGAATGAACGAGAGAAGCTCTGCTCAATGAATAGAAATATGCAGCGTCTTGCATTGAGTGAACGTATGCAGCTTGGTTCACAAAATAAGGGAGATAGATTTGTTTCATTGACCCAAGGAATAAGGTTTGATGCATTGAATCAATGATTTTAGTTTGATTTAATGATTCAATGAATGCAGTTTGTTTCATTGAATGAGAGCCTTCTGCTTGACACATTGAGTGAATGAAATGAGCTCTTCTCATTGAATAGACAATTGCAGCCTCTTTCATTGAATAAACGCTTGCAGATTCGTTCACGAAATAAGCGTGTTAAGTTTGTTTCATTGAAAGATTGAATAACGTTGGATTCACTGAATCAATCATTCAAGTTTGATTCAATGAATCAAGAATGCAGTTTGTTTCATTAAATGAAAACGGTGAGCTTTACACATTGAATGTATGAGATTACCTCTACTCATTGAATTAAGACGGTCAATTTTGTTCATGTCGTGATAGTGCGCAGTTTGATAGAGACAGTGCGTGAAACTTGTGCCATTTAATGATCGATATTACTCATTGAATAGACAAGTGCAGCCTTTTTCATTAAATGAGCGTGTGCAGTTTGGTTCACTAAGTAAAGGAGATAGGTTTGTTCCATTTAAACAAGGAATAAGGATTGAATGATTGAATCATTGATTGTAGTTGAATTAAATGATTTAATTAATGCAGATTATTTCATTGAATGAAAGCGATAAGATTGACACATTGAATGCTCTACGCATTGAATGGACATGAGTTTGCTTGATGGAGTGAATGTGTGCAGTTTGATTGAGACAATGTGTGAAGCTTGTGACAGTGAATGAATGACTGGCTGTATTCATTGAATTGACCAATCTAGTTTGCTTCATGAAGTAAATATGCGCAATTTGTTTGATTGAATCAATGCTTTAAGAGTAACTCTACTCATTGAAATATCATGTGCAGTCTGTTTCATAGAATGAACGAGTGTAGTTGAATTCACTAAATAAGTGAGTTAGGTTTGTTGGATTGTTGCAAGGAATAAGGTTTGAATCATTGAATTATTGATTGTAGATTGATTAAGTGATTCAACGAATGCAGATTGTTTCATTGAATGAAAGCGATAAGCTTGACACAATGAATGAATGAGAGTAGCTCTACTCATTGAATTGACAGTGCAGCCTCTTTCATTGAAAGAACGTGTACAGTTTCATTCACTAAATCAGCGTGTTAAAGTTTCTTTCATTGAAACATTGAATAACGTTTGATGCATTGAAACAATCATTAAAGCTTGATTCAATGAATCAAGAATGCGAATTGTTTTATTGAATGAAAGCGTTATGCTTGAAACATCGAATGAATGATAGAAGCTCTACTCATTGAATGAAGACCTACAAGTTTGGTTCATGGAGTTAATGTGTTCAATTTGATTGAGACATGAGTGAAGCTTTTGTGACATTGAATGAATGAGTAGCTGTATTCATTGAATTGACAAATGTAGTTTGCTTCATGATCTAAATGTGTGCAATTTGTTTGATTGAATCAATATGTTAAGAGTAACTCTACTCATTGAATTATCATCTGCAGTCTGTTTCATTGAATGAACGAGTGCAGTAGGATTCACTAAATAAGTGAGTTAGGTTTGTTCGATTGAAACAAGGAATAAGGTTTGAATCATTGATTCAATTATTGTAGTTTGATTCAATGATTCAATGAATGCAGTTTGTTTCATTAAATTGATTGAATTACATTCACTCATTGAATGAACGAGAGAAGCTCTGCTCAATGAATAGAAATATGCAGCGTCTTGCATTGAGTGAACGTATGCAGCTTGGTTCACAAAATAAGGGAGATAGATTTGTTTCATTGACCCAAGGAATAAGGTTTGATGCATTGAATCAATGATTTTAGTTTGATTTAATGATTCAATGAATGCAGTTTGTTTCATTGAATGAGAGCCTTCTGCTTGACACATTGAGTGAATGAAATGAGCTCTTCTCATTGAATAGACAATTGCAGCCTCTTTCATTGAATGAACGCTTGCAGATTCGTTCACGAAATAAGCGTGTTAAGTTTGTTTCATTGAAAGATTGAATAACGTTGGATTCACTGAATCAATCATTCAAGTTTGATTCAATGAATCAAGAATGCAGTTTGTTTCGTTAAATGAAAACGGTGAGCTTTACACATTGAATGTATGAGATTACCTCTACTCATTGAATTAAGACGGTCAATTTTGTTCATGTCGTGATAGTGCGCAGTTTGATAGAGACAGTGCGTGAAACTTGTGCCATTGAATGATCGATATTACTCATTGAATAGACAAGTGCAGCCTTTTTCATTAAATGAGCGTGTGCAGTTTGGTTCACTAAGTAAAGGAGATAGGTTTGTTCCATTTAAACAAGGAATAAGGATTGAATGATTGAATCATTGATTGTAGTTGAATTAAATGATTTAATTAATGCAGATTATTTCATTGAATGAAAGCGATAAGATTGACACATTGAATGCTCTACGCATTGAATGGACATGAGTTTGCTTGATGGAGTGAATGTGTGCAGTTTGATTGAGACAATGTGTGAAGCTTGTGACAGTGAATGAATGAGAGTAGCTCTACTCATTGAATTGACCAATCTAGTTTGCTTCATGAAGTAAATATGCGCAATTTGTTTGATTGAATCAATGCTTTAAGAGTAACTCTACTCATTGAAATATCATGTGCAGTCTGTTTCATAGAATGAACGAGTGTAGTTGAATTCACTAAATAAGTGAGTTAGGTTTGTTGGATTGTTGCAAGGAATAAGGTTTGAATCATTGAATTATTGATTGTAGATTGATTAAGTGATTCAACGAATGCAGATTGTTTCATTGAATGAAAGCGATAAGCTTGACACAATGAATGAATGAGAGTAGCTCTACTCATTGAATTGACAGTGCAGCCTCTTTCATTGAAAGAACGTGTACAGTTTCATTCACTAAATCAGCGTGTTAAAGTTTCTTTCATTGAAACATTGAATAACGTTTGATGCATTGAAACAATCATTAAAGCTTGATTCAATGAATCAAGAATGCGAATTGTTTTATTGAATGAAAGCGTTATGCTTGAAACATCGAATGAATGATAGAAGCTCTACTCATTGAATGAAGACCTACAAGTTTGGTTCATGGAGTGAATGTGTTCAATTTGATTGAGACATGAGTGAAGCTTTTGTGACATTGAATGAATGAGTAGCTGTATTCATTGAATTGACAAATGTAGTTTGCTTCATGATCTAAATGTGTGCAATTTGTTTGATTGAATCAATATGTTAAGAGTAACTCTACTCATTGAATTATCATCTGCAGTCTGTTTCATTGAATGAACGAGTGCAGTAGGATTCACTAAATAAGTGAGTTAGGTTTGTTCGATTGAAACAAGGAATAAGGTTTGAATCATTGATTCAATTATTGTAGTTTGATTCAATGATTCAATGAATGCAGTTTGTTTCATTAAATTGATTGAATTACATTCACTCATTGAATGAACGAGAGTAGCTCTGCTCAATGAATAGAAACATGCAGCGTCTTGCATTGAGTGAACGTATGCAGCTTGGTTCACAAAATAAGGGAGATAGATTTGTTTCATTGACCCAAGGAATAAGGTTTGATGCATTGAATCAATGATTTTAGTTTGATTTAATGATTCAATGAATGCAGTTTGTTTCATTGAATGAGAGCCTTATGCTTGACACATTGACTGAATGAAATGAGCTCTTCTCATTGAATAGACAATTGCAGCCTCTTTCATTGAATAAACGCTTGCAGATTCGTTCACGAAATAAGCGTGTTAAGTTTGTTTCATTGAAAGATTGAATAACGTTGGATTCACTGAATCAATCATTCAAGTTTGATTCAATGAATCAAGAATGCAGTTTGTTTCGTTAAATGAAAACGGTGAGCTTTACACATTGAATGTATGAGATTACCTCTACTCATTGAATTAAGATGGTCAATTTGGTTCATGTCGTGATAGTGCGCAGTTTGATAGAGACAGTGCGTGAAACTTGTGCCATTGAATGATCGAGAGTACTCATTGAATAGACAAGTGCAGCCTTTTTTATTAAATGAGCGTGTGCAGTTTGGTTCACTAAGTAAAGGAGATAGGTTTGTTCCATTTAAACAAGGAATAAGGATTGAATGATTGAATCATTGATTGTAGTTGAATTAAATGATTTAATTAATGCAGATTATTTCATTGAATGAAAGCGATAAGATTGACACATTGAATGCTCTACGCATTGAATGGACATGAGTTTGCTTGATGGAGTGAATGTGTGCAGTTTGATTGAGACAATGTGTGAAGCTTGTGACAGTGCATGAATGACTGGCTGTATTCATTGAATTGACCAATCCAGTTTGCTTCATGAAGTAAATATGCGCAATTTGTTTGATTGAATCAATGCTTAAAGAGTAACTCTACTCATTGAAATATCATGTGCAGTCTGTTTCATTGAATGAACGAGTGTAGTTGAATTCACTAAATAAGTGAGTTAGGTTTGTTGGATTGTTGCAAGGAATAAGGTTTGAATCATTGAATAATTGATTGTAGATTGATTAAGTGATTCAACGAATGCAGATTGTTTCATTGAATGAAAGCGATAAGCTTGACACAATGAATGAATGAGAGTAGCTCTACTCATTGAATTGACAGTGCAGCCTCTTTCATTGAAAGAACGTGTACAGTTTCATTCACTAAATCAGCGTGTTAAAGTTTCTTTCATTGAAACATTGAATAACGTTTGATGCATTGAAACAATCATTAAAGCTTGATTCAATGAATCAAGAATGCGAATTGTTTTATTGAATGAAAGCGTTATGCTTGAAACATCGAATGAATGATAGAAGCTCTACTCATTGAATGAAGACCTACAAGTTTGGTTCATGGAGTGAATGTGTTCAATTTGATTGAGACATGAGTGAAGCTTTTGTGACATTGAATGAATGAGTAGCTGTAATCATTGAATTGACAAATGTAGTTTGCTTCATGATCTAAATGTGTGCAATTTATTTGATTGAATCAATATGTTAAGAGTAACTCTACTCATTGAATTATCATCTGCAGTCTGTTTCATTGAATGAACGAGTGCAGTAGGATTCACTAAATAAGTGAGTTAGGTTTGTTCGATTGAAACAAGGAATAAGGTTTGAATCATTGATTCAATTATTGTAGTTTGATTCAATGATTCAATGAATGCAGTTTGTTTCATTAAATTGATTGAATTACATTCACTCATTGAATGAACGAGAGAAGCTCTGCTCAATGAATAGAAATATGCAGCGTCTTGCATTGAGTGAACGTATGCAGCTTGGTTCACAAAATAAGGGAGATAGATTTGTTTCATTGACCCAAGGAATAAGGTTTGATGCATTGAATCAATGATTTTAGTTTGATTTAATGATTCAATGAATGCAGTTTGTTTCATTGAATGAGAGCCTTCTGCTTGACACATTGAGTGAATGAAATGAGCTCTTCTCATTGAATAGACAATTGCAGCCTCTTTCATTGAATAAACGCTTGCAGATTCGTTCACGAAATAAGCGTGTTAAGTTTGTTTCATTGAAAGATTGAATAACGTTGGATTCACTGAATCAATCATTCAAGTTTGATTCAATGAATCAAGAATGCAGTTTGTTTCATTAAATGAAAACGGTGAGCTTTACACATTGAATGTATGAGATTACCTCTACTCATTGAATTAAGACGGTCAATTTTGTTCATGTCGTGATAGTGCGCAGTTTGATAGAGACAGTGCGTGAAACTTGTGCCATTTAATGATCGATATTACTCATTGAATAGACAAGTGCAGCCTTTTTCATTAAATGAGCGTGTGCAGTTTGGTTCACTAAGTAAAGGAGATAGGTTTGTTCCATTTAAACAAGGAATAAGGATTGAATGATTGAATCATTGATTGTAGTTGAATTAAATGATTTAATTAATGCAGATTATTTCATTGAATGAAAGCGATAAGATTGACACATTGAATGCTCTACGCATTGAATGGACATGAGTTTGCTTGATGGAGTGAATGTGTGCAGTTTGATTGAGACAATGTGTGAAGCTTGTGACAGTGAATGAATGACTGGCTGTATTCATTGAATTGACCAATCTAGTTTGCTTCATGAAGTAAATATGCGCAATTTGTTTGATTGAATCAATGCTTTAAGAGTAACTCTACTCATTGAAATATCATGTGCAGTCTGTTTCATAGAATGAACGAGTGTAGTTGAATTCACTAAATAAGTGAGTTAGGTTTGTTGGATTGTTGCAAGGAATAAGGTTTGAATCATTGAATTATTGATTGTAGATTGATTAAGTGATTCAACGAATGCAGATTGTTTCATTGAATGAAAGCGATAAGCTTGACACAATGAATGAATGAGAGTAGCTCTACTCATTGAATTGACAGTGCAGCCTCTTTCATTGAAAGAACGTGTACAGTTTCATTCACTAAATCAGCGTGTTAAAGTTTCTTTCATTGAAACATTGAATAACGTTTGATGCATTGAAACAATCATTAAAGCTTGATTCAATGAATCAAGAATGTGAATTGTTTTATTGAATGAAAGCGTTATGCTTGAAACATCGAATGAATGATAGAAGCTCTACTCATTGAATGAAGACCTACAAGTTTGGTTCATGGAGTTAATGTGTTCAATTTGATTGAGACATGAGTGAAGCTTTTGTGACATTGAATGAATGAGTAGCTGTATTCATTGAATTGACAAATGTAGTTTGCTTCATGATCTAAATGTGTGCAATTTGTTTGATTGAATCAATATGTTAAGAGTAACTCTACTCATTGAATTATCATCTGCAGTCTGTTTCATTGAATGAACGAGTGCAGTAGGATTCACTAAATAAGTGAGTTAGGTTTGTTCGATTGAAACAAGGAATAAGGTTTGAATCATTGATTCAATTATTGTAGTTTGATTCAATGATTCAATGAATGCAGTTTGTTTCATTAAATTGATTGAATTACATTCACTCATTGAATGAACGAGAGAAGCTCTGCTCAATGAATAGAAATATGCAGCGTCTTGCATTGAGTGAACGTATGCAGCTTGGTTCACAAAATAAGGGAGATAGATTTGTTTCATTGACCCAAGGAATAAGGTTTGATGCATTGAAGCAATGATTTTAGTTTGATTTAATGATTCAATGAATGCAGTTTGTTTCATTGAATGAGAGCCTTCTGCTTGACACATTGAGTGAATGAAATGAGCTCTTCTCATTGAATAGACAATTGCAGCCTCTTTCATTGAATGAACGCTTGCAGATTCGTTCACGAAATAAGCGTGTTAAGTTTGTTTCATTGAAAGATTGAATAACGTTGGATTCACTGAATCAATCATTCAAGTTTGATTCAATGAATCAAGAATGCAGTTTGTTTCGTTAAATGAAAACGGTGAGCTTTACACATTGAATGTATGAGATTACCTCTACTCATTGAATTAAGATGGTCAATTTGGTTCATGTCGTGATAGTGCGCAGTTTGATAGAGACAGTGCGTGAAACTTGTGCCATTGAATGATCGAGAGTACTCATTGAATAGACAAGTGCAGCCTTTTTTATTAAATGAGCGTGTGCAGTTTGGTTCACTAAGTAAAGGAGATAGGTTTGTTCCATTTAAACAAGGAATAAGGATTGAATGATTGAATCATTGATTGTAGTTGAATTAAATGATTTAATTAATGCAGATTATTTCAT
Organism: Chiloscyllium punctatum; assembly: GCF_047496795.1. Classification (NCBI taxonomy): domain Eukaryota; kingdom Metazoa; phylum Chordata; class Chondrichthyes; order Orectolobiformes; family Hemiscylliidae; genus Chiloscyllium; species Chiloscyllium punctatum. The sequence goes on along the minus strand of NC_092776.1, from coordinate 64,829,433 downwards.
TGAATGAAAGCAATAAGATTGACACATTGAATGCTCTACGCATTGAATGGACATGAGTTTGCTTGATGGAGTGAATGTCTGCAGTTTGATTGAGACAATGTGTGAAGCTTGTGACAGTGCATGAATGACTGGCTGTATTCATTGAATTGACCAATCCAGTTTGCTTCATGAAGTAAATATGCGCAATTTGTTTGATTGAATCAATGCTTAAAGAGTAACTCTACTCATTGAAATATCATGTGCAGTCTGTTTCATTGAATGAACGAGTGTAGTTGAATTCACTAAATAAGTGAGTTAGGTTTGTTGGATTGTTGCAAGGAATAAGGTTTGAATCATTGAATAATTGATTGTAGATTGATTAAGTGATTCAACGAATGCAGATTGTTTCATTGAATGAAAGCGATAAGCTTGACACAATGAATGAATGAGAGTAGCTCTACTCATTGAATTGACAGTGCAGCCTCTTTCATTGAAAGAACGTGTACAGTTTCATTCACTAAATCAGCGTGTTAAAGTTTCTTTCATTGAAACATTGAATAACGTTTGATGCATTGAAACAATCATTAAAGCTTGATTCAATGAATCAAGAATGCGAATTGTTTTATTGAATGAAAGCGTTATGCTTGAAACATCGAATGAATGATAGAAGCTCTACTCATTGAATGAAGACCTACAAGTTTGGTTCATGGAGTGAATGTGTTCAATTTGATTGAGACATGAGTGAAGCTTTTGTGACATTGAATGAATGAGTAGCTGTAATCATTGAATTGACAAATGTAGTTTGCTTCATGATCTAAATGTGTGCAATTTGTTTGATTGAATCAATATGTTAAGAGTAACTCTACTCATTGAATTATCATCTGCAGTCTGTTTCATTGAATGAACGAGTGCAGTAGGATTCACTAAATAAGTGAGTTAGGTTTGTTCGATTGAAACAAGGAATAAGGTTTGAATCATTGATTCAATTATTGTAGTTTGATTCAATGATTCAATGAATGCAGTTTGTTTCATTAAATTGATTGAATTACATTCACTCATTGAATGAACGAGAGAAGCTCTGCTCAATGAATAGAAATATGCAGCGTCTTGCATTGAGTGAACGTATGCAGCTTGGTTCACAAAATAAGGGAGATAGATTTGTTTCATTGACCCAAGGAATAAGGTTTGATGCATTGAATCAATGATTTTAGTTTGATTTAATGATTCAATGAATGCAGTTTGTTTCATTGAATGAGAGCCTTCTGCTTGACACATTGAGTGAATGAAATGAGCTCTTCTCATTGAATAGACAATTGCAGCCTCTTTCATTGAATAAACGCTTGCAGATTCGTTCACGAAATAAGCGTGTTAAGTTTGTTTCATTGAAAGATTGAATAACGTTGGATTCACTGAATCAATCATTAAAGTTTGATTCAATGAATCAAGAATGCAGTTTGTTTCATTAAATGAAAACGGTGAGCTTTACACATTGAATGTATGAGATTACCTCTACTCATTGAATTAAGACGGTCAATTTTGTTCATGTCGTGATAGTGCGCAGTTTGATAGAGACAGTGCGTGAAACTTGTGCCATTTAATGATCGATATTACTCATTGAATAGACAAGTGCAGCCTTTTTCATTAAATGAGCGTGTGCAGTTTGGTTCACTAAGTAAAGGAGATAGGTTTGTTCCATTTAAACAAGGAATAAGGATTGAATGATTGAATCATTGATTGTAGTTGAATTAAATGATTTAATTAATGCAGATTATTTCATTGAATGAAAGCGATAAGATTGACACATTGAATGCTCTACGCATTGAATGGACATGAGTTTGCTTGATGGAGTGAATGTGTGCAGTTTGATTGAGACAATGTGTGAAGCTTGTGACAGTGAATGAATGACTGGCTGTATTCATTGAATTGACCAATCTAGTTTGCTTCATGAAGTAAATATGCGCAATTTGTTTGATTGAATCAATGCTTTAAGAGTAACTCTACTCATTGAAATATCATGTGCAGTCTGTTTCATAGAATGAACGAGTGTAGTTGAATTCACTAAATAAGTGAGTTAGGTTTGTTGGATTGTTGCAAGGAATAAGGTTTGAATCATTGAATTATTGATTGTAGATTGATTAAGTGATTCAACGAATGCAGATTGTTTCATTGAATGAAAGCGATAAGCTTGACACAATGAATGAATGAGAGTAGCTCTACTCATTGAATTGACAGTGCAGCCTCTTTCATTGAAAGAACGTGTACAGTTTCATTCACTAAATCAGCGTGTTAAAGTTTCTTTCATTGAAACATTGAATAACGTTTGATGCATTGAAACAATCATCAAAGCTTGATTCAATGAATCAAGAATGCGAATTGTTTTATTGAATGAAAGCGTTATGCTTGAAACATCGAATGAATGATAGAAGCTCTACTCATTGAATGAAGACCTACAAGTTTGGTTCATGGAGTGAATGTGTTCAATTTGATTGAGACATGAGTGAAGCTTTTGTGACATTGAATGAATGAGTAGCTGTATTCATTGAATTGACAAATGTAGTTTGCTTCATGATCTAAATGTGTGCAATTTGTTTGATTGAATCAATATGTTAAGAGTAACTCTACTCATTGAATTATCATCTGCAGTCTGTTTCATTGAATGAACGAGTGCAGTAGGATTCACTAAATAAGTGAGTTAGGTTTGTTCGATTGAAACAAGGAATAAGGTTTGAATCATTGATTCAATTATTGTAGTTTGATTCAATGATTCAATGAATGCAGTTTGTTTCATTAAATTGATTGAATTACATTCACTCATTGAATGAACGAGAGTAGCTCTGCTCAATGAATAGAAACATGCAGCGTCTTGCATTGAGTGAACGTATGCAGCTTGGTTCACAAAATAAGGGAGATAGATTTGTTTCATTGACCCAAGGAATAAGGTTTGATGCATTGAATCAATGATTTTAGTTTGATTTAATGATTCAATGAATGCAGTTTGTTTCATTGAATGAGAGCCTTATGCTTGACACATTGAGTGAATGAAATGAGCTCTTCTCATTGAATAGACAATTGCAGCCTCTTTCATTGAATGAACGCTTGCAGATTCGTTCACGAAATAAGCGTGTTAAGTTTGTTTCATTGAAAGATTGAATAACGTTGGATTCACTGAATCAATCATTCAAGTTTGATTCAATGAATCAAGAATGCAGTTTGTTTCGTTAAATGAAAACGGTGAGCTTTACACATTGAATGTATGAGATTACCTCTACTCATTGAATTAAGATGGTCAATTTGGTTCATGTCGTGATAGTGCGCAGTTTGATAGAGACAGTGCGTGAAACTTGTGCCATTGAATGAATGACTGGCTGTATTCATTGAATTGACCAATCCAGTTTGCTTCATGAAGTAAATATGCGCAATTTGTTTGATTGAATCAATGCTTAAAGAGTAACTCTACTCATTGAAATATCATGTGCAGTCTGTTTCATTGACTGAACGAGTGTAGTTGAATTCACTAAATAAGTGAGTTAGGTTTGTTGGATTGTTGCAAGGAATAAGGTTTGAATCATTGAATAATTGATTGTAGATTGATTAAGTGATTCAATGAATGCAGATTGTTTCATTGAATGAAAGCGATAAGCTTGACACAATGAATGAATGAGAGTAGCTCTACTCATTGAATTGACAGTGCAGCCTCTTTCATTGAAAGAACGTGTACAGTTTCATTCACTAAATCAGCGTGTTAAAGTTTGTTTCATTGAAACATTGAATAACGTTTGATGCATTGAAACAATCATTAAAGCTTGATTCAATGAATCAAGAATGCGAATTGTTTCATTGAATGAAAGCGTTATGCTTGAAACATTGAATGATTGATTGAAGCTCTACTCATTGAATGAAGACCTACAAGTTTGGTTCATGGAGTGAATGTGTTCAATTTGATTGAGACATGAGTGAAGCTTTTGTGACATTGAATGAATGAGTAGCTGTATTCATTGAATTGACAAATGTTGTTTGCTTCATGATCTAAACGTGTGCAATTTGTTTGATTGAATCAATGTGTTAAGAGTAACTCTACTCATTGAATTATCATCTGCAGTCTGTTTCATTGAATGAACGAGTGCAGTAGGATTCACTAAATAAGTGAGTTAGGTTTGTTCGATTGAAACAAGGAATAAGGTTTGAATCATTGATTCAATTATTGTAGTTTGATTCAATGATTCAATGAATGCAGTTTGTTTCATTAAATTGATTGAATTACATTCACTCATTGAATGAACGAGAGAAGCTCTGCTCAATGAATAGAAACATGCAGCGTCTTGCATTGAGTGAACGTATGCAGCTTGGTTCACAAAATAAGGGAGATAGATTTGTTTCATTGACCCAAGGAATAAGGTTTGATGCATTGAATCAATGATTTTAGTTTGATTTAATGATTCAATGAATGCAGTTTGTTTCATTGAATGAGAGCCTTATGCTTGACACATTGAGTGAATGAAATGAGCTCTTCTCATTGAATAGACAATTGCAGCCTCTTTCATTGAATGAACGCTTGCAGATTCGTTCACGAAATAAGCGTGTTAAGTTTGTTTCATTGAAAGATTGAATAACGTTGGATTCACTGAATCAATCATTCAAGTTTGATTCAATGAATCAAGAATGCAGTTTGTTTCGTTAAATGAAAACGGTGAGCTTTACACATTGAATGTATGAGATTACCTCTACTCATTGAATTAAGACGGTCAATTTTGTTCATGTCGTGATAGTGCGCAGTTTGATAGAGACAGTGCGTGAAACTTGTGCCATTTAATGATCGATATTACTCATTGAATAGACAAGTGCAGCCTTTTTCATTAAATGAGCGTGTGCAGTTTGGTTCACTAAGTAAAGGAGATAGGTTTGTTCCATTTAAACAAGGAATAAGGATTGAATGATTGAATCATTGATTGTAGTTGAATTAAATGATTTAATTAATGCAGATTATTTCATTGAATGAAAGCGATAAGATTGACACATTGAATGCTCTACGCATTGAATGGACATGAGTTTGCTTGATGGAGTGAATGTCTGCAGTTTGATTGAGACAATGTGTGAAGCTTGTGACAGTGAATGAATGACTGGCTGTATTCATTGAATTGACCAATCTAGTTTGCTTCATGAAGTAAATATGCGCAATTTGTTTGATTGAATCAATGCTTTAAGAGTAACTCTACTCATTGAAATATCATGTGCAGTCTGTTTCATAGAATGAACGAGTGTAGTTGAATTCACTAAATAAGTGAGTTAGGTTTGTTCGATTGTTGCAAGGAATAAGGTTTGAATCATTGAATTATTGATTGTAGATTGATTAAGTGATTCAACGAATGCAGATTGTTTCATTGAATGAAAGCGATAAGCTTGACACAATGAATGAATGAGAGTAGCTCTACTCATTGAATTGACAGTGCAGCCTCTTTCATTGAAAGAACGTGTACAGTTTCATTCACTAAATCAGCGTGTTAAAGTTTGTTTCATTGAAACATTGAATAACGTTTGATGCATTGAAACAATCATTAAAGCTTGATTCAATGAATCAAGAATGCGAATTGTTTTATTGAATGAAAGCGTTATGCTTGAAACATCGAATGAATGATAGAAGCTCTACTCATTGAATGAAGACCTACAAGTTTGGTTCATGGAGTGAATGTGTTCAATTTGATTGAGACATGAGTGAAGCTTTTGTGACATTGAATGAATGAGTAGCTGTATTCATTGAATTGACAAATGTAGTTTGCTTCATGATCTAAATGTGTGCAATTTATTTGATTGAATCAATATGTTAAGAGTAACTCTACTCATTGAATTATCATCTGCAGTCTGTTTCATTGAATGAACGAGTGCAGTAGGATTCACTAAATAAGTGAGTTAGGTTTGTTCGATTGAAACAAGGAATAAGGTTTGAATCATTGATTCAATTATTGTAGTTTGATTCAATGATTCAATGAATGCAGTTTGTTTCATTAAATTGATTGAATTACATTCACTCATTGAATGAACGAGAGAAGCTCTGCTCAATGAATAGAAACATGCAGCGTCTTGCATTGAGTGAACGTATGCAGCTTGGTTCACAAAATAAGGGAGATAGATTTGTTTCATTGACCCAAGGAATAAGGTTTGATGCATTGAATCAATGATTTTAGTTTGATTTAATGATTCAATGAATGCAGTTTGTTTCATTGAATGAGAGCCTTCTGCTTGACACATTGAGTGAATGAAATGAGCTCTTCTCATTGAATAGACAATTGCAGCCTCTTTCATTGAATGAACGCTTGCAGATTCGTTCACGAAATAAGCGTGTTATGTTTGTTTCATTGAAAGATTGAATAACGTTGGATTCACTGAATCAATCATTCAAGTTTGATTCAATGAATCAAGAATGCAGTTTGTTTCGTTAAATGAAAACGGTGAGCTTTACACATTGAATGTATGAGATTACCTCTACTCATTGAATTAAGACGGTCAATTTTGTTCATGTCGTGATAGTGCGCAGTTTGATAGAGCCAGCGCGTGAAACTTGTGCCATTGAATGATCGAGAGTACTCATTGAATAGACAAGTGCAGCCTTTTTCATTAAATGAGCGTGTGCAGTTTGGTTCACTAAGTAAAGGAGATAGGTTTGTTCCATTTAAACAAGGAATAAGGATTGAATGATTGAATCATTGATTGTAGTTGAATTAAATGATTTAATTAATGCAGATTATTTCATTGAATGAAAGCGATAAGATTGACACATTGAATGCTCTACGCATTGAATGGACATGAGTTTGCTTGATGGAGTGAATGTGTGCAGTTTGATTGAGACAATGTGTGAAGCTTGTGACAGTGAATGAATGACTGGCTGTATTCATTGAATTGACCAATCCAGTTTGCTTCATGAAGTAAATATGCGCAATTTGTTTGATTGAATCAATGCTTAAAGAGTAACTCTACTCATTGAAATATCATGTGCAGTCTGTTTCAGTGAATGAACGAGTGTAGTTGAATTCACTAAATAAGTGAGTTAGGTTTGTTGGATTGTTGCAAGGAATAAGGTTTGAATCATTGAATAATTGATTGTAGATTGATTAAGTGATTCAACGAATGCAGATTGTTTCATTGAATGAAAGCGATAAGCTTGACACAATGAATGAATGAGAGTAGCTCTACTCATTGAATTGACAGTGCAGCCTCTTTCATTGAAAGAACGTGTACAGTTTCATTCACTAAATCAGCGTGTTAAAGTTTCTTTCATTGAAACATTGAATAACGTTTGATGCATTGAAACAATCATTAAAGCTTGATTCAATGAAACAAGAATGCGAATTGTTTTATTGAATGAAAGCGTTATGCTTGAAACCTCGAATGAATGATAGAAGCTCTACTCATTGAATGAAGACCTACAAGTTTGGTTCATGGAGTGAATGTGTTCAATTTGATTGAGACATGAGTGAAGCTTTTGTGACATTGAATGAATGAGTAGCTGTAATCATTGAATTGACAAATGTAGTTTGCTTCATGATCTAAATGTGTGCAATTTGTTTGATTGAATCAATATGTTAAGAGTAACTCTACTCATTGAATTATCATCTGCAGTCTGTTTCATTGAATGAACGAGTGCAGTAGGATTCACTAAATAAGTGAGTTAGGTTTGTTCGATTGAAACAAGGAATAAGGTTTGAATCATTGATTCAATTATTGTAGTTTGATTCAATGATTCAATGAATGCAGTTTGTTTCATTAAATTGATTGAATTACATTCACTCATTGAATGAACAAGAGAAGCTCTGCTCAATGAATAGAAACATGCAGCGTCTTGCATTGAGTGAACGTATGCAGCTTGGTTCACAAAATAAGGGAGATAGATTTGTTTCATTGACCCAAGGAATAAGGTTTGATGCATTGAATCAATGATTTTAGTTTGATTTAATGATTCAATGAATGCAGTTTGTTTCATTGAATGAGAGCCTTCTGCTTGACACATTGAGTGAATGAAATGAGCTCTTCTCATTGAATAGACAATTGCAGCCTCTTTCATTGAATAAACGCTTGCAGATTCGTTCACGAAATAAGCGTGTTAAGTTTGTTTCATTGAAAGATTGAATAACGTTGGATTCACTGAATCAATCATTCAAGTTTGATTCAATGAATCAAGAATGCAGTTTGTTTCGTTAAATGAAAACGGTGAGCTTTACACATTGAATGTATGAGATTACCTCTACTCATTGAATTAAGACGGTCAATTTGGTTCATGTCGTGATAGTGCGCAGTTTGATAGAGCCAGCGCGTGAAACTTGTGCCATTGAATGATCGAGAGTACTCATTGAATAGACAAGTGCAGCCTTTTTCATTAAATGAGCGTGTGCAGTTTGGTTCACTAAGTAAAGGAGATAGGTTTGTTCCATTTAAACAAGGAATAAGGATTGAATGATTGAATCATTGATTGTAGTTGAATTAAATGATTTAATTAATGCAGATTATTTCATTGAATGAAAGCGATAAGATTGACACATTGAATGCTCTACGCATTGAATGGACATGAGTTTGCTTGATGGAGTGAATGTGTGCAGTTTGATTGAGACAATGTGTGAAGCTTGTGACAGTGAATGAATGACTGGCTGTATTCATTGAATTGACCAATCTAGTTTGCTTCATGAAGTAAATATGCACAATTTGTTTGATTGAATCAATGCTTTAAGAGTAACTCTACTCATTGAAATATCATGTGCAGTCTGTTTCATAGAATGAACGAGTGTAGTTGAATTCACTAAATAAGTGAGTTAGGTTTGTTCGATTGTTGCAAGGAATAAGGTTTGAATCATTGAATTATTGATTGTAGATTGATTAAGTGATTCAACGAATGCAGATTGTTTCATTGAATGAAAGCGATAAGCTTGACACAATGAATGAATGAGAGTAGCTCTACTCATTGAATTGACAGTGCAGCCTCTTTCATTGAAAGAACGTGTACAGTTTCATTCACTAAATCAGCGTGTTAAAGTTTCTTTCATTGAAACATTGAATAACGTTTGATGCATTGAAACAATCATTAAAGCTTGATTCAATGAATCAAGAATGCGAATTGTTTCATTGAATGAAAGCGTTATGCTTGAAACATTGAATGATTGATTGAAGCACTACTCATTGAATGAACACCTACAAGTTTGGTTCATGGAGTGAATGTGTTCAATTTGATTGAGACATGAGTGAAGCTTTTGTGACATTGAATGCATGAGTAGCTGTATTCATTGAATTGACAAATGTAGTTTGCTTCATGATCTAAACGTGTGCAATTTGTTTGATTGAATCAATGTGTTAAGAGTAACTCTACTCATTGAATTATCATCTGCAGTCTGTTTCATTGAATGAACGAGTGCAGTAGGATTCACTAAATAAGTGAGTTAGGTTTGTTCGATTGAAACAAGGAATAAGGTTTGAATCATTGATTCAATTATTGTAGTTTGATTCAATGATTCAATGAATGCAGTTTGTTTCATTAAATTGATTGAATTACATTCACTCATTGAATGAACGAGAGAAGCTCTGCTCAATGAATAGAAACATGCAGCGTCTTGCATTGAGTGAACGTATGCAGCTTGGTTCACAAAATAAGGGAGATAGATTTGTTTCATTGACCCAAGGAATAAGGTTTGATGCATTGAATCAATGATTTTAGTTTGATTTAATGATTCAATGAATGCAGTTTGTTTCGTTGAATGAGAGCCTTCTGCTTGACACATTGAGTGAATGAAATGAGCTCTTCTCATTGAATAGACAATTGCAGCCTCTTTCATTGAATAAACGCTTGCAGATTCGTTCACGAAATAAGCGTGTTAAGTTTGTTTCATTGAAAGATTGAATAACGTTGGATTCACTGAATCAATCATTAAAGTTTGATTCAATGAATCAAGAATGCAGTTTGTTTCGTTAAATGAAAACGGTGAGCTTTACACATTGAATGTATGAGATTACCTCTACTCATTGAATTAAGACGGTCAATTTGGTTCATGTCGTGATAGTGCGCAGTTTGATAGAGCCAGCGCGTGAAACTTGTGCCATTGAATGATCGAGAGTACTCATTGAATAGACAAGTGCAGCCTTTTTCATTAAATGAGCGTGTGCAGTTTGGTTCACTAAGTAAAGGAGATAGGTTTGTTCCATTTAAACAAGGAATAAGGATTGAATGATTGAATCATTGATTGTAGTTGAATTAAATGATTTAATTAATGCAGATTATTTCATTGAATGAAAGCGATAAGATTGACACATTGAATGCTCTACGCATTGAATGGACATGAGTTTGCTTGATGGAGTGAATGTGTGCAGTTTGATTGAGACAATGTGTGAAGCTTGTGACAGTGAATGAATGACTGGCTGTATTCATTGAATTGACCAATCTAGTTTGCTTCATGAAGTAAATATGCACAATTTGTTTGATTGAATCAATGCTTTAAGAGTAACTCTACTCATTGAAATATCATGTGCAGTCTGTTTCATAGAATGAACGAGTGTAGTTGAATTCACTAAATAAGTGAGTTAGGTTTGTTCGATTGTTGCAAGGAATAAGGTTTGAATCATTGAATTATTGATTGTAGATTGATTAAGTGATTCAACGAATGCAGATTGTTTCATTGAATGAAAGCGATAAGCTTGACACAATGAATGAATGAGAGTAGCTCTACTCATTGAATTGACAGTGCAGCCTCTTTCATTGAAAGAACGTGTACAGTTTCATTCACTAAATCAGCGTGTTAAAGTTTCTTTCATTGAAACATTGAATAACGTTTGATGCATTGAAACAATCATTAAAGCTTGATTCAATGAATCAAGAATGCGAATTGTTTCATTGAATGAAAGCGTTATGCTTGAAACATTGAATGATTGATTGAAGCACTACTCATTGAATGAACACCTACAAGTTTGGTTCATGGAGTGAATGTGTTCAATTTGATTGAGACATGAGTGAAGCTTTTGTGACATTGAATGCATGAGTAGCTGTATTCATTGAATTGACAAATGTAGTTTGCTTCATGATGTAAACGTGTGCAATTTGTTTGATTGAATCAATGTGTTAAGAGTAACTCTACTCATTGAATTATCATCTGCAGTCTGTTTCATTGAATGAACGAGTGCAGTAGGATTCACTAAATAAGTGAGTTAGGTTTGTTCGATTGAAACAAGGAATAAGGTTTGAATCATTGATTCAATTATTGTAGTTTGATTCAATGATTCAATGAATGCAGTTTGTTTCATTAAATTGATTGAATTACATTCACTCATTGAATGAACGAGAGAAGCTCTGCTCAATGAATAGAAACATGCAGCGTCTTGCATTGAGTGAACGTATGCAGCTTGGTTCACAAAATAAGGGAGATAGATTTGTTTCATTGACCCAAGGAATAAGGTTTGATGCATTGAATCAATGATTTTAGTTTGATTTAATGATTCAATGAATGCAGTTTGTTTCATTGAATGAGAGCCTTATGCTTGACACATTGACTGAATGAAATGAGCTCTTCTCATTGAATAGACAATTGCAGCCTCTTTCATTGAATGAACGCTTGCAGATTCGTTCACGAAATAAGCGTGTTAAGTTTGTTTCATTGAAAGATTGAATAACGTTGGATTCACTGAATCAATCATTAAAGTTTGATTCAATGAATCAAGAATGCAGTTTGTTTCGTTAAATGAAAACGGTGAGCTTTACACATTGAATGTATGAGATTACCTCTACTCATTGAATTAAGACGGTCAATTTGGTTCATGTCGTGATAGTGCGCAGTTTGATAGAGACAGTGCGTGAAACTTGTGCCATTGAATGATCGATATTACTCATTGAATAGACAAGTGCAGCCTTTTTCATTAAATGAGCGTGTGCAGTTTGGTTCACTAAGTAAAGGAGATAGGTTTGTTCCATTTAAACAAGGAATAAGGATTGAATGATTGAATCATTGATTGTAGTTGAATTAAATGATTTAATTAATGCAGATTATTTCATTGAATGAAAGCGATAAGATTGACACATTGAATGCTCTACGCATTGAATGGACATGAGTTTGCTTGATGGAGTGAATGTGTGCAGTTTGATTGAGACAATGTGTGAAGCTTGTGACAGTGAATGAATGACTGGCTGTATTCATTGAATTGACCAATCTAGTTTGCTTCATGAAGTAAATATGCGCAATTTGTTTGATTGAATCAATGCTTTAAGAGTAACTCTACTCATTGAAATATCATGTGCAGTCTGTTTCATAGAATGAACGAGTGTAGTTGAATTCACTAAATAAGTGAGTTAGGTTTGTTGGATTGTTGCAAGGAATAAGGTTTGAATCATTGAATTATTGATTGTAGATTGATTAAGTGATTCAACGAATGCAGATTGTTTCATTGAATGAAAGCGATAAGCTTGACACAATGAATGAATGAGAGTAGCTCTACTCATTGAATTGACAGTGCAGCCTCTTTCATTGAAAGAACGTGTACAGTTTCATTCACTAAATCAGCGTGTTAAAGTTTCTTTCATTGAAACATTGAATAACGTTTGATGCATTGAAACAATCATTAAAGCTTGATTCAATGAATCAAGAATGCGAATTGTTTCATTGAATGAAAGCGTTATGCTTGAAACATTGAATGATTGATTGAAGCACTACTCATTGAATGAACACCTACAAGTTTGGTTCATGGAGTGAATGTGTTCAATTTGATTGAGACATGAGTGAAGCTTTTGTGACATTGAATGCATGAGTAGCTGTATTCATTGAATTGACAAATGTAGTTTGCTTCATGATCTAAACGTGTGCAATTTGTTTGATTGAATCAATGTGTTAAGAGTAACTCTACTCATTGAATTATCATCTGCAGTCTGTTTCATTGAATGAACGAGTGCAGTAGGATTCACTAAATAAGTGAGTTAGGTTTGTTCGATTGAAACAAGGAATAAGGTTTGAATCATTGATTCAATTATTGTAGTTTGATTCAATGATTCAATGAATGCAGTTTGTTTCATTAAATTGATTGAATTACATTCACTCATTGAATGAACGAGAGAAGCTCTGCTCAATGAATAGAAACATGCAGCGTCTTGCATTGAGTGAACGTATGCAGCTTGGTTCACAAAATAAGGGAGATAGATTTGTTTCATTGACCCAAGGAATAAGGTTTGATGCATTGAATCAATGATTTTAGTTTGATTTAATGATTCAATGAATGCAGTTTGTTTCATTGAATGAGAGCCTTATGCTTGACACATTGACTGAATGAAATGAGCTCTTCTCATTGAATAGACAATTGCAGCCTCTTTCATTGAATGAACGCTTGCAGATTCGTTCACGAAATAAGCGTGTTATGTTTGTTTCATTGAAAGATTGAATAACGTTGGATTCACTGAATCAATCATTAAAGTTTGATTCAATGAATCAAGAATGCAGTTTGTTTCGTTAAATGAAAACGGTGAGCTTTACACATTGAATGTATGAGATTACCTCTACTCATTGAATTAAGACGGTCAATTTGGTTCATGTCGTGATAGTGCGCAGTTTGATAGAGACAGTGCGTGAAACTTGTGCCATTGAATGATCGATATTACTCATTGAATAGACAAGTGCAGCCTTTTTCATTAAATGAGCGTGTGCAGTTTGGTTCACTAAGTAAAGGAGATAGGTTTGTTCCATTTAAACAAGGAATAAGGATTGAATGATTGAATCATTGATTGTAGTTGAATTAAATGATTTAATTAATGCAGATTATTTCATTGAATGAAAGCGATAAGATTGACACATTGAATGCTCTACGCATTGAATGGACATGAGTTTGCTTGATGGAGTGAATGTGTGCAGTTTGATTGAGACAATGTGTGAAGCTTGTGACAGTGAATGAATGACTGGCTGTATTCATTGAATTGACCAATCTAGTTTGCTTCATGAAGTAAATATGCGCAATTTGTTTGATTGAATCAATGCTTTAAGAGTAACTCTACTCATTGAAATATCATGTGCAGTCTGTTTCATAGAATGAACGAGTGTAGTTGAATTCACTAAATAAGTGAGTTAGGTTTGTTGGATTGTTGCAAGGAATAAGGTTTGAATCATTGAATTATTGATTGTAGATTGATTAAGTGATTCAACGAATGCAGATTGTTTCATTGAATGAAAGCGATAAGCTTGACACAATGAATGAATGAGAGTAGCTCTACTCATTGAATTGACAGTGCAGCCTCTTTCATTGAAAGAACGTGTACAGTTTCATTCACTAAATCAGCGTGTTAAAGTTTCTTTCATTGAAACATTGAATAACGTTTGATGCATTGAAACAATCATTAAAGCTTGATTCAATGAATCAAGAATGCGAATTGTTTTATTGAATGAAAGCGTTATGCTTGAAACATCGAATGAATGATAGAAGCTCTACTCATTGAATGAAGACCTACAAGTTTGGTTCATGGAGTGAATGTGTTCAATTTGATTGAGACATGAGTGAAGCTTTTGTGACATTGAATGAATGAGTAGCTGTATTCATTGAATTGACAAATGTAGTTTGCTTCATGATCTAAATGTGTGCAATTTGTTTGATTGAATCAATATGTTAAGAGTAACTCTACTCATTGAATTATCATCTGCAGTCTGTTTCATTGAATGAACGAGTGCAGTAGGATTCACTAAATAAGTGAGTTAGGTTTGTTCGATTGAAACAAGGAATAAGGTTTGAATCATTGATTCAATTATTGTAGTTTGATTCAATGATTCAATGAATGCAGTTTGTTTCATTAAATTGATTGAATTACATTCACTCATTGAATGAACGAGAGAAGCTCTGCTCAATGAATAGATACATGCAGCGTCTTGCATTGAGTGAACGTATGCAGCTTGGTTCACAAAATAAGGGAGATAGATTTGTTTCATTGACCCAAGGAATAAGGTTTGATGCATTGAATCAATGATTTTAGTTTGATTTAATGATTCAATGAATGCAGTTTGTTTCATTGAATGAGAGCCTTCTGCTTGACACATTGAGTGAATGAAATGAGCTCTTCTCATTGAATAGACAATTGCAGCCTCTTTCATTGAATGAACGCTTGCAGATTCGTTCACGAAATAAGCGTGTTATGTTTGTTTCATTGAAAGATTGAATAACGTTGGATTCACTGAATCAATCATTCAAGTTTGATTCAATGAATCAAGAATGCAGTTTGTTTCGTTAAATGAAAACGGTGAGCTTTACACATTGAATGTATGAGATTACCTCTACTCATTGAATTAAGACGGTCAATTTGGTTCATGTCGTGATAGTGCGCAGTTTGATAGAGCCAGCGCGTGAAACTTGTGCCATTGAATGATCGAGAGTACTCATTGAATAGACAAGTGCAGCCTTTTTCATTAAATGAGCGTGTGCAGTTTGGTTCACTAAGTAAAGGAGATAGGTTTGTTCCATTTAAACAAGGAATAAGGATTGAATGATTGAATCATTGATTGTAGTTGAATTAAATGATTTAATTAATGCAGATTATTTCATTGAATGAAAGCGATAAGATTGACACATTGAATGCTCTACGCATTGAATGGACATGAGTTTGCTTGATGGAGTGAATGTGTGCAGTTTGATTGAGATAATGTGTGAAGCTTGTGACAGTGAATGAATGACTGGCTGTATTCATTGAATTGACCAATCCAGTTTGCTTCATGAAGTAAATATGCGCAATTTGTTTGATTGAATCAATGCTTAAAGAGTAACTCTACTCATTGAAATATCATGTGCAGTCTGTTTCAGTGAATGAACGAGTGTAGTTGAATTCACTAAATAAGTGAGTTAGGTTTGTTGGATTGTTGCAAGGAATAAGGTTTGAATCATTGAATAATTGATTGTAGATTGATTAAGTGATTCAACGAATGCAGATTGTTTCATTGAATGAAAGCGATAAGCTTGACACAATGAATGAATGAGAGTAGCTCTACTCATTGAATTGACAGTGCAGCCTCTTTCATTGAAAGAACGTGTACAGTTTCATTCACTAAATCAGCGTGTTAAAGTTTCTTTCATTGAAACATTGAATAACGTTTGATGCATTGAAACAATCATTAAAGCTTGATTCAATGAAACAAGAATGCGAATTGTTTTATTGAATGAAAGCGTTATGCTTGAAACATCGAATGAATGATAGAAGCTCTACTCATTGAATGAACACCTACAAGTTTGGTTCATGGAGTGAATGTGTTCAATTTGATTGAGACATGAGTGAAGCTTTTGTGACATTGAATGAATGAGTAGCTGTAATCATTGAATTGACAAATGTAGTTTGCTTCATGATCTAAATGTGTGCAATTTGTTTGATTGAATCAATATGTTAAGAGTAACTCTACTCATTGAATTATCATCTGCAGTCTGTTTCATTGAATGAACGAGTGCAGTAGGATTCACTAAATAAGTGAGTTAGGTTTGTTCGATTGAAACAAGGAATAAGGTTTGAATCATTGATTCAATTATTGTAGTTTGATTCAATGATTCAATGAATGCAGTTTGTTTCATTAAATTGATTGAATTACATTCACTCATTGAATGAACGAGAGAAGCTCTGCTCAATGAATAGAAACATGCAGCGTCTTGCATTGAGTGAACGTATGCAGCTTGGTTCACAAAATAAGGGAGATAGATTTGTTTCATTGACCCAAGGAATAAGGTTTGATGCATTGAATCAATGATTTTAGTTTGATTTAATGATTCAATGAATGCAGTTTGTTTCATTGAATGAGAGCCTTCTGCTTGACACATTGAGTGAATGAAATGAGCTCTTCTCATTGAATAGACAATTGCAGCCTCTTTCATTGAATGAACGCTTGCAGATTGGTTCACGAAATAAGCCTGTTAAGTTTGTTTCATTGAAAGATTGAATAACGTTGGATTCACTGAATCAATCATTCAAGTTTGATTCAATGAATCAAGAATGCAGTTTGTTTCGTTAAATGAAAACGGTGAGCTTTACACATTGAATGTATGAGATTACCTCTACTCATTGAATTAAGACGGTCAATTTGGTTCATGTCGTGATAGTGCGCAGTTTGATAGAGACAGTGCGTGAAACTTGTGCCATTGAATGATCGATATTACTCATTGAATAGACAAGTGCAGCCTTTTTCATTAAATGAGCGTGTGCAGTTTGGTTCACTAAGTAAAGGAGATAGGTTTGTTCCATTTAAACAAGGAATAAGGATTGAATGATTGAATCATTGATTGTAGTTGAATTAAATGATTTAATTAATGCAGATTATTTCATTGAATGAAAGCGATAAGATTGACACATTGAATGCTCTACGCATTGAATGGACATGAGTTTGCTTGATGGAGTGAATGTGTGCAGTTTGATTGAGACAATGTGTGAAGCTTGTGACAGTGAATGAATGACTGGCTGTATTCATTGAATTGACCAATCTAGTTTGCTTCATGAAGTAAATATGCGCAATTTGTTTGATTGAATCAATGCTTTAAGAGTAACTCTACTCATTGAAATATCATGTGCAGTCTGTTTCATAGAATGAACGAGTGTAGTTGAATTCACTAAATAAGTGAGTTAGGTTTGTTGGATTGTTGCAAGGAATAAGGTTTGAATCATTGAATAATTGATTGTAGATTGATTAAGTGATTCAACGAATGCAGATTGTTTCATTGAATGAAAGCGATAAGCTTGACACAATGAATGAATGAGAGTAGCTCTACTCATTGAATTGACAGTGCAGCCTCTTTCATTGAAAGAACGTGTACAGTTTCATTCACTAAATCAGCGTGTTAAAGTTTCTTTCATTGAAACATTGAATAACGTTTGATGCATTGAAACAATCATTAAAGCTTGATTCAATGAAACAAGAATGCGAATTGTTTTATTGAATGAAAGCGTTATGCTTGAAACATCGAATGAATGATAGAAGCTCTACTCATTGAATGAAGACCTACAAGTTTGGTTCATGGAGTGAATGTGTTCAATTTGATTGAGACATGAGTGAAGCTTTTGTGACATTGAATGAATGAGTAGCTGTAATCATTGAATTGACAAATGTAGTTTGCTTCATGATCTAAATGTGTGCAATTTGTTTGATTGAATCAATATGTTAAGAGTAACTCTACTCATTGAATTATCATCTGCAGTCTGTTTCATTGAATGAACGAGTGCAGTAGGATTCACTAAATAAGTGAGTTAGGTTTGTTCGATTGAAACAAGGAATAAGGTTTGAATCATTGATTCAATTATTGTAGTTTGATTCAATGATTCAATGAATGCAGTTTGTTTCATTAAATTGATTGAATTACATTCACTCATTGAATGAACGAGAGAAGCTCTGCTCAATGAATAGAAACATGCAGCGTCTTGCATTGAGTGAACGTATGCAGCTTGGTTCACAAAATAAGGGAGATAGATTTGTTTCATTGACCCAAGGAATAAGGTTTGATGCATTGAATCAATGATTTTAGTTTGATTTAATGATTCAATGAATGCAGTTTGTTTCATTGAATGAGAGCCTTCTGCTTGACACATTGAGTGAATGAAATGAGCTCTTCTCATTGAATAGACAATTGCAGCCTCTTTCATTGAATGAACGCTTGCAGATTCGTTCTCGAAATAAGCGTGTTAAGTTTGTTTCATTGAAAGATTGAATAACGTTGGATTCACTGAATCAATCATTAAAGTTTGATTCAATGAATCAAGAATGCAGTTTGTTTCGTTAAATGAAAACGGTGAGCTTTACACATTGAATGTATGAGATTACCTCTACTCATTGAATTAAGACGGTCAATTTTGTTCATGTCGTGATAGTGCGCAGTTTGATAGAGACAGTGCGTGAAACTTGTGCCATTTAATGATCGATATTACTCATTGAATAGACAAGTGCAGCCTTTTTCATTAAATGAGCGTGTGCAGTTTGGTTCACTAAGTAAAGGAGATAGGTTTGTTCCATTTAAACAAGGAATAAGGATTGAATGATTGAATCATTGATTGTAGTTGAATTAAATGATTTAATTAATGCAGATTATTTCATTGAATGAAAGCGATAAGATTGACACATTGAATGCTCTACGCATTGAATGGACATGAGTTTGCTTGATGGAGTGAATGTGTGCAGTTTGATTGAGACAATGTGTGAAGCTTGTGACAGTGAATGAATGACTGGCTGTATTCATTGA
Organism: Chiloscyllium punctatum; assembly: GCF_047496795.1. Lineage (NCBI taxonomy): Eukaryota > Metazoa > Chordata > Chondrichthyes > Orectolobiformes > Hemiscylliidae > Chiloscyllium > Chiloscyllium punctatum. Next base: position 64,810,272 of record NC_092776.1, on the reverse strand, counting down.
ATTGACCAATCTAGTTTGCTTCATGAAGTAAATATGCGCAATTTGTTTGATTGAATCAATGCTTTAAGAGTAACTCTACTCATTGAAATATCATGTGCAGTCTGTTTCATAGAATGAACGAGTGTAGTTGAATTCACTAAATAAGTGAGTTAGGTTTGTTCGATTGTTGCAAGGAATAAGGTTTGAATCATTGAATTATTGATTGTAGATTGATTAAGTGATTCAACGAATGCAGATTGTTTCATTGAATGAAAGCGATAAGCTTGACACAATGAATGAATGGGAGTAGCTCTACTCATTGAATTGACAGTGCAGCCTCTTTCATTGAAAGAACGTGTACAGTTCATTCACTAAATCAGCGTGTTAAAGTTTCTTTCATTGAAACATTGAATAACGTTTGATGCATTGAAACAATCATTAAAGCTTGATTCAATGAATCAAGAATGCGAATTGTTTCATTGAATGAAAGCGTTATGCTTGAAACATTGAATGATTGATTGAAGCTCTACTCATTGAATGAAGACCTACAAGTTTGGTTCATGGAGTGAATGTGTTCAATTTGATTGAGACATGAGTGAAGCTTTTGTGACATTGAATGCATGAGTAGCTGTATTCATTGAATTGACAAATGTTGTTTGCTTCATGATCTAAACGTGTGCAATTTGTTTGATTGAATCAATGTGTTAAGAGTAACTCTACTCATTGAATTATCATCTGCAGTCTGTTTCATTGAATGAACGAGTGCAGTAGGATTCACTAAATAAGTGAGTTAGGTTTGTTCGATTGAAACAAGGAATAAGGTTTGAATCATTGATTCAATTATTGTAGTTTGATTCAATGATTCAATGAATGCAGTTTGTTTCATTAAATTGATTGAATTACATTCACTCATTGAATGAACGAGAGAAGCTCTGCTCAATGAATAGAAACATGCAGCGTCTTGCATTGAGTGAACGTATGCAGCTTGGTTCACAAAATAAGAGAGATAGATTTGTTTCATTGACCCAAGGAATAAGGTTTGATGCATTGAATCAATGATTTTAGTTTGATTTAATGATTCAATGAATGCAGTTTGTTTCATTGAATGAGAGCCTTATGCTTGACACATTGACTGAATGAAATGAGCTCTTCTCATTGAATAGACAATTGCAGCCTCTTTCATTGAATGAACGCTTGCAGATTCGTTCACGAAATAAGCGTGTTAAGTTTGTTTCATTGAAAGATTGAATAACGTTGGATTCACTGAATCAATCATTCAAGTTTGATTCAATGAATCAAGAATGCAGTTTGTTTCGTTAAATGAAAACGGTGAGCTTTACACATTGAATGTATGAGATTACCTCTACTCATTGAATTAAGACGGTCAATTTGGTTCATGTCGTGATAGTGCGCAGTTTGATAGAGACAGTGCGTGAAACTTGTGCCATTGAATGATCGATATTACTCATTGAATAGACAAGTGCAGCCTTTTTCATTAAATGAGCGTGTGCAGTTTGGTTCACTAAGTAAAGGAGATAGGTTTGTTCCATTTAAACAAGGAATAAGGATTGAATGATTGAATCATTGATTGTAGTTGAATTAAATGATTTAATTAATGCAGATTATTTCATTGAATGAAAGCGATAAGATTGACACATTGAATGCTCTACGCATTGAATGGACATGAGTTTGCTTGATGGAGTGAATGTGTGCAGTTTGATTGAGACAATGTGTGAAGCTTGTGACAGTGAATGAATGACTGGCTGTATTCATTGAATTGACCAATCTAGTTTGCTTCATGAAGTAAATATGCGCAATTTGTTTGACTGAATCAATGCTTTAAGAGTAACTCTACTCATTGAAATATCATGTGCAGTCTGTTTCATAGAATGAACGAGTGTAGTTGAATTCACTAAATAAGTGAGTTAGGTTTGTTGGATTGTTGCAAGGAATAAGGTTTGAATCATTGAATTATTGATTGTAGATTGATTAAGTGATTCAACGAATGCAGATTGTTTCATTGAATGAAAGCGATAAGCTTGACACAATGAATGAATGAGAGTAGCTCTACTCATTGAATTGACAGTGCGGCCTCTTTCATTGAAAGAACGTGTACAGTTTCATTCACTAAATCAGCGTGTTAAAGTTTCTTTCATTGAAACATTGAATAACGTTTGATGCATTGAAACAATCATTAAAGCTTGATTCAATGAATCAAGAATGCGAATTGTTTCATTGAATGAAAGCGTTATGCTTGAAACATTGAATGATGGATTGAAGCTCTACTCATTGAATGAACACCTACAAGTTTGGTTCATGGAGTGAATGTGTTCAATTTGATTGAGACATGAGTGAAGCTTTTGTGACATTGAATGCATGAGTAGCTGTATTCATTGAATTGACAAATGTTGTTTGCTTCATGATCTAAACGTGTGCAATTTGTTTGATTGAATCAATGTGTTAAGAGTAACTCTACTCATTGAATTATCATCTGCAGTCTGTTTCATTGAATGAACGAGTGCAGTAGGATTCACTAAATAAGTGAGTTAGGTTTGTTCGATTGAAACAAGGAATAAGGTTTGAATCATTGATTCAATTATTGTAGTTTGATACAATGATTCAATGAATGCAGTTTGTTTCATTAAATTGATTGAATTACATTCACTCATTGAATGAACGAGAGAAGCTCTGCTCAATGAATAGAAACATGCAGCGTCTTGCATTGAGTGAACGTATGCAGCTTGGTTCACAAAATAAGGGAGATAGATTTGTTTCATTGACCCAAGGAATAAGGTTTGATGCATTGAATCAATGATTTTAGTTTGATTTAATGATTCAATGAATGCAGTTTGTTTCATTGAATGAGAGCCTTATGCTTGACACATTGACTGAATGAAATGAGCTCTTCTCATTGAATAGACAATTGCAGCCTCTTTCACTGAATGAACGCTTGCAGATTCGTTCACGAAATAAGCCTGTTAAGTTTGTTTCATTGAAAGATTGAATAACGTTGGATTCACTGAATCAATCATTAAAGGTTGATTCAATGAATCAAGAATGCAGTTTGTTTCGTTCAATGAAAACGGTGAGCTTTACACATTGAATGTATGAGATTACCTCTACTCATTGAATTAAGACGGTCAATTTGGTTCATGTCGTGATAGTGCGCAGTTTGATAGAGACAGTGCGTGAAACTTGTGCCATTGAATGATCGATATTACTCATTGAATAGACAAGTGCAGCCTTTTTCATTAAATGAGCGTGTGCAGTTTGGTTCACTAAGTAAAGGAGATAGGTTTGTTCCATTTAAACAAGGAATAAGGATTGAATGATTGAATCATTGATTGTAGTTGAATTAAATGATTTAATTAATGCAGATTATTTCATTGAATGAAAGCGATAAGATTGACACATTGAATGCTCTACGCATTGAATGGACATGAGTTTGCTTGATGGAGTGAATGTGTGCAGTTTGATTGAGACAATGTGTGAAGCTTGTGACAGTGAATGAAAGACTGGCTGTATTCATTGAATTGACCAGTCTAGTTTGCTTCATGAAGTAAATATGCGCAATTTGTTTGATTGAATCAATGCTTTAAGAGTAACTCTACTCATTGAAATATCATGTGCAGTCTGTTTCATAGAATGAACGAGTGTAGATGAATTCACTAAATAAGTGAGTTAGGTTTGTTGGATTGTTTCAAGGAATAAGGTTTGAATCATTGAATTATTGATTGTAGATTGATTAAGTGATTCAACGAATGCAGATTGTTTCATTGAAAGAAAGCGATAAGCTTGACACAATGAATGAATGAGAGTAGCTCTACTCATTGAATTGACAGTGCAGCCTCTTTCATTGAAAGAACGTGTACAGTTTCATTCACTAAATCAGCGTGTTAAAGTTTGTTTCATTGAAACATTGAATAACGTTTGATGCATTGAAACAATCATGAAAGCTTGATTCAATGAATCAAGAATGCGAATTGTTTCATTGAATGAAAGCGTTATGCTTGAAACATTGAATGATTGATTGAAGCTCTACTCATTGAATGAACACCTACAAGTTTGGTTCATGGAGTGAATGTGTTCAATTTGATTGAGACATGAGTGAAGCTTTTGTGACATTGAATGCATGAGTAGCTGTATTCATTGAATTGACAAATGTTGTTTGCTTCATGATCTAAACGTGTGCAATTTGTTTGATTGAATCAATGTGTTAAGAGTAACTCTACTCATTGAATTATCATCTGCAGTCTGTTTCATTGAATGAACGAGTGCAGTAGGATTCACTAAATAAGTGAGTTAGGTTTGTTCGATTGAAACAAGGAATAAGGTTTGAATCATTGATTCAATTATTGTAGTTTGATTCAATGATTCAATGAATGCAGTTTGTTTCATTAAATTGATTGAATTACATTCACTCATTGAATGAACGAGAGAAGCTCTGCTCAATGAATAGAAACATGCAGCGTCTTGCATTGAGTGAACGTATGCAGCTTGGTTCACAAAATAAGAGAGATAGATTTGTTTCATTGACCCAAGGAATAAGGTTTGATGCATTGAATCAATGATTTTAGTTTGATTTAATGATTCAATGAATGCAGTTTGTTTCATTGAATGAGAGCCTTCTGCTTGACACATTGAGTGAATGAAATGAGCTCTTCTCATTGAATAGACAATTGCAGCCTCTTTCATTGAATGAACGCTTGCAGATTCGTTCACGAAATAAGCGTGTTAAGTTTGTTTCATTGAAAGATTGAATAACGTTGGATTCACTGAATCAATCATTAAAGTTTGATTCAATGAATCAAGAATGCAGTTTGTTTCGTTAAATGAAAACGGTGAGCTTTACACATTGAATGTATGAGATTACCTCTACTCATTGAATTAAGACGGTCAATTTTGTTCATGTCGTGATAGTGCGCAGTTTGATAGAGACAGTGCGTGAAACTTGTGCCATTGAATGATCGATATTACTCATTGAATAGACAAGTGCAGCCTTTTTCATTAAATGAGCGTGTGCAGTTTGGTTCACTAAGTAAAGGAGATAGGTTTGTTCCATTGAAACAAGGAATAAGGATTGAATGATTGAATCATTGATTGTAGTTGAATTAAATGATTTAATTAATGCAGATTATTTCATTGAATGAAAGCGATAAGATTGACACATTGAATGCTCTACGCATTGAATGGACATGAGTTTGCTTGATGGAGTGAATGTGTGCAGTTTGATTGAGACAATGTATGAAGGTTGTGACAGTGAATGAAGGACTGGCTGTATTCATTGAATTGACCAATCTAGTTTGCTTCATGAAGTAAATATGCGCAATTTGTTTGATTGAATCAATGCTTTAAGAGTAACTCTACTCATTGAAATATCATGTGCAGTCTGTTTCATAGAATGAACGAGTGTAGTTGAATTCACTAAATAAGTGAGTTAGGTTTGTTGGATTGTTGCAAGGAATAAGGTTTGAATCATTGAATTATTGATTGTAGATTGATTAAGTGATTCAACGAATGCAGATTGTTTCATTGAATGAAAGCGATAAGCTTGACACAATGAATGAATGAGAGTAGCTCTACTCATTGAATTGACAGTGCAGCCTCTTTCATTGAAAGAACGTGTACAGTTTCATTCACTAAATCAGCGTGTTAAAGTTTGTTTCATTGAAACATTGAATAACGTTTGATGCATTGAAACAATCATTAAAGCTTGATTCAATGAATCAAGAATGCGAATTGTTTTATTGAATGAAAGCGTTATGCTTGAAACATCGAATGAATGATAGAAGCTCTACTCATTGAATGAAGACCTACAAGTTTGGTTCATGGAGTGAATGTGTTCAAATTGATTGAGACATGAGTGAAGCTTTTGTGACATTGAATGAATGAGTAGCTGTATTCATTGAATTGACAAATGTAGTTTGCTTCATGATCTAAATGTGTGCAATTTGTTTGATTGAATCAATATGTTAAGAGTAACTCTACTCATTGAATTATCATCTGCAGTCTGTTTCATAGAATGAACGAGTGTAGTAGGATTCACTAAATAAGTGAGTTAGGTTTGTTCGATTGAAACAAGGAATAATGTTTGATTCATTGAATCAATCATTGCAGCTTGATTCATTGCTTCAATGAAAGCAGATTGTTTCATTAAATTGAATGAATTAAACTGACAAATTGAATGAATGAGAGAAAGCTCTGCTCATTGAATTAAGACGGGCAGTTTGGTTCATGTCGTGAACATGTGCAATTTGATAGAGACAATGCGTGAAAATTGTGCATTGAATGAATGAGAGTAGCTCTACTCATTGAATGTATGAGTGCAGCCTCTTTTATTGAATGAACGTATATGCAGTTTGGTTTACAAAATAAGGGAGATAGCTTTATTTCATTGAAACAAGGGATAAGGTTTGATTCATTGAATCACTGATTTTCGTTCGATTCAACGATTCAATGAATGCAGTTTGTTTCATTGAAGGAAAGCGTTAAGCTTGACACATTGAATGGATGAAAGTTGCTCTACTTATTGAATAGACAATTGCAGCCTCTTTCATTGAATGAACGCTTGCAGATTCGTTCACGAAATAAGCGTGTTAAGTTTGTTTCATTGAAAGATTGAATAACGTTGGATTCACTGAATCAATCATTCAAGTTTGATTCAATGAATCAAGAATGCAGTTTGTTTCGTTAAATGAAAACGGTGAGCTTTACACATTGAATGTATGAGATTACCTCTACTCATTGAATTAAGTCGGTCAATTTGGTTCATGTCGTGATAGCGCGCAGTTTGATAGAGACAGTGCGTGAAACTTGTGCCATTGAATGATCGAGAGTACTCATTGAATAGACAAGTGCAGCCTATTTCATTAAATGAGCGTGTGCAGTTTGGTTCACTATGTAAAGGAGATAGGTTTGTTCCATTGAAACAAGGAATAAGGATTGAATGATTGAATCATTGATTGTAGTTGAATTAAATGATTTAATTAATGCAGATTATTTCATTGAATGAAAGCGATAAGATTGACACATTGAATGCTCTACGCATTGAATGGACATCAGTTTGCTTGATGGAGTGCAGTTTGATTGAGACAATGTGTGAAGCTTGTGACAGTGAATGAATGACTGGCTGTATTCATTGAATTGAATTCATTCAGTTTGCTTCATGAAGTAAATATGCGCAATTTGTTTGATTGAATCAATGCTTAAAGAGTAACTCTACTCATTGAAATATCATGTGCAGTCTGTTTCATTGAATGAACGAGTGTAGTTGAATTCACTAAATAAGTGAGTTAGGTTTGTTGGATTGTTGCAAGGAATAAGGTTTGAATCATTGAATTATTGATTGTAGATTGATTAAGTGATTCAACGAATGCAGATTGTTTCATTGAATGAAAGCGATAAGCTTGACACAATGAATGAATGAGAGTAGCTCTACTCATTGAATTGACAGTGCAGCCTCTTTCATTGAAAGAACGTGTACAGTTTCATTCACTAAATCAGCGCGTTAAGGTTTGTTTCATTGAAACATTGAATAACGTTTGATGCATTGAAACAATCATTAAAGCTTGGTTCAATGAATCAAGAATGCGAATTGTTTTATTGAATGAAAGCGTTATGCTTGAAACATCGAATGAATGATAGAAGCTCTACTCATTGAATGAAGACCTACAATTTTGGTTCATGGAGTGAATGTGTTCAATTTGATTGAGACATGAGTGAAGCTTTTGTGACATTGAATGCATGAGTAGCTGTATTCATTGAATTGACAAATGTTGTTTGCTTCATGATCTAAACGTGTGCAATTTGTTTGATTGAATCAATACATTAAGAGTAACTCTATTCATTGAATTATCATCTGCAGTCTGTTTCATTGAATGAACGAGTGCAGTAGGATTCACTAAATAAGTGAGTTAGGTTTGTTCGATTGAAACAAGGAATAAGGTTTGAATCATTGAATCAATTATTGTAGTTTGATTCAATGATTCAATGAATGCAGTTTGTTTCATTAAATTGAATGAATTAAATTCACTCATTGAATGAACGAGAGAAGCTCTGCTCAATGAATAGAAACATGCAGCGTCTTGCATTGAGTGAACGTATGCAGCTTGGTTCACGAAATAAGCGTGTTAAGTTTGTTTCATTGAAAGATTGAATAACGTTGGATTCACTGAATCAATCATTCAAGTTTGATTCAATGAATCAAGAATGCAGTTTGTTTCGTTAAATGAAAACGGTGAGCTTTACACATTGAATGTATGAGATTACCTCTACTCATTGCATTAAGACGGTCAATTTGGTTCATGTCGTGATAGTGCGCAGTTTGATAGAGACAGTGCGTGAAACTTGTGCCATTGAATGATCGAGAGTACTTATTGAACAGACAAGTGCAGCCTTTTTCATTAAATGAGCGTGTGCAGTTTGGTTCACTAAGTAAAGGAGATAGGTTTGTTCCATTGAAACAAGGAATAAGGATTGAATGATTGAATCATTGATTGTAGTTGAATTAAATGATTCAATTAATGCAGATTATTTCATTGAATGAAAGCGATAAGATTGACACATTGAATGCTCTACGCATTGAATGGACATCAGTTTGCTTGATGGAGTGAATGTGTGTAGTTTGATTGAGACAATGTGTGAAGCTTGTGACAGTGAATGAATGACTGGCTGTATTCATTGAATTGAATTCATTCAGTTTGCTTCATGAAGTAAATATGCGCAATTTGTTTGATTGAATCAATGCTTTAAGAGTAACTCTACTCATTGAAATATCATCTGCAGTCTGTTTCATTGAATGAACGAGTGCAGTAGGATTCACTAAATAAGCGAGTTAGGTTTGTTCGATTTAAACAAGGAATAAGGTTTGAATCATTGAATCAATTATTGTAGTTTGATTCAATGATTCAATGAATGCAGTTTGTTTCATTAAATTGATTGAATTAAATTCACTCATTGAGTGAACGAGAGAAGCTCTGCTCAATGAATAGAAACATGCAGCGTCTTGCATTGAGTGAACGAATGCAGCTAGGTTCACAAAATAAGGGAGATAGATTTGTTTCATTGACCCAAGGAATAAGGTTTGATGCATTGAATCAATGATTTTAGTTTGATTTAATGATTCAATGAATCCAGTTTGTTTCATTGAATGAGAGCCTTATGCTTGACACATTGCGTGAATGAAATGAGCTCTTCTCATTGAATAGACAATTGCAGCCTCTTTCATTGAATGAACGCTTGCAGATTCGTTCACGAAATAAGCGTGTTAAGTTTGTTTCATTGAAAGATTGAATAACGTTGGATTCACTGAATCAATCATTAAAGTTTGATTCAATGAATCAAGAATGCAGTTTGTTTCGTTAAATGAAAACGGTGAGCTTTACACATTGAATGTATGAGATTACCTCTACTCATTGAATTTAGACGGTCAATTTGGTTCATGTCGTGATAGTGCGCAGTTTGATAGAGACAGTGCGTGAAACTTGTGCCATTGAATGATCGATATTACTCATTGAATAGACAAGTGCAGCCTATTTCATTAAATGAGCGTGTGCAGTTTGGTTCACTATGTAAAGGAGATAGGTTTGTTCCATTGAAACAAGGAATAAGGATTGAATGATTGAATCATTGATTGTAGTTGAATTAAATGATTTAATTAATGCAGATTATTTCATTGAATGAAAGCGATAAGATTGACACATTGAATGCTCTACGCATTGAATGGACATCAGTTTGCTTGATGGAGTGAATGTGTGCAGTTTGATTGAGACAATGTGTGAAGCTTGTGACAGTGAATGAATGACTGGCTGTATTCATTGAATTGGCCAATCCAGTTTGCTTCATGAAGTAAATAAGCGCAATTTGTTTGATTGAAGAGTAACTCTACTCATTGAAATATCATGTGCAGTCTGTTTCATAGAATGAACGAGTGTAGTTGAATTCACTAAATAAGTGAGTTAGGTTTGTTGGATTGTTGCAAGGAATAAGGTTTGAATCATTGAATTATTGATTGTAGATTGATTAAGTGATTCAACGAATGCAGATTGTTTCATTGAATGAAAGCGATAAGCTTGACACAATGAATGAATGAGAGTAGCTCTACTCATTGAATTGACAGTGCAGCCTCTTTCATTGAAAGAACGTGTACAGTTTCATTCACTAAATCAGCGTGTTCAAGTTTGTTTCATTGAAACATTGAATAACGTTTGATGCATTGAAACGATCATTAAAGCTGGATTCAATGAATCAAGAATGCGAATTGTTTTATTGAATGAAAGCGTTATGCTTGAAACATCGAATGAATGATAGAATCTCTACTCATTGAATGAACACCTACAAGTTTGGTTCATGGAGTGAATGTGTTCAATTTGATTGAGACATGAGTGAAGCTTTTGTGACATTGAATGCATGAGCAGCTGTATTCATTGAATTGACAAATGTAGTTTGCTTCATGATCTAAACGTGTGCAATTTGTTTGATTGAATCAATATGTTAAGAGTAACTCTACTCATTGAATTATCATCTGCAGTCTGTTTCATTGAATGAACGAGTGCAGTAGGATTCACTAAATAAGTGAGTTAGGTTTGTTCGATTGAAACAAGGAATAAGGTTTGAATCATTGAATCAATTATTGTAGTTTGATTCAATGATTCAATGAATGCAGTTTGTTTCATTAAATTTAATGAATTACATTCACTCATTGAATGAACGAGAGAAGCTCTGCTCAATGAATAGAAACATGCAGCGTCTTGCATTGAGTGAACGTATGCAGCTTGGTTCACAAAATAAGGGAGATAGATTTGTTTCATTGACCCAAGGAATAAGGTTTGATGCATTGAATCAATGATTTTAGTTTGATTTAATGATTCAATGAATGCAGTTTGTTTCATTGAATGAGAGCCTTATGCTTGACACATTGAGTGAATGAAATGAGCTCTTCTCATTGAATAGACAATTGCAGCCTCTTTCATTGAATGAACGCTTGCAGATTCGTTCACGAAATAAGCGTGTTAAGTTTGTTTCATTGAAAGATTGAATAACGTTGGATTCACTGAATCAATCATTAAAGTTTGATTCAATGAATCAAGAATGCAGTTTGTTTCGTTAAATGAAAACGGTGAGCTTTACACATTGAATGTATGAGATTACCTCTACTCATTGAATTAAGACGGTCAATTGTGTTCATGTCGTGATAGTGCGCAGTTTGATAGAGACAGTGCGTGAAACTTGTGCCATTGAATGATCGAGAGTACTCATTGAATAGACAAGTGCAGCCTTTTTCATTAAATGAGCGTGTGCAGTTTGGTTCACTAAGTAAAGGAGATAGGTTTGTTCCATTGAAACAAGGAATAAGGATTGAATGATTGAATCATTGATTGTAGTTGAATTAAATGATTTAATTAATGCAGATTATTTCATTGAATGAAAGCGATAAGATTGACACATTGAATGCTCTACGCATTGAATGGACATCAGTTTGCTTGATGGAGTGAATGTGTGCAGTTTGATTGAGACAATGTGTGAAGCTTGTGACAGTGAATGAATGACTGGCTGTATTCATTGAATTGACCAATCCAGTTTGCTTCATGAAGTAAATATGCGCAATTTGTTTGATTGAATCAATGCTTTAAGAGTAACTCTACTCATTGAAATATCATGTGCAGTCTGTTTCATAGAATGAACGAGTGTAGTTGAATTCACTAAATAAGTGAGTTAGGTTTGTTGGATTGTTGCAAGGAATAAGGTTTGAATCATTGAATTATTGATTGTAGATTGATTAAGTGATTCAACGAATGCAGATTGTTTCATTGAATGAAAGCGATAAGCTTGACACAATGAATGAATGAGAGTAGCTCTACTCATTGAATTGACAGTGCAGCCTCTTTCATTGAAAGAACGTGTACAAGTTTCATTCACTAAATCAGCGTGTTAAATTTTCTTTCATTGAAACATTGAATAACGTTTGATGCATTGAAACGATCATTAAAGCTGGATTCAATGAATCAAGAATGCGAATTGTTTCATTGAATGAAAGCGTTATGCTTGAAACATTGAATGAATGATAGAAGCTCTACTCTTTGAATGAACACCTACAAGTTTGGTTCATGGAGTGAATGTGTTCAATTTGATTGAGACATGAGTGAAGCTTTTGTGACATTGAATGCATGAGTAGCTGTATTCATTGAATTGACAAATGTAGTTTGCTTCATGAATTAATCAATTTGTTTGATTGAATCAATGTGTTAAGAGTAACTCTACTCATTGAATTATCATCTGCAGTCTGTTTCATAGAATGAACGAGTGCAGTAGGATTCACCAAATAAGTGAGTTAGGTTTGTTCGATTGAAACAAGGAATAAGGTATGAATCATTGAATCAATTATTGTAGTTTGATTCAATGATTCAATGAATGCAGTTTGTTTCATTAAATTGATTGAATTAAATTCACTCATTGAGTGAACGAGAGAAGCTCTGCTCAATGAATAGAAACATGCAGCGTCTTGCATTGAGTGAACGTATGCAGCTTGGTTCATAAAATAAGGGAGATAGATTTGTTTCATTAACCCAAGGAATAAGGTTTGATGCATTGAATCAATGATTTTAGTTTGATTTAATGATTCAATGAATGCAGTTTGTTTCATTGAATGAGAGCCGTTTGCTTGACACATTGACTGAATGAAATGAGCTCTTCTCATTGAATAGACAATTGCAGCCTCTTTCATTGAATGAACGCTTGCAGATTCGTTCACGAAATAAGCATGTTCAGCTTGTTTCATTGAAAGATTGAATAACGTTGGATTCACTGAATCAATCATTAAAGTTTGATTCAATGAATCAAGAATGCAGTTTGTTTCGTTAAATGAAAACGGTGAGCTTTACACATTGAATGTATGAGATTACCTCTACTCATTGAATTTAGACGGTCAATTTGGTTCATGTCGTGATAGTGCGCAGTTTGATAGAGACAGTGCATGAAACTTGTGCCATTGAATGATCGAGAGTACTCATTGAACAGACAAGTGCAGCCTTTTCCATTAAATGAGCGTGTGCAGTTTGGTTCACTATGTAAAGGAGATAGGTTTGTTCCATTGAAACAAGGAATAAGGATTGAATGATTGAATCATTGATTGTAGTTGAATTAAATGATTTAATTAATGCAGATTATTTCATTGAATGAAAGCGATAAGATTGACACATTGAATGCTCTACGCATTGAATGGACATGAGTTTGCTTGATGGAGTGAATGTGTGCAGTTTGATTGAGACAATGTGTGAAGCTTGTGACAGTGAATGAATGACTGGCTGTATTCATTGAATTGACCAATCCAGTTTGCTTCATGAAGTAAATATGCGCAATTTGTTTGATTGAATCAATGCTTAAAGAGTAACTCTACTCATTGAAATATCATGTGCAGTCTGTTTCATAGAATGAACGAGTGTAGTAGGATTCACTAAATAAGTGAGTTAGGTTTGTTCGATTGAAACAAGGAATAATGTTTGATTCATTGAATCAATCATTGCAGCTTGATTCATTGCTTCAATGAAAGCAGATTGTTTCATTAAATTGAATGAATTAAACTGACAAATTGAATGAATGAGAGAAAGCTCTGCTCATTGAATTAAGACGGGCAGTTTGGTTCATGTCGTGAACATGTGCAATTTGATAGAGACAATGCGTGAAAATTGTGCATTGAATGAATGAGAGTAGCTCTACTCATTGAATGTATGAGTGCAGCCTCTTTTATTGAATGAACGTATATGCAGTTTGGTTTACAAAATAAGGGAGATAGCTTTATTTCATTGAAACAAGGGATAAGGTTTGATTCATTGAATCACTGATTTTCGTTCGATTCAACGATTCAATGAATGCAGTTTGTTTCATTGAATGAAAGCGTAAAGCTTGACACATTGAATGAATGAAAGTTGCTCTACTTATTGAATAGACAAGAGCAGCCTCTTTCATTGAATGAACGCTTGCACTTTCATTCACGAAATAAGCGTGTTAAGTTTGTTTCATTGAAACATTGAATAACATTTGATTGACTGAAACAATCATTAAAGTTTGATTCAATGAATCAAGAATGCAGTTTGTTTTTATTTAATTGAATGAATTAAATTGACACATTGAATTAATGAGAGAAGCTCTGCTCATTGAATTAAGACAATGCATGAAAGTTTTGCCATTGAATGAATGAGAGTAGCTCTACTAAATGAATAGAAAAGTGCAGCCTCTTTCATTAAATGAACGTATTTGGTTCATTAAACAAGTGAGAAAGTTTTGTTCCATTGAAACAAGGAATAAGGTTTGAATCATTGAATTATTGATTGTAGATTGATTAAGTGATTCAACGAATGCAGATCGTTTCATTGAATGAAAGCGAGAAGCTTGACACAATGAATGAATGAGAGTAGCTCTACTCATTGAATTGACAGTGCAGCCTTTTCATTGAAAGAACGTGTACAGTTTCATTCACTAAATCAGCGTGTTAAAGTTTGTTTCATTGAAACATTGAATAACGTTTGATGCATTGAAACGATCATTAAAGCTTGATTCAATGAATCAAGAATGCGAATTGTTTCATTGAATGAAAGCGTTATGCTTGAAACATTGAATGAATGATAGAAGCTCTACTCATTGAATGAACACCTACAAGTTTGGTTCATGGAGTGAATGTGTTCAATTTGATTGAGACATGAGTGAAGCTTTTGTGACATTGAATGCATGAGTAGCTGTATTCATTGAATTGACAAATGTAGTTTGCTTCATGAATTAAACGTGTGCAATTTGTTTGATTGAATCAATGTGTTAAGAGTAACTCTACTCATTGAATTATCATCTGCAGTCTGTTTCATTGAATGAACGAGTGCAGTAGGATTCACTAAATAAGTGAGTTTGGTTTGTTCGATTTAAACAAGGAATAAGGTTTGAATCATTGAATCAATTATTGTAGTTTGATTCAATGATTCAATGAATGCAGTTTGTTTCATTAAATTTAATGAATTACATTCACTCATTGAATGAACGAGAGAAGCTCTGCTCAATGAATAGAAACATGCAGCGTCTTGCATTGAGTGAACGTATGCAGCTTGGTTCACAAAATAAGGGAGATAGATTTGTTTCATTGACCCAAGGAATAAGGTTTGATGCATTGAATCAATGATTTTAGTTTGATTTAATGATTCAATGAATGCAGTTTGTTTCATTGAATGAGAGCCGTTTGCTTGACACATTGACTGAATGAAATGAGCTCTTCTCATTGAATAGACAATCGCAGCCTCTTTCATTGAATGAACGCTTGCAGATTCGTTCACGAAATAAGCGTGTTAAGTTTGTTTCATTGAAAGATTGAATAACGTTGGATTCACTGAATCAATCATTAAAGTTTGATTCAATGAATCAAGAATGCAGTTTGTTTCGTTAAATGAAAACGGTGAGCTTTACACATTGAATGTATGAGATTACCTCTACTCATTGAATTAAGACGGTCAATTGTGTTCATGACGTGATAGTGCGCAGTTTATAGAGACAGTGCGTGAAACTTGTGCCATTGAATGATCGAGAGTACTCATTGAATAGACAAGTGCAGCCTTTTTCATTAAATGAGCGTGTGCAGTTTGGTTCACTAAGTAAAGGAGATAGGTTTGTTCCATTGAAACAAGGAATAAGGATTGAATGATTGAATCATTGATTGTAGTTGAATTAAATGATTTAATTAATGCAGATTATTTCATTGAATGAAAGCGATAAGATTGACACATTGAATGCTCTACGCATTGAATGGACATCAGTTTGCTTGATGGAGTGAATGTGTGCAGTTTGATTGAGACAATGTGTGAAGCTTGTGACAGTGAATGAATGACTGGCTGTATTCATTGAATTGACCAATCCAGTTTGCTTCATGAAGTAAATATGCGCAATTTGTTTGATTGAATCAATGCTTTAAGAGTAACTCTACTCATTGAAATATCATGTGCAGTCTGTTTCATAGAATGAACGAGTGTAGTTGAATTCACTAAATAAGTGAGTTAGGTTTGTTGGATTGTTGCAAGGAATAAGGTTTGAATCATTGAATTATTGATTGTAGATTGATTAAGTGATTCAACGAATGCAGATTGTTTCATTGAATGAAAGCGATAAGCTTGACACAATGAATGAATGAGAGTAGCTCTACTCATTGAATTGACAGTGCAGCCTCTTTCATTGAAAGAACGTGTACAGTTTCATTCACTAAATCAGCGTGTTAAATTTTCTTTCATTGAAACATTGAATAACGTTTGATGCATTGAAACGATCATTAAAGCTGGATTCAATGAATCAAGAATGCGAATTGTTTCATTGAATGAAAGCGTTATGCTTGAAACATTGAATGAATGATAGAAGCTCTACTCTTTGAATGAAGACCTACAAGTTTGGTTCATGGAGTGAATGTGTTCAATTTGATTGAGACATGAGTGAAGCTTTTGTGACATTGAATGCATGAGTAGCTGTATTCATTGAATTGACAAATGTAGTTTGCTTCATGAATTAAACGTGTGCAATTTGTTTGATTGAATCAATGTGTTAAGAGTAACTCTACTCATTGAATTATCATCTGCAGTCTGTCTCATTGAATGAACGAGTGCAGTAGGATTCACCAAATAAGTGAGTTAGGTTTGTTCGATTGAAACAAGGAATAAGGTTTGAATCATTGAATCAATTATTGTAGTTTGATTCAATGATTCAATGAATGCAGTTTGTTTCATTAAATTTAATGAATTACATTCACTCATTGAATGAACGAGAGAAGCTCTGCTCAATGAATAGAAACATGCAGCGTCTTGCATTGAGTGAACGTATGCAGCTTGGTTCACAAAATAAGGGAGATAGATTTGTTTCATTGACCCAAGGAATAAGGTTTGATGCATTGAATCAATGATTTTAGTTTGATTTAATGATTCAATGAATGCAGTTTGTTTCATTGAATGAGAGCCTTATGCTTGACACATTGAGTGAATGAAATGAGCTCTTCTCATTGAATAGACAATTGCAGCCTCTTTCATTGAATGAACGCTTGCAGATTCGTTCACGAAATAAGCGTGTTAAGTTTGTTTCATTGAAAGATTGAATAACGTTGGATTCACTGAATCAATCATTAAAGTTTGATTCAATGAATCAAGAATGCAGTTTGTTTCGTTAAATGAAAACGGTGAGCTTTACACATTGAATGTATGAGATTACCTCTACTCATTGAATTAAGACGGTCAATTTGGTTCATGTCGTGATAGTGCGCAGTTTGATAGAGACAGTGCGTGAAACTTGTGCCATTGAATGATCGAGAGTACTCATTGAATAGACAAGTGCAGCCTATTTCATTAAATGAGCGTGTGCAGTTTGGTTCACTAAGTAAAGGAGATAGGTTTGTTCCATTGAAACAAGGAATAAGGATTGAATGATTGAATCATTGATTGTAGTTGAATTAAATGATTTAATTAATGCAGATTATTTCATTGAATGAAAGCGATAAGATTGACACATTGAATTCTCTACGCATTGAATGGACATCAGTTTGCTTGATGGAGTGAATGTGTGCAGTTTGATTGAGACAATGTGTGAAGCTTGTGACAGTGAATGAATGACTGGCTGTATTCATTGAATTGACCAATCCAGTTTGCTTCATGAAGTAAATATGCGCAATATGTTTGAGTGAATCAATGCTTAAAGAGTAACTCTACTCATTGACATATCATGTGCAGTCTGTTTCATAGAATGAACGAGTGTAGTTGAATTCACTAAATAAGTGAGTTAGGTTTGTTGGATTGTTGCAAAGAATAAGGTTTGAATCATTGAATTATTGATTGTAGATTGATTAAGTGATTCAACGAATGCAGATTGTTTCATTGAATGAAAGCTATACGCTTGACACAATGAATGAATGAGAGTAGCTCTACTCGTTGAATTGACAGTGCAGCCTCTTTCATTGAAAGAACGTGTACTGTTTCATTCACTAAATCAGCGTGTTAAAGTTTGTTTCATTGAAACATTGAATAACGTTTGATGCATTGAAACGATCATTAAAGCTTGATTCAATGAATCAAGAATGCGAATTGTTTTATTGAATGAAAGCGTTATGCTTGAAACATCGAATGAATGATAGAAGTTTGGTTCATGGAGTGAATGTGTTCAATTTGATTGAGACATGAGTGAAGCTTTTGTGACATTGAATGCATGAGTAGCTGTATTCATTGAATTGACAAATGTAGTTTGCTTCATGATCTAAACGTGTGCAATTTGTTTGATTGAATCAATATGTTAAGAGTAACTCTACTCATTGAATTATCATCTGCAGTCTGTTTCATTGAATGAACGAGTGCAGTAGGATTCACTAAATAAGTGAGTTAGGTTTGTTCGATTGAAACAAGGAATAAGGTTTGAATCATTGAATCAATTATTGTAGTTTGATTCAATGATTCAATGAATGCAGTTTGTTTCATTAAATTTAATGAATTACATTCACTCATTGAATGAACGAGAGAAGCTCTGCTCAATGAATAGAAACATGCAGCGTCTTGCATTGAGTGAACGTATGCAGCTTGGTTCACAAAATAAGGGAGATAGATTTGTTTCATTGGCCCAAGGAATAAGGTTTGATGCATTGAATCAATGATTTTAGTTTGATTTAATGATTCAATGAATGCAGTTTGTTTCATTGAATGAGAGCCTTATGCTTGACACATTGACTGAATGAAATGAGCTCTTCTCATTGAATAGACAATTGCAGATTCGTTCACGAAATAAGCGTGTTAAGTTGTTTCATTGAAAGATTGAATAACGTTGGATTCACTGAATCAATCATTAAAGTTTGATTCAATGAATCAAGAATGCAGTTTTTTTCGTTAAATGAAAACGGTGAGCTTTACACATTGAATGTATGAGATTACCTCGACTCATTGAATTAAGACGGTCAATTTGGTTCATGTCGTGATAGTGCGCAGTTTGATAGAGACAGTGCGTGAAACTTGTGCCATTGAATGATCGATATTACTCATTGAATAGACAAGTGCAGCCTTTTTCATTAAATGAGCGTGTGCAGTTTGGTTCACTAAGTAAAGGAGATAGGTTTGTTCCATTGAAACAAGGAATGAGGATTGAATGATTGAATCATTGATTGTAGTTGAATTAAATGATTCAATTAATGCAGATTATTTCATTGAATGAAAGCGATAAGATTGACACATTGAATGCTCTACGCATTGAATGGACATCAGTTTGCTTGATGGAGTGAATGTGTGCAGTTTGATTGAGACAATGTGTGAAGCTTGTGACAGTGAATGAATGACTGGCTGTATTCATTAAATTGACCAATCCAGTTTGCTTCATGAAGTAAATATGCGCAATTTGTTTGATTGAATCAATGCTTAAAGAGTAACTCTACTCATTGAAATATCATGTGCAGTCTGTTTCATAGAATGAACGAGTGTAGTAGGATTCACTAAATAAGTGAGTTAGGTTTGTTCGATTGAAACAAGGAATAATGTTTGATTCATTGAATCAATCATTGCAGCTTGATTCATTGCTTCAATGAAAGCAGATTGTTTCATTAAATTGAATGAATTAAACTGACAAATTGAATGAATGAGAGAAAGCTCTGCTCATTGAATTAAGACGGGCAGTTTGGTTCATGTCGTGAACACGTGCAATTTGATAGAGACAATGCGTGAAAATTGTGCATTGAATGAATGAGAGTAGCTCTACTCATTGAATGTATGAGTGCAGCCTCTTTTATTGAATGAACGTATATGCAGTTTGGTTTACAAAATAAGGGAGATAGCTTTATTTCATTGAAACAAGGGATATGGTTTGATTCATTGAATCACTGATTTTCGTTCGATTCAACGATTCAATGAATGCAGTTTGTTTCATTGAATGAGAGCCTTATGCTTGACACATTGAGTGAATGAAATGAGCTCTTCTCATTGAATAGACAATTGCAGCCTCTTTCATTGAATGAACGCTTTCAGATTCGTTCACGAAATAAGCGTGTTAAGTTTGTTTCATTGAAAGATTGAATAACGTTGGATTCACTGTATCAATCATTAAAGTTTGATTCAATGAATCAAGAATGCAGTTTGTTTCGTTAAATGAAAACGGTGAGCTTTACACATTGAATGTACGAGATTACCTCTACTCATTGAATTAAGACGGTCAATTTTGTTCATGTCGTGATAGTGCGCAGTTTGATAGAGACAGTGCGTGAAACTTGTGCCATTGAATGATCGAGAGTACTCATTGAAGAGACAAGTGCAGCCTTTTTCATTAAATGAGCGTGTGCAGTTTGGTTCACTAAGTAAAGGAGATAGGTTTGTTCCATTGAAACAAGGAATGAGGATTGAATGATTGAATCATTGATTGTAGTTGAATTAAATGATTCAATTAATGCAGATTATTTCATTGAATGAAAGCGATAAGATTGACACATTGAATGCTCTACGCATTGAATGGACATCAGTTTGCTTGATGGAGTGAATGTGCGCAGTTTGATTGAGACAATGTGTGAAGCTTGTGACAGTGAATGAATGACTGGCTGTATTCATTGAATTGACCAATCCAGTTTGCTTCATGAAGTAAATATGCGCAATTTGTTTGATTGAATCAATGCTTAAAGAGTAACTCTACTCATTGAAATATCATGTGCAGTCTGTTTCATAGAATGAACGAGTGTAGTAGGATTCACTAAATGAGTGAGTTAGGTTTGTTCGATTGAAACAAGGAATAATGTTTGATTCATTGAATCAATCATTGCAGCTTGATTCATTGCTTCAATGAAAGCAGATTGTTTCATTAAATTGAATGAATTAAACTGACAAATTGAATGAATGAGACAAAGCTCTGCTCATTGAATTAAGACGGGCAGTTTGGTTCATGTCGTGAACATGTGCAATTTGATCGAGACAATGCGTGAAAATTGTGCATTGAATGAATGAGAGTAGCTCTACTCATTGAATGTATGAGTGCAGCCTCTTTTATTGAATGAACTTATATGCAGTTTGGTTTACAAAATAAGGGAGATAGCTTTATTTCATTGAAACAAGGGATAAGGTTTGATTCATTGAATCACTGATTTTCGTTCGATTCAACGATTCAATGAATGCAGTTTGTTTCATTGAATGAAAGCGTTAAGCTTGACACATTGAATGAATGAAAGTTGCTCTACTTATTGAATAGACAAGAGCAGCCTCTTTCATTGAATGAACGCTTGCACTTTCATTCACGAAATAAGCGTGTTAAGTTTGTTTCATTGAAACATTGAATAACATTTGATTGACTGAAACAAGCATTAAAGTTTGATTCAATGAATCAAGAATGCAGTTTGTTTTTATTTAATTGAATGAATTAAATTGACACATTGAATTAATGAGAGAAGCTCTGCTCATTGAATTAAGACAATGCGTGAAAGTTTTGCCATTGAATGAATGAGAGTAGCTCTACTCAATGAATAGAAAAGTGCAGCCTCTTTCATTAAATGAACGTATTTGGTTCATTAAACAAGTGAGAAAGTTTTGTTCCATTGAAACAAGGAATAAGGTTTGAATCATTGAATTATTGATTGTAGATTGATTAAGTGATTCAACGAATGCAGATTGTTTCATTGAATGAAAGCGATAAGCTTGACACAATGAATGAATGAGAGTAGCTCTACTCATTGAATTGACAGTGCAGCCTCTTTCATTGAAAGAACGTGTACAGTTTCATTCACTAAATCAGCGTGTTAAAGTTTGTTTCATTGAAACATTGAATAACGTTTGATGCATTGAAACGATCATTAAAGCTTGATTCAATGAATCAAGAATGCGAATTGTTTCATTGAATGAAAGCGTTATGCTTGAAACATTGAATGAATGATAGAAGCTCTACTCATTGAATGAACACCTACAAGTTTGGTTCATGGAGTGAATGTGCTCAATTTGATTGAGACATGAGTGAAGCTTTTGTGACATTGAATGAATGAGTAGCTGTATTCATTGAATTGACAAATGTAGTTTGCTTCATGATCTAAACGTGTGCAATTTGTTTGATTGAATCAATATGTTAAGAGTAACTCTACTCATTGAATTATCATCTGCAGTCTGTTTCATTGAATGAACGAGTGCAGTAGGATTCACTAAATAAGTGAGTTAGGTTTGTTGGATTGTTGCAAGGAATAAGGTTTGTATCATTGAATTATTGATTGTAGATTGATTAAGTGATTCAACGAATGCAGATTGTTTCATTGAATGAAAGCGATAAGCTTGACACAATGAATGAATGAGAGTAGCTCTACTCATTGAATTGACAGTGCAGCCTCTTTCATTGAAAGAACGTGTACAGTTTCATTCACTAAATCAGCGTGTTAAAGTTTGTTTCATTGAAACATTGAATAACGTTTGATGCATTGAAACTATCATTAAAGCTTGATTCAATGAATCAAGAATGCGAATTGTTTTATTGAATGAAAGCGTTATGCTTGAAACATCGAATGAATGATAGAAGCTCTACTCATTGAATGAAGACCTACAAGTTTGGTTCATGGAGTGAATGTGTTCAATTTGATTGAGACATGAGTGAAGCTTTTGTGACATTGAATGAATGAGTAGCTGTATTCATTGAATTGACAAATGTAGTTTGCTTCATGATCTAAACGTGTGCAATTTGTTTGATTGAATCAATATGTTAAGAGTAACTCTACTCATTGAATTATCATCTGCAGTCTGTTTCATTGAATGAACGAGTGCAGTAGGATTCACTAAATAAGTGAGTTAGGTTTGTTCGATTGAAACAAGGAATAAGGTTTGAATCATTGAATCAATTATTGTAGTTTGATTCAATGATTCTATGAATGCAGTTTGTTTCATTAAATTGATTGAATTAAATTCACTCGTTGAGTGAACGAGAGAAGGTCTGCTCAATGAATAGAAACATGCAGCGTCTTGCATGGAGTGAACGTATGCAGCTTGGTTCACAAAATAAGGGAGATAGATTTGTTTCATTGACCCAAGGAATAAGGTTTGATGCATTGAATCAATGATTTTAGTTTGATTTAATGATTCAATGAATGCAGTTTGTTTCATTGAATGAGAGCCGTTTGCTTGACACATTGACTGAATGAAATGAGCTCTTCTCATTGAATAGACAATTGCAGCCTCTTTCATTGAATGAACGCTTGCAGATTCGTTCACGAAATAAGCATGTTAAGCTTGTTTCATTGAAAGATTGAATAACGTTGGATTCACTGAATCAATCATTAAAGTTTGATTCAATGAATCAAGAATGCAGTTTGTTTCGTTAAATGAAAACGGTGAGCTTTACACATTGAATGTATGAGATTACCTCTACTCATTGAATTAAGACGGTCAATTTTGTTCATGTCGTGATAGTGCGCAGTTTGATAGAGACAGTGCGTGAAACTTGTGCCATTGAATGATCGAGAGTACTCATTGAACAGACAAGAGCAGCCTTTTTCATTAAATGAGCGTGTGCAGTTTGGTTCACTAAGTAAAGGAGATAGGTTTGTTCCATTGAAACAAGGAATAAGGATTGAATGATTGAATCATTGATTGTAGTTGAATTAAATGATTTAATTAATGCAGATTATTTCATTGCATGAAAGCGATAAGATTGACACATTGAATGCTCTACGCATTGAATGGACATCAGTTTGCTTGATGGAGTGAATGTGTGCAGTTTGATTGAGACAATGTGTGAAGCTTGTGACAGTGAATGAATGACTGGCTGTATTCATTGAATTGATCAATCCAGTTTGCTTCATGAAGTAAATATGAGCAATTTGTTTGATTGAATCAATGCTTAAAGAGTAACTCTACTCATTGAAATATCATGTGCAGTCTGTTTCATAGAATGAACGAGTGTAGTAGGATTCACTAAATAAGTGAGTTAGGTTTGTTCGATTGAAACAAGGAATAATGTTTGATTCATTGAATCAATCATTGCAGCTTGATTCATTGCTTCAATGAAAGCAGATTGTTTCATTAAATTGAATGAATTAAACTGACAAATTGAATGAATGAGGGAAAGCTCTGCTCATTGAATTAAGACGGGCAGTTTGGTTCATGTCGTGAACATGTGCAATTTGATAGAGACAATGCGTGAAAATTGTGCATTGAATGAATGTGAGTAGCTCTACTCATTGAATGTATGAGTGCAGCCTCTTTTATTGAATGAACGTATATGCAGTTTGGTTTACAAAATAAGGGAGATAGCTTTATTGCATTGAAACAAGGGATAAGGTTTGATTCATTGAATCACTGATTTTCGTTCGATTCAACGATTCAATGAATGCAGTTTGTTTCATTGAATGAAAGCGTTAAGCTTGACACATTGAATGAATGAAAGTTGCTCGACTTATTGAATAGACAAGAGCAGCCTCTTTCATTGAATGAACGCTTGCACTTTCATTCACGAAATAAGCGAGTTATGTTTGTTTCATTGAAACATTGAATAACATTTGATTGACTGAAACAATCATTAAAGTTTGATTCAATGAATCAAGAATGCAGTTTGTTTTTATTTAATTGAATGAATTAAATTGACACATTGAATTAATGAGAGAAGCTCTGCTCATTGAATTAAGACAATGCGTGAAAGTTTTGCCATTGAATGAATGAGAGTAGCTCTACTCAATGAATAGAAAAGTGCAGCCTCTTTCATTAAATGAACGTATTTGGTTCATTAAACAAGTGAGAAAGTTTTGTTCCATTGAAACAAGGAATACGGTTTGAATCATTGAATTATTGTTTGTAGATTGATTAAGTGATTCAACGAATGCAGATTGTTTCATTGAATGAAAGCGATAAGCTTGACACAATGAATGAATGAGAGTAGCTCTACTCATTGAATTGACAGTGCAGCCTTTTCATTGAAAGAACGTGTACAGTTTCATTCACTAAATCAGCGTGTTAAAGTTTGTTTCA
The DNA here is from genome assembly GCF_047496795.1 of Chiloscyllium punctatum. Classification (NCBI taxonomy): domain Eukaryota; kingdom Metazoa; phylum Chordata; class Chondrichthyes; order Orectolobiformes; family Hemiscylliidae; genus Chiloscyllium; species Chiloscyllium punctatum. The sequence continues at coordinate 64,785,349 of NC_092776.1, read as the reverse complement.
TTGAAACATTGAATAACGTTTGATGCATTGAAACGATCATTAAAGCTTGATTCAATGAATCAAGAATGCGAATTGTTTCATTGAATGAAAGCGTTATGCTTGAAACATCGAATGAATGATAGAAGCTCTACTCATTGAATGAACACCTACAAGTTTGGTTCATGGAGTGAATGTGTTCAATTTGATTGAGACATAAGTGAAGCTTTTGTGACATTGAATGCATGAGTAGCTGTATTCATTGAATTGACAAATGTAGTTTGCTTCATGAATTAAACGTTTGCAATTTGTTTGATTGAATCAATGTGTTAAGAGTAACTCTACTCATTGAATTATCATCTGCAGTCTGTTTCATTGAATGAACGAGTGCAGTAGGATTCACTAAATAAGTGAGTTAGGTTTGTTCGATTTAAACAAGGAATAAGGTTTGAATCATTGAATCAATTATTGTAGTTTGATTCAATGATTCAATTAATGCAGTTTGTTTCATTAAATTGATTGAATTAAATTCACTCATTGAGTGAACGAGAGAAGCTCTGCTCAATGAATAGAAACATGCAGCGTCTTGCATTGAGTGAACGTATGCAGCTTGGTTCACCAAATAAGGGAGATAGATTTGTTTCATTGACCCAAGGAATAAGGTTTGATGCATTGAATCAATGATTTTAGTTTGATTTAATGATTCAATGAATGCAGTTTGTTTCATTGAATGAGAGCCGTTTGCTTGACACATTGACTGAATGAAATGAGCTCTTCTCATTGAATAGACAATTGCAGCCTCTTTCATTGAATGAACGCTTGCAGATTCGTTCACGAAATAAGCATGTTCAGCTTGTTTCATTGAAAGATTGAATTACGTTGGATTCACTGAATCAATCATTAAAGTTTGATTCAATGAATCAAGAATGCAGTTTGTTTCGTTAAATGAAAACGGTGAGCTTTACACATTGAATGTATGAGATTACCTCTACTCATTGAATTTAGACGGTCAATTTGGTTCATGTCGTGATAGTACGCAGTTTGATAGAGACAGTGCGTGAAACTTGTGCCATTAAATGATCGAGAGTACTCATTGAACAGACAAGAGCAGCCTTTTTCATTAAATGAGCGTGTGCAGTTTGTTTCTTTAAGTAAAGGAGATAGGTTTGTTCCATTGAAACAAGGAATAAGGATTGAATGATTGAATCATTGATTGTAGTTGAATTAAATGATTTAATTAATGCAGATTATCTCATTGAATGAAAGCGATAAGATTGACACATTGAATGCTCTACGCATTGAATGGACATCAGTTTGCTTGATGGAGTGAATGTGTGCAGTTTGATTGAGACAATGTGTGAAGCTTGTGACAGTGAATGAATGACTGGCTGTATTCATTGAATTGACCAATCCAGTTTGCTTCATGAAGTAAATATGCGCAATTTGTTTGATTGAATCAATGCTTAAAGAGTAACTCTACTCATTGAAATATCATGTGCAGTCTGTTTCATAGAATGAACGAGTGTAGTAGGATTCACTAAATAAGTGAGTTAGGTTTGTTCGATTGAAACAAGGAATAATGTTTGATTCATTGAATCAATCATTGCAGCTTGATTCATTGCTTCAATGAAAGCAGATTGTTTCATTAAATTGAATGAATTAAACTGACAAATTGAATGAATGAGACAAAGCTCTGCTCATTGAATTAAGACGGGCAGTTTGGTTCATGTCGTGAACATGTGCAATTTGATAGAGACAATGCGTGAAAATTGTGCATTGAATGAATGAGAGTAGCTCTACTCATTGAATGTATGAGTGCAGCCTCTTTTATTGAATGAACTTATATGCAGTTTGGTTTACAAAATAAGGGAGATAGCTTTATTTCATTGAAACAAGGGATAAGGTTTGATTCATTGAATCACTGATTTTCGTTCGATTCAACGATTCAATGAATGCAGTTTGTTTCATTGAATGAAAGCGTTAAGCTTGACACATTGAATGAATGAAAGTTGCTCTACTTATTGAATAGACAAGAGCAGCCTCTTTCATTGAATGAACGCTTGCACTTTCATTCACGAAATAAGCGTGTTAAGTTTGTTTCATTGAAACATTGAATAACATTTGATTGACTGAAACAAGCATTAAAGTTTGATTCAATGAATCAAGAATGCAGTTTGTTTTTATTTAATTGAATGAATTAAATTGACACATTGAATTAATGAGAGAAGCTCTGCTCATTGAATTAAGACAATGCGTGAAAGTTTTGCCATTGAATGAATGAGAGTAGCTCTACTCAATGAATAGAAAAGTGCAGCCTCTTTCATTAAATGAACGTATTTGGTTCATTAAACAAGTGAGAAAGTTTTGTTCCATTGAAACAAGGAATAAGGTTTGAAACATTGAATTATTGATTGTAGATTGATTAAGTGATTCAACGAATGCAGATTGTTTCATTGAATGAAAGCGATAAGCTTGACACAATGAATGAATGAGAGTAGCTCTACTCATTGAATTGACAGTGCAGCCTCTTTCATTGAAAGAACGTGTACAGTTTCATTCACTAAATCAGCGTGTTAAAGTTTGTTTCATTGAAACATTGAATAACGTTTGATGCATTGAAACGATCATTAATGCTTGATTCAATGAATCAAGAATGCGAATTGTTTCATTGAATGAAAGCGTTATGCTTGAAACATTGAATGAATGATAGAAGCTCTACTCATTGAATGAACACCTACAAGTTTGGTTCATGGAGTGAATGTGCTCAATTTGATTGAGACATAAGTGAAGCTTTTGTGACATTGAATGAATGAGTAGCTGTATTCATTGAATTGACAAATGTAGTTTGCTTCATGATCTAAACGTGTGCAATTTGTTTGATTGAATCAATATGTTAAGAGTAACTCTACTCATTGAATTATCATCTGCAGTCTGTTTCATTGAATGAACGAGTGCAGTAGGATTCACTAAATAAGTGAGTTAGGTTTGTTGGATTGTTGCAAGGAATAAGGTTTGTATCATTGAATTATTGATTGTAGATTGATTAAGTGATTCAACGAATGCAGATTGTTTCATTGAATGAAAGCGATAAGCTTGACACAATGAATGAATTAGAGTAGCTCTACTCATTGAATTGACAGTGCAGCCTCTTTCATTGAAAGAACGTGTACAGTTTCATTCACTAAATCAGCGTGTTAAAGTTTGTTTCATTGAAACATTGAATGACGTTTGATGCATTGAAACAATCATTAAAGCCTGATTCAATGAATCAAGAATGCGAATTGTTTTATTGAATGAAAGCGTTATGCTTGAAACATTGAATGAATGATAGAAGCTCTACTCATTGAATGAAGACCTACAAGTTTGGTTCATGGAGTGAATGTGTTCAATTTGATTGAGACATGAGTGAAGCTTTTGTGACATTGAATGAATGAGTAGCTGTATTCATTGAATTGACAAATGTAGTTTGCTTCATGATCTAAACGTGTGCAATTTGTTTGATTGAATCAATCTGTTAAGAGTAACTCTACTCATTGAATTATCATCTGCAGTCTGTTTCATTGAATGAACGAGTGCAGTAGGATTCACTAAATAAGTGAGTTAGGTTTGTTCGATTGAAACAAGGAATAAGGTTTGAATCATTGAATCAATTATTGTAGTTTGATTCAATGATTCTATGAATGCAGTTTGTTTCATTAAATTGATTGAATTAAATTCACTCGTTGAGTGAACGACAGAAGGTCTGCTCAATGAATAGAAACATGCAGCGTCTTGCATGGAGTGAACGTATGCAGCTTGGTTCACAAAATAAGGGAGATAGATTTGTTTCATTGACCCAAGGAATAAGGTTTGATGCATTGAATCAATGATTTTAGTTTGATTTAATGATTCAATGAATGCAGTTTGTTTCATTGAATGAGAGCCGTTTGCTTGACACATTGACTGAATGAAATGAGCTCTTCTCATTGAATAGACAATTGCAGCCTCTTTCATTGAATGAACGCTTGCAGATTCGTTCACGAAATAAGCATGTTAAGCTTGTTTCATTGAAAGATTGAATAACGTTGGATTCACTGAATCAATCATTAAAGTTTGATTCAATGAATCAAGAATGCAGTTTGTTTCGTTAAATGAAAACGGTGAGCTTTACACATTGAATGGATGAGATTACCTCTACTCATTGAATTAAGACGGTCAATTTTGTTCATGTCGTGATAGTGCGCAGTTTGATAGAGACAGTGCGTGAAACTTGTGCCATTGAATGATCGAGAGTACTCATTGAACAGACAAGAGCAGCCTTTTTCATTAAATGAGCGTGTGCAGTTTGGTTCACTAAGTAAAGGAGATAGGTTTGTTCCATTGAAACAAGGAATAAGGATTGAATGATTGAATCATTGATTGTAGTTGAATTAAATGATTTAATTAATGCAGATTATTTCATTGCATGAAAGCGATAAGATTGACACATTGAATGCTCTACGCATTGAATGGACATCAGTTTGCTTGATGGAGTGAATGTGTGCAGTTTGATTGAGACAATGTGTGAAGCTTGTGACAGTGAATGAATGACTGGCTGTATTCATTGAATTGATCAATCCAGTTTGCTTCATGAAGTAAATATGAGCAATTTGTTTGATTGAATCAATGCTTAAAGAGTAACTCTACTCATTGAAATATCATGTGCAGTCTGTTTCATAGAATGAACGAGTGTAGTAGGATTCACTAAATAAGTGAGTTAGGTTTGTTCGATTGAAACAAGGAATAATGTTTGATTCATTGAATCAATCATTGCAGCTTGATTCATTGCTTCAATGAAAGCAGATTGTTTCATTAAATTGAATGAATTAAACTGACAAATTGAATGAATGAGAGAAAGCTCTGCTCATTGAATTAAGACGGGCAGTTTGGTTCATGTCGTGAACATGTGCAATTTGATAGAGACAATGCGTGAAAATTGTGCATTGAATGAATGTGAGTAGCTCTACTCATTGAATGTATGAGTGCAGCCTCTTTTATTGAATGAACGTATATGCAGTTTGGTTTACAAAATAAGGGAGATAGCTTTATTGCATTGAAACAAGGGATAAGGTTTGATTCATTGAATCACTGATTTTCGTTCGATTCAACGATTCAATGAATGCAGTTTGTTTCATTGAATGAAAGCGTTAAGCTTGACACATTGAATGAATGAAAGTTGCTCGACTTATTGAATAGACAAGAGCAGCCTCTTTCATTGAATGAACGCTTGCACTTTCATTCACGAAATAAGCGAGTTATGTTTGTTTCATTGAAACATTGAATAACATTTGATTGACTGAAACAATCATTAAAGTTTGATTCAATGAATCAAGAATGCAGTTTGTTTTTATTTAATTGAATGAATTAAATTGACACATTGAATTAATGAGAGAAGCTCTGCTCATTGAATTAAGACAATGCGTGAAAGTTTTGCCATTGAATGAATGAGAGTAGCTCTACTCAATGAATAGAAAAGTGCAGCCTCTTTCATTAAATGAACGTATTTGGTTCATTAAACAAGTGAGAAAGTTTTGTTCCATTGAAACAAGGAATACGGTTTGAATCATTGAATTATTGATTGTAGATTGATTAAGTGATTCAACGAATGCAGATTGTTTCATTGAATGAAAGCGATAAGCTTGACACAATGAATGAATGAGAGTAGCTCTACTCATTGAATTGACAGTGCGGCCTCTTTCATTGAAAGAACGTGTACAGTTTCATTCACTAAATCAGCGTGTTAAAGTTTGTTTCATTGAAACATTGAATAACGTTTGATGCATTGAAACAATCATTAAAGTTTGATTCAATGAATCAAGAATGCGAATTTTTTTATTGAATGAAAGCGTTATGCTTGAAAATCGAATGAATGATAGAAGCTCTACTCATTGAATGAACACCTACAAGTTTGGTTCATGGAGTGAATGTGTTCAATTTGATTGAGACATGAGTGAATCTTTTGTGACATTGAATGAATGAGTAGCTGTATTCATTGAATTGACAAATGTAGTTTGCTTCATGATCTAAACGTGTGCAATTTGTTTGATTGAATCAATATGTTAAGAGTAACTCTACTCATTGAATTATCATCTGCAGTCTGTTTCATTGAATGAACGAGTGCAGTAGGATTCACTAAATAAGTGAGTTAGGTTTGTTCGATTGAAACAAGGAATAAGGTTTGAATCATTGAATCAATTATTGTAGTTTGATTCAATGATTCCATTAATGCAGTTTGTTTCATTAAATTGATTGAATTAAATTCACTCAATGAGTGAACGAGAGAAGCTCTGCTCAATGAATAGAAACCTGCAGCGTCTTGCATTGAGTGAACGTATGCAGCTTGGTTCACAAAATAAGGGAGATAGATTTGTTTCATTGACCCAAGGAATAAGGTTTGATGCATTGAATCAATGATTTTAGTTTGATTTAATGATTCAATGAATGCAGTTTGTTTCATTGAATGAGAGCCGTTTGCTTGACACATTGACTGAATGAAATGAGCTCTTCTCATTGAATAGACAATTGCAGCCTCTTTCATTGAATGAACGCTTGCAGATTCGTTCACGAAATAAGCATGTTCAGCTTGTTTCATTGAAAGATTGAATAACGTTGGATTCACTGAATCAATCATTAAAGTTTGATTCAATGAATCAAGAATGCAGTTTGTTTCGTTAAATGAAAACGGTGAGCTTTACACATTGAATGTATGAGATTACCTCGACTCATTGAATTAAGACGGTCAATTTGGTTCATGTCGTGATAGTGCGCAGTTTGATAGAGACAGTGCGTGAAACTTGTGCCATTGAATGATCGAGAGTACTCATTGAACAGACAAGTGCAGCCTTTTTCATTAAATGAGCGTGTGCAGTTTGGTTCACTAAGTAAAGGAGATAGGTTTGTTCCATTGAAACAAGGAATAAGGATTGAATGATTGAATCATTGATTGTAGTTGAATTAAATGATTTAATTAATGCAGATTATTTCATTGCATGAAAGCGATAAGATTGACACATTGAATGCTCTACGCATTGAATGGACATGAGTTTGCTTGATGGAGTGAATGTGTGCAGTTTGATTGAGACAATGTGTGAAGCTTGTGACAGTGAATGAATGACTGGCTGTATTCATTGAATTGACCAATCTAGTTTGCTTCATGAAGTAAATATGCGCAATTTGTTTGATTGAATCAATGCTTAAAGAGTAACTCTACTCATTGAAATATCATGTGCAGTCTGTTTTATAGAATGAACGAGTGTAGTAGGATTCACTAAATAAGTGAGTTAGGTTTGTTCGATTGAAACAAGGAATAATGTTTGATTCATTGAATCAATCATTGCAGCTTGATTCATTGCTTCAATGAAAGCAGATTGTTTCATTAAATTGAATGAATTAAACTGACAAATTGAATGAATGAGTGAAAGCTCTGCTCATTGAATTAAGACGGGCAGTTTGGTTCATGTCGTGAACATGTGCAATTTGAGAGAGACAATGCGTGAAAATTGTGCATTGAATGAATGAGAGTAGCTCTACTCATTGAATGTATGAGTGCAGCCTCTTTTATTGAATGAACGTATATGCAGTTTGGTTTACGAAATAAGGGAGATAGCTTTATTTCATTGAAACAAGGGATAAGGTTTGATTCATTGAATCACTGATTTTCGTTCGATTCAACGATTCAATGAATGCAGTTTGTTTCATTGAATGAAAGCGTTAAGCTTGACACATTGAATGAATGAAAGTTGCTCTACTTATTGAATAGACAAGAGCAGCCTCTTTCATTGAATGAACGCTTGCACTTTCATTCACGAAATAAGCATGTTAAGTTTGTTTCATTGAAACATTGAATAACATTTGATTGACTGAAACAATCATTAAAGTTTGATTCAATGAATCAAGAATGCAGTTTGTTTTTATTTAATTGAATGAATTAAATTGACACATTGAATTAATGAGAGAAGCTCTGCTCATTGAATTAAGACAATGCGTGAAAGTTTTGCCATTGAATGAATGAGAGTAGCTCTACTCAATGAATAGAAAAGTGCAGCCTCTTGCATTAAATGAACGTATTTGGTTCATTTAAAAAGTGAGAAAGTTTTGTTCCATTGAAACAAGGAATAAGGTTTGAAACATTGAATTATTGATTGTAGATTGATTAAGTGATTCAACGAATGCAGATTGTTTCATTGAATGAAAGCGATAAGCTTGACACAATGAATGAATGAGAGTAGCTCTACTCATTGAATTGACAGTGCAGCCTCTTTCATTGAAAGAACGTGTACAGTTTCATTCACTAAATCAGCGTGTTAAAGTTTGTTTCATTGAAACATTGAATAACGTTTGATGCATTGAAACGATCATTAAAGCTTGATTCAATGAATCAAGAATGCGAATTGTTTCATTGAATGAAAGCGTTATGCTTGAAACATTGAATGAATGATAGAAGCTCTACTCATTGAATGAACACCTACAAGTTTGGTTCATGGAGTAAATGTGCTCAATTTGATTGAGACATGAGTGAAGCTTTTGTGACATTGAATGAATGAGTAGCTGTATTCATTGAATTGACAAATGTAGTTAGCTTCATGATCTAAACGTGTGCAATTTGTTTGATTGAATCAATATGTTAAGAGTAACTCTACTCATTGAATTATCATCTGCAGTCTGTTTCATTGAATGAACGAGTGCAGTAGGATTCACTAAATAAGTGAGTTAGGTTTGTTGGATTGTTGCAAGGAATAAGGTTTGTATCATTGAATTATTGATTGTAGATTGATTAAGTGATTCAACGAATGCAGATTGTTTCATTGAATGAAAGCGATAAGCTTGACACAATGAATGAATGAGAGTAGCTCTACTCATTGAATTGACAGTGCAGCCTCTTTCATTGAAAGAACGTGTACAGTTTCATTGACTAAATCAGCGTGTTAAAGTTTGTTTCATTGAAACATTGAATAACGTTTGATGCATTGAAACGATCATTAAAGCTTGATTCAATGAATCAAGAATGCGAATTGTTTCATTGAATGAAAGCGTTATGCTTGAAACATTGAATGAATGATAGAAGCTCTACTCATTGAATGAACACCTACAAGTTTGGTTCATGGAGTGAATGTGTTCAATTTGATTGAGACATGAGTGAAGCTTTTGTGACATTGAATGAATGAGTAGCTCTATTCATTGAATTGACAAATGTAGTTTGCTTCATGAATTAAACGTGTGCAATTTGTTTGATTGAATCAATGTGTTAAGAGTAACTCTACTCATTGAATTATCATCTGCAGTCTGTTTCATTGAATGAACGAGTGCAGTAGGATTCACTAAATAAGTGAGTTAGGTTTGTTCGATTGAAATAAGGAATAAGGTTTGAATCATTGAATCAATTATTGTAGTTTGATTCAATGATTCAATGAATGCAGTTTGTTTCATTAAATTGATTGAATTAAATTCACTCATTGAGTGAACGAGAGAAGCTCTGCTCAATGAATAGAAACATGCAGCGTCTTGCATTGAGTGAACGTATGCAGCTTGGTTCACAAAATAAGGGAGATAGATTTGTTTCATTGACCCAAGGAATAAGGTTTGATGCATTGAATCAATGATTTTAGTTTGATTTAATGATTCAATGAATGCAGTTTGTTTCATTGAATGAGAGCCTTATGCTTGACACATTGAGTGAATGAAATGAGCTCTTCTCATTGAATAGACCATTGCAGCCTCTTTCATTGAATGAACGCTTGCAGATTCGTTCACGAAATAAGCGTGTTAAGTTTGTTTCATTGAAAGATTGAATAACGTTGGATTCTCTGAATCAATCATTCAAGTTTGATTCAATGAATCAAGAATGCAGTTTGTTTCGTTAAATGAAAACGGTGAGCTTTACACATTGAATGTATGAGATTACCTCTACTCATTGAATTAAGACGGTCAATTTGGTTCATGTCGTGATAGTGCGCAGTTTGATAGAGACAGTGCGTTAAACTTGTGCCATTTAAAGATCGATATTACTCATTGAATACACAAGTGCAGCCTTTTTCATTAAATGAGCTTGTGCAGTTTGGTTCACTAAGTAAAGGAAATAGGTTTGTTCCATTTAAACAAGGAATAAGGATTGAATGATTGAATCATTGATTGTAGTTGAATTAAATGATTTAATTAATGCAGATTATTTCATTGAATGAAAGCGATAAGATTGACACATTGAATGCTCTACGCATTGAATGGACATCAGTTTGCTTGATGGAGTGAATGTGTGCAGTTTGATTGAGACAATGTGTGATGCTTGTGACAGTGAATGAATGACTGGCTGTATTCATTGAATTGACCAATCTAGTTTGCTTCATGAAGTAAATATGCGCAATTTGTTTGATTGAATCAATGCTTTAAGAGTAACTCTACTCATTGAAATATCATGTGCAGTCTGTTTCATAGAATGAACGAGTGTAGTAGGATTCACTAAATAAGTGAGTTAGGTTTGTTCGACTGAAACAAGGAATAATGTTTGATTCATTGAATCAATCATTGCAGCTTGATTCATTGCTTCAATGAAAGCAGATTGTTTCATTAAATTGAATGAATTAAACTGACAAATTGAATGAATGAGAGAAAGCTCTGCCCATTGAATTAAGACGGGCAGTTTGGTTCATGTCGTGAACATGTGCAATTTGATAGAGACAATGCGTGAAAATTGTGCATTGAATGAATGAGAGTAGCTCTACTCATTGAATGTATGAGTGCAGCCTCTTTTATTGAATGAACGTATATGCAGTTTGGTTGACAAAATAAGGGAGATAGCTTTATTTCATTGAAACAAGGGATAAGGTTTGATTCATTGAATCACTGATTTTCGTTCGATTCAACGATTCAATGAATGCAGTTTGTTTCATTGAATGAGAGCCTTATGCTTGACACATTGAGTGAATGAAATGAGCTCTTCTCATTGAATAGACAAGAGCAGCCTCTTTCATTGAATGAACGCTTGCACTTTCATTCACGAAATAAGCGTGTTAAGTTTGTTTCATTGAAACATTGAATAACATTTGATTGACTGAAACAATCATTAAAGTTTGATTCAATGAATCAAGAATGCAGTTTGTTTTTATTTAATTGAATGAATTAAATTGACACATTGAATTAATGAGAGAAGCTCTGCTCATTGAATTAAGACAATGCGTGAAAGTTTTGCCATTGAATGAATGAGAGTAGCTCTACTCAATGAATAGAAAAGTGCAGCCTCTTGCATTAAATGAACGTATTTGGTTCATTTTAAAAGTGAGAAAGTTTTGTTCTATTGAAACAAGGAATAAGGTTTGAAACATTGAATTATTGATTGTAGATTGATTAAGTGATTCAACGAATGCAGATTGTTTCATTGAATGAAAGCGATAAGCTTGACACAATGAATGAATGAGAGTAGCTCTACTCATTGAATTGACAGTGCAGCCTCTTTCATTGAAAGAACGTGTACAGTTTCATTCACTAAATCAGCGTGTTAAAGTTTGTTTCATTGAAACATTGAATAACGTTTGATGCATTGAAACGATCATTAAAGCTTGATTCAATGAATCAAGAATGCGAATTGTTTCATTGAATGAAAGCGTTATGCTTGAAACATTGAATGAATGATAGAAGCTCTACTCATTGAATGAACACCTACAAGTTTGGTTCATGGAGTGAATGTGCTCAATTTGATTGAGACATGAGTGAAGCTTTTGTGACATTGAATGAATGAGTAGCTGTATTCATTGAATTGACAAATGTAGTTTGCTTCATGATCTAAACGTGTGCAATTTGTTTGATTGAATCAATATGTTAAGAGTAACTCTACTCATTGAATTATCATCTGCAGTCTGTTTCATTGAATGAACGAGTGCAGTAGGATTCACTAAATAAGTGAGTTAGGTTTGTTGGATTGTTGCAAGGAATAAGGTTTGTATCATTGAATTATTGATTGTAGATTGATTAAGTGATTCAACGAATGCAGATTGTTTCATTGAATGAAAGCGATAAGCTTGACACAATGAATGAATGAGAGTAGCTCTACTCATTGAATTGACAGTGCAGCCTCTTTCATTGAAAGAACGTGTCCAGTTTCATTCACTAAATCAGCGTGTTAAAGTTTGTTTCATTGAAACATTGAATAACGTTTGATGCATTGAAACGATCATTAAAGCTTGATTCAATGAATCAAGAATGCGAATTGTTTCATTGAATGAAAGCGTTATGCTTGAAACATTGAATGAATGATAGAAGCTCTACTCATTGAATGAACACCTACAAGTTTGGTTCATGGAGTGAATGTGTTCAATTTGATTGAGACATGAGTGAAGCTTTTGTGACATTGAATGCATGAGTAGTTGTATTCATTGAATTGACAAATGTAGTTTGCTTCATGAATTAAACGTGTGCAATTTGTTTGATTGAATCAATCTGTTAAGAGTAACTCTACTCATTGAATTATCATCTGCAGTCTGTTTCATTGAATGAACGAGTGCAGTAGGATTCACTAAATAAGTGAGTTAGGTTTGTTCGATTGAAACAAGGAATAAGGTTTGAATCATTGAATCAATTATTGTAGTTTGATTCAATGATTCAATGAATGCAGTTTGTTTCATTAAATTGATTGAATTAAATTCACTCATTGAGTGAACGAGAGAAGCTCTGCTCAATGAATAGAAACATACAGCGTCTTGCATTGAGTGAACGTATGCAGCTTGGTTCACAAAATAAGTGAGATAGATTTGTTTCATTGACCCAAGGAATAAGGTTTGATGCATTGAATCAATGATTTTAGTTTGATTTAATGATTCAATGAATGCAGTTTGTTTCATTGAATGAGAGCCTTATGCTTGACACATTGAGTGAATGAAATGAGCTCTTCTCATTGAATAGACCATTGCAGCCTCTTTCATTGAATGAACGCTTGCAGATTCGTTCACGAAATAAGCGTGTTAAGTTTGTTTCATTGAAAGATTGAATAACGTTGGATTCTCTGAATCAATCATTCAAGTTTGATTCAATGAATCAAGAATGCAGTTTGTTTCGTTAAATGAAAACGGTGAGCTTTACACATTGAATGTATGAGATTACCTCTACTCATTGAATTAAGACGGTCAATTTGGTTCATGTCGTGATAGTGCGCAGTTTGATAGAGACAGTGCGTTAAACTTGTGCCATTTAAAGATCGATATTACTCATTGAATAGACAAGTGCAGCCTTTTTCATTAAATGAGCGTGTGCAGTTTGGTTCACTAAGTAAAGGAAATAGGTTTGTTCCATTTAAACAAGGAATAAGGATTGAATGATTGAATCATTGATTGTAGTTGAATTAAATGATTTAATTAATGCAGATTATTTCATTGAATGAAAGCGATAAGATTGACACATTGAATGCTCTACGCATTGAATGGACATCAGTTTGCTTGATGGAGTGAATGTGTGCAGTTTGATTGAGACAATGTGTGATGCTTGTGACAGTGAATGAATGACTGGCTGTATTCATTGAATTGACCAATCTAGTTTGCTTCATGAAGTAAATATGCGCAATTTGTTTGATTGAATCAATGCTTTAAGAGTAACTCTACTCATTGAAATATCATGTGCAGTCTGTTTCATAGAATGAACGAGTGTAGTAGGATTCACTAAATAAGTGAGTTAGGTTTGTTCGACTGAAACAAGGAATAATGTTTGATTCATTGAATCAATCATTGCAGCTTGATTCATTGCTTCAATGAAAGCAGATTGTTTCATTAAATTGAATGAATTAAACTGACAAATTGAATGAATGAGAGAAAGCTCTGCTCATTGAATTAAGACGGGCAGTTTGGTTCATGTCGTGAATATGTGCAATTTGATAGAGACAATGCGTGAAAATTGTGCATTGAATGAATGAGAGTAGCTCTACTCATTGAATGTATGAGTGCAGCCTCTTTTATTGAATGAACGTATATGCAGTTTGGTTGACAAAATAAGGGAGATAGCTTTATTTCATTGAAACAAGGGATAAGGTTTGATTCATTGAATCACTGATTTTCGTTCGATTCAACGATTCAATGAATGCAGTTTGTTTCATTGAATGAAAGCGTTAAGCTTGACACATTGAATGAATGAAAGTTGCTCTACTTATTGAATAGACAAGAGCAGCCTCTTTCATTGAATGAACGCTTGCACTTTCATTCACGAAATAAGCGTGTTAAGTTTGTTTCATTGAAACATTGAATAACATTTGATTGACTGAAACAATCATTAAAGTTTGATTCAATGAATCAAGAATGCAGTTTGTTTTTATTTAATTGAATGAATTAAATTGAAACATTGAATTAATGAGAGAAGCTCTGCTCATTGAATTAAGACAATGCGTGAAAGTTTTGCCATTGAATGAATGAGAGTAGCTCTACTCAATGAATAGAAAAGTGCAGCCTCTTTCATTAAATGAACGTATTTGGTTCATTAAAAAAGTGAGAAAGTTTTGTTCCATTGAAACAAGGAATAAGGTTTGAATCATTGAATTATTGATTGTAGATTGATTAAGTGATTCAACGAATGCAGATTGTTTCATTGAATGAAAGCGATAAGCTTGACACAATGAATGAATGAGAGTAGCTCTACTCATTGAATTGACAGTGCAGCCTCTTTCATTGAAAGAACGTGTACAGTTTCATTCACTAAATCAGCGTGTTAAAGTTTGTTTCATTGAAACATTGAATAACGTTTGATGCATTGAAACGATCATTAAAGCTTGATTCAATGAATCAAGAATGCGAATTGTTTCATTGAATGAAAGCGTTATGCTTGTAACATTGAATGAATGATAGAAGCTCTACTCATTGAATGAACACCTACAAGTTTGGTTCATGGAGTGAATCTGCTCAATTTGATTGAGACATGAGTGAAGCTTTTGTGATATTGAATGAATGAGTAGCTGTATTCATTGAATTGACAAATGTAGTTTGCTTCATGATCTAAACGTGTGCAATTTGTTTGATTGACTCAATATGTTAGGAGTAACTCTACTCATTGAATTATCATCTGCAGTCATCTGACTGCAGATTATCATCTGACATTGAATGAACGAGTGTAGTTGAATTCACTAAATAAGTGAGTTAGGTTTGTTCGATTGAAACAAGGAATAAGGTTTGAATCATTGAATTATTGATTGTAGATTGATTAAGTGATTCAACGAATGTTGATTGTTTCATTGAATGAAAGCGATAAGCTTGACACAATGAATGAATGAGAGAAAGCTCTGCTCATTGAATTAAGACGGGCAGTTTGGTTCATGTCGTGAACATGTGCAATTTGATAGAGACAATGCGTGAAAATTGTGCATTGAATGAATGAGAGTAGCTCTACTCATTGAATGTATGAGTGCAGCCTCTTTTATTGAATGAACGTATATGCAGTTTGGTTTACAAAATAAGGGAGATAGCTTTATTTCATGAAACAAGGGATAAGGTTTGATTCATTGAATCACTGATTTTCGTTCGATTCAACGATTCAATGAATGCAGTTTGTTTCATTGAATGAAAGCGTTAAGCTTGACACATTGAATGAATGAAAGTTGCTCTACTTATTGAACGCTTGCACTTTCATTCACGAAATAAGCGTGTTAAGTTTGTTTCATTGAAACATTGAATAACATTTGATTGACTGAAACAATCATTAAAGTTTGATTCAATGAATCAAGAATGCAGTTTGTTTTTATTTAATTGAATGAATTAAATTGACACATTGAATTAATGAGAGAAGCTCTGCTCATTGAATTAAGACAATGCGTGAAAGTTTTGCCATTAAATGAATGAGAGTAGCTGTACTCAATGAATAGAAAAGTGCAGCCTCTTTCATTAAATGAACGTATTTGGTTCATTTAAAAAGTGAGAAAGTTTTGTTCCATTGAAACAAGGAATAAGGTTTGAATCATTGAATTATTGATTGTAGATTGATTAAGTGATTCAACGAATGTTGATTGTTTCATTGAATGAAAGCGATAAGCTTGACACAATGAATGAATGAGAGTAGCTCTACTCATTGAATTGACAGTGCAGCCTTTTCATTGAAAGAACGTGTACAGTTTCATTCACTAAATCAGCGTGTTAAAGTTTGTTTCATTGAAACATTGAATAACGTTTGATGCATTGAAACGATCATTAAAGCTTGATTCAATCAATCAAGAATGCGAAGTGTTTCATTGAATGAAAGCGTTATGCTTGAAACATTGAATGAATGATAGAAGCTCTACTCATTGAATGAACACCTACAAGTTTGGTTCATGGAGTGAATGTGTTCAATTTGATTGAGACATGAGTGAAGCTTTTGTGACATTGAATGAATGAGTAGCTGTATTCATTGAATTGACAAATGTAGTTTGCTTCATGATCTAAACGTGTGCAATTTGTTTGATTGAATCAATATGTTAAGAGTAACTCTACTCATTGAATTATCATCTGCAGTCTGTTTCATTGAATGAACGAGTGCAGTAGGATTCACGAAATAAGTGAGTTAGGTTTGTTCGATTGAAACAAGGAATAAGGTTTGAATCATTGAATCAATTATTGTAGTTTGATTCAATGAATGCAGTTTGTTTCATGAAATTGAATGAATTAAATTCACTCATTGAATGAACGAGAGAAGCTCTGCTCAATGAATAGAAACATGCAGCGTCTTGCATTGAGTGAACGTATGCAGCTTGGTTCACAAAATAAGGGAGATAGATTTGTTTCATTGACCCAAGGAATAAGGTTTGATGCATTGAATCAATGATTTTAGTTTGATTTAATGATTCAATGAATGCAGTTTGTTTCATTGAATGAGAGCCTTATGCTTGACACATTGAGTGAATGAAATGAGCTCTTCTCATTGAATAGACAATTGCAGCCTCTTTCATTGAATGAACGAGTGTAGTAGGATTCACTAAATAAGTGAGTTAGGTTTGTTCCATTGAAACAAGGAATAATGTTTGATTCATTGAATCAATCATTGCAGCTTGATTCATTGCTTCAATGAAAGCAGATTGTTTCATTAAATTGAATGAATTAAACTGACAAATTGAATGAATGAGAGAAAGCTCTGCTCATTGAATTAAGACGGGCAGTTTGGTTCATGTCGTGAACATGTGCAATTTGATAGAGACAATGCGTGAAAATTGTGCATTGAATGAATGTGAGTAGCTCTACTCATTGAATGTATGAGTGCAGCCTCTTTTATTGAATGAACGTATATGCAGTTTGGTTTACAAAATAAGGGAGATAGCTTTATTTCATTGAAACAAGGGATAAGGTTTGATTCATTGAATCACTGATTTTCGTTCGATTCAACGATTCAATGAATGCAGTTTGTTTCATTGAATGAAAGCGTTAAGCTTGACACATTGAATGAATGAAAGTTGCTCTACTTATTGAATAGACAAGAGCAGCCTCTTTCATTGAATGAACGCTTGCACTTTCATTCACGAAATAAGCGTGTTAAGTTTGTTTCATTGAAACATTGAATAACATTTGATTGACTGAAACAATCATTAAAGTTTGATTCAATGAATCAAGAATGCAGTTTGTTTTTATTTAATTGAATGAATTAAATTGACACATTGAATTAATGAGAGAAGCTCTGCTCATTGAATTAAGACAATGCGTGAAAGTTTTGCCATTGAATGAATGAGAGTAGCTCTACTCAATGAATAGAAAAGTGCAGCCTCTTTCATTAAATGAACGTATTTGGTTCATTAAAAAGGTGAGAAAGTTTTGTTCCATTGAAACAAGGAATAATGTTTGAATCATTGAATTATTGATTGTAGATTGATTAAGTGATTCAACGAATGCAGATTGTTTCATTGAATGAAAGCGATAAGCTTGACACAATGAATGAATGAGAGTAGCTCTACTCATTGAATTGACAGTGCAGCCTTTTCATTCAAAGAACGTGTACAGTTTCATTCACTAAATCAGCGTGTTAAAGTTTGTTTCATTGAAACATTGAATAACGTTTGATGCATTGAAACGATCATTAAAGCTTGATTCAATGAATCAAGAATGCGAATTGTTTCATTGAATGAAAGCGTTATGCTTGAAACATTGAATGAATGATAGAAGCTCTACTCATTGAATGAACACCTACAAGTTTGGTTCATGGAGTGAATGTGTTCAATTTGATTGAGACATGAGACATGTCAATTTTGTGACATTGAATGCATGAGTAGCTGTATTCATTGAATTGACAAATGTAGTTTGCTTCATGAATTAAACGTGTGCAATTTGTTTGATTGAATCAATGTGTTAAGAGTAACTCTACTCATTGAATTATCATCTGCAGTCTTTTTCATTGAATGAACGAGTGCAGTAGGATTCACTAAATAAGTGAGTTAGGTTTGTTCGATTTAAACAAGGAATAAGGTTTGAATCATTGAATCAATTATTGTAGTTTGCTTCAATGATTCAATGAATGCAGTTTGTTTCATTAAATTGAATGAATTAAATTCACTCATTGAGTGAACGAGAGAAGCTCTGCTCAATGAATAGAAAGATGCAGCGTCTTGCATTGAGTGAACGTGTGCAGCTTGGTTCACAAAATAAGGGAGATAGATTTTTTTCATTGACCCAAGGAATAAGGTTTGATGCATGGAATCAATGATTTTAAATTGATTTAATGATTCAATGAATGCAGTTTGTTTCATTGAATGAGAGCCTTATGCTTGACACATTGACTGAATTGAATGAGCTCTTCTCATTGAATAGACATTTGCAGCCTCTTTCATTGAATGAACGCTTGCAGATTCGTTCACGAAATAAGCATGTTAAGCTTGTTTCATTGAAAGATTGAATAACGTTGGATTCACTGAATCAATCATTAAAGTTTGATTCAATGAATCAAGAATGCAGTTTGTTTCGTTAAATGAAAACGGTGAGCTTTACACATTGAATGTATGAGATTACCTCTACTCATTGAGTTAAGACGGTAAATTTGGTTCATGTCGTGATAGTGCGCAGTTTGATAGAGACAGTGCGTGAAACTTGTGCCATTGAATGATCGAGAGTACTCATTGAATAGACAAGTGCAGCCTTTTTCATTAAAAGAGCGTGTGCAGTTTGGTTCACTAAGTAAAGGAGATACGTTTGTTCCATTGAAACAAGGAATAAGGATTGAATGATTGAATCATTGATTGTAGTTGAATTAAATGATTTAATTAATGCAGATTATTTCCTTGAAAGAAAGCGATAAGATTGACACATTGAATGCTCTACGCATTGAATGGACATCAGTTTGCTTGATGGAGTGAATGTGTGCAGTTTGATTGAGACAATGCGTGAAGCTTGTGACAGTGAATGAATGACTGGCTGTATTCATTGAATTGACCAATCCAGTTTGCTTCATGAAGTAAATATGCGCAATTTGTTTGATTGAATCAATGCTTTAAGAGTAACTCTACTCATTGAAATATCATGTGCAGTCTGTTTCATAGAATGAACGAGTGTAGTTGAATTCACTAAATAAGTGAGTTAGGTTTGTTCGATTGTTGCAAGGAATAAGGTTTGAATCATTGAATTATTGATTGTAGATTGATTAAGTGATTCAACGAATGCAGATTGTTTCATTGAATGAAAGCGATAAGCTTGACACAATGAATGAATGAGAGTAGCTCTACTCATTGAATTGACAGTGCAGCGTATTATTTTTGAAAGAACGTGTACAGTTTCATTCACTAAATCAGCGTGTTAAAGTTTCTTTCATTGAAACATTGAATAACGTTTGATGCATTGAAACAATCATTAAAGCTTGATTCAATGAATCAAGAATGCGAATTGTTTTATTGAATGAAAGCGTTATGCTTGAAACATCGAATGAATGATAGAAGCTCTACTCATTGAATGAAGACCTACAAGTTTGGTTCATGGAGTGAATGTGTTCAATTTGATTGAGACATGAGTGAAGCTTTTGTGACATTGAATGAATGAGTAGCTGTATTCATTGAATTGACAAATATAATTTGCTTCATGATCTAAACGTGTGCAATTTGTTTGATTGAATCAATATGTTAAGAGTAACTCTACTCATTGAATAATCATCTGCAGTCTGTTTCATTGAATGAACGAGTGCAGTAGGATTCACTAAATAAGTGAGTTAGGTTTGTTCGATTGAAACAAGGAATAAGGTTTGAATCATTGAATCAATTATTGTTGTTTGATTCAATGATTCAATGAATGCAGTTTGTTTCATTAAATTGATTGAATTAAATTCACTCATTGAATGAACGAGAGAAGCTCTGCTCAATGAATAGAAACATGCAGCGTCTTGCATTGAGTGAACGTATGCAGCTTGGTTCACAAAATAAGGGAGATAGATTTGTTTCATTGACCCAAGGAATAAGGTTTGATGCATTGAATCAATGATTTTAGTTTGATTTAATGATTCAATGAATGCAGTTTGTTTCATTGAATGAGAGCCTTATGCTTGACACTTGACTGAATGAAATGAGCTCTTCTCATTGAATAGACAATTGCAGCCTCTTTCATTGAATGAACGCTTGCAGATTCGTTCTCGAAATAAGCATGTTAAGTTTGTTTCATTGAAAGATTGAATAACGTTGGATTCACTGAATCAATCATTAAAGTTTGATTCAATGAATCAAGAATGCAGTTTGTTTCGTTAAATGAAAACGGTGAGCTTTACACATTGAATGGATGAGATTACCTCTACTCATTGAATTAAGACGGTCAATTTGGTTCATGTCGTGATAGTGCGCAGTTTGATAGAGACAGTGCGTGAAACTTGTGCCATTGAATGATCGACAGTACTCATTGAATAGACAAGTGCAGCCTTTTACATTAAATTAGCGTGTGCAGTTTGGTTCACTAAGTAAAGGAGGTACGTTTGTTCCATTGAAACAAGGAATAAGGATTGAATGATTGAATCATTGATTGTAGTTGAATTAAATGATTTAATTAATGCAGATTTTTTCATTGAATGAAAGCGAGAAGATTGACACATTGAATGCTCTACGCATTGAATGGACATCAGTTTGCTTGATGGAGTGAATGTGTGCAGTTTGATTGAGACAATGTGTGAAGCTTGTGACAGTGAATGAATGACTGGCTGTATTCATTGAATTGACCAATGCAGTTTGCTTCATGAAGTAAATGTGCGCAATTTGTTTGATTGAATCAATGCTTTAAGAGTAACTCTACTCATTGAAATATCATGTGCAGTCTGTTTCATAGAATGAACGAGTGTAGTTGAATTCACTAAATAAGTGAGTTAGGTTTGTTGGATTGTTGCAAGGAATAAGGTTTGTATCATTGAATTATTGATTGTAGATTGATTAAGTGATTCAACGAATGCAGATTGTTTCATTGAATGAAAGCGATAAGCTTGACACAATGAATGAATGAGAGTAGCTCTACTCATTGAATTGACAGTGCAGCCTCTTTCATTGAAAGAACGTGTACAGTTTCATTCACTAAATCAGCGTGTTAAAGTTTCTTTCATTGAAACATTGAATAACGTTTGATGCATTGAAACGATCATTAAAGCTTGATTCAATGAATCAAGAATGCGAATTGTTTTATTGAATGAAAGCGTTATGCTTGAAACATCGAATGAATGATAGAAGCTCTACTCATTGAATGAAGACCTACAAGTTTGGTTCATGGAGTGAATGTGTTCAATTTGATTGAGACATGAGTGAAGCTTTTGTGACATTGAATGAATGACTAGCTGTATTCATTGAATTGACAAATGTAGTTTTCTTCATGATCTAAACGTGTGCAATTTGTTTGATTGAATCAATATGTTAAGAGTAACTCTACTCATTGAATTATCATCTGCAGTCTGTTTCATTGAATGAAAGAGTGCAGTAGGATTCACAAAATAAGTGAGTTAGGTTTGTTCGATTGAAACAAGGAATAAGGTTTGAATCATTGAATCAATTATTGTAGTTTGATTCATTGCTTCAATGAAAGCAGATTGTTTCATTAAATTGAATGAATTAAACTGACAAATTGAATGAATGTGAGAAAGCTCTGCTCATTGAATTAAGACGGGCAGTTTGGTTCATGTCGTGAACATGTGCAATTTGATAGAGACAATGCGTGAAAATTGTGCATTGAATGAATGAGAGTAGCTCTACTCATTGAATGTATGAGTGCAGCCTCTTTTATTGAATGAACGTATATGCAGTTTGGTTTACAAAATAAGGGAGATAGCTTTATTTCATTGAAACAAGGGATAAGGTTTGATTCATTGAATCACTGATTTCCGTTCGATTCAACGATTCAATGAATGCAGTTTGTTTCATTGAATGAAAGCGTTAAGCTTGACACATTGAATGAATGAAAGTTGCTCTACTTATTGAATAGACAAGAGCAGCCTCTTTCATTGAATGAACGCTTGCACTTTCATTCACGAAATAAGCGTGTTAAGTTTGTTTCATTGAAACATTGAATAACATTTGATTGACTGAAACAATCATTAAAGTTTGATTCAATGAATCAAGATTGCAGTTTGTTTTTATTTAATTGAATGAATTAAATTGACACATTGAATTAATGAGAGAAGCTCTGCTCATTGAATTAAGACAATGCGTGAAAGATTTGCCATTGAATGAATGAGAGTAGCTGTACTCAATGAATAGAAAAGTGCAGCCTCTTTCATTAAATGAACGTATTTGGTTCATTAAAAAAGTGAGGAAGTTTTGTTCCATTGAAACAAGGAATAAGGTTTGAATCATTGAATTATTGATTGTAGATTGATTAAGTGATTCAACGAATGCAGATTGTTTCATTGAATGAAAGCGATAAGCTTGACACAATGAATGAATGAGAGTAGCTCTACTCATTGAATTGACAGTGCAGCCCCTTTCATTGAAAGAACGTGTACAGTTTCATTCACTAAATCAGCGTGTTAAAGTTTGTTTCATTGAAACATTGAATAACGTTTGATGCATTGAAACGATCATTAAAGCTTGATTCAATGAATCAAGAATGCGAATTGTTTTATTGAATGAAAGCGTTATGCTTGAAACATTGAATGAATGATAGAAGCTCGACTCATTGAATGAATACCTACAATTTTGGTTCATGGAGTGAATGTGTTCAATTTGATTGAGATATGAGTGTAGCTTTTGTGACATTGAATGCATGAGTAGCTGTATTCATTGAATTGACAAATGTAGTTTGCTTCATGAATTAAACGTGTGCAATTTGTTTGATTGAATCAATGTGTTAAGAGTAACTCTACTCATTGAATTATCATCTGCAGTCTGTAGGATTCACTAAATAAGTGAGTTAGGTTTGTTCGATTGAAACAAGGAATAAGGTTTGAATCATTGAATCAATTATTGTAGTTTGATTCAATGATTCAATGAATGCAGTTTGTTTCATTAAATTGAATGAATTAAATTCACTCATTGAATGAACGAGGGAAGCTCTGCTCAATGAATAGAAACATGCAGCGTCTTGCATTGAGTGAACGTATGCAGCTTGGTTCACAAAATAAGGGAGATAGATTTGCTTCATTGACCCAAGGAATAAGGTTTGATGCATTGAATCAATGATTTTAGTTTGATTTAATGATTCAATGAATGCAGTTTGTTTCATTGAATGAAAGCCTTATGCTTGACAAATTGACTGAATGAAATTAGCTCTTCTCATTGAATAGACAATTGCAGCCTCTTTCATTGAATGAACGCTTGCAGATTCGTTCACGAAATAAGCGTGTTAAGATTGTTTCATTGAAAGATTGAATAACGTTGGATTCACTGAATCAATCATTAAAGTTTGATTCAATGAATCAAGAATGCAGTTTGTTTCGTTAAATGAAAACAGTGAGCTATACACATTGAATGTATGAGATTACCTCTACTCATTGAATTAAGACGGTCAATTTGGTTCATGTCGTGATAGTGCGCAGTTTGATAGAGACAGTGCGTGAAACTTGTGCCATTGAATGATCGAGAGTACTCATTGAATAGACAAGTGCAGCCTTTTTCATTAAATGAGCGTGTGCAGTTTGGTTCACTAAGTAAAGGAGATAGGTTTGTTCCATTGAAACAAGAGATTAAGGATTGAATGATTGAATCATTGATTGTAGTTGAATTAAATGATTTAATTAATGCAGATTATTTCATTGCATGAAAGCGATAAGATTGACACATTGAATGCTCTACGCATTGAATGGACATGAGTTTGCTTGATGGAGTGAATGTGTGCAGTTTGATTGAGACAATGTGTGAAGCTTGTGACAGTGAATGAATGACTGGCTGTATTCATTGAATTGACCAATCTAGTTTGCTTCATGAAGTAAATATGCGCAATTTGTTTGATTGAATCAATGCTTTAAGAGTAACTCTACTCATTGAAATATCATGTGCAGTCTGTTTCATAGAATGAACGAGTGTAGTTGAATTCACTAAATAAGTGAGTTAGGTTTGTTGGATTGTTGCAAGGAATAAGGTTTGAATCATTGAATTATTGATTGTAGATTGATTAAGTGATTCAACGAATGCAGATTAGATTACTTACAGTGTGGAAACAGGCCCTCCGGCCCAACAAGTCCACACCGCCCCGCCGAAGCGTAACCCACCCATATCCCTACATCTACATCTAGATCTACCCCTTACCTAACACTACGGGCAATTTAGCATGGCCAATTCACCTGACCTGCACATCTTTGGACTGTGGGAGGAAACCGGAGCACCCGGAGGAAACCCACGCAGACACGGGGAGAACGTGCAAACTCCACACAGTCAGTCGCCTGAGGCGGCTTTCATTGAATGAAAGCGATAAGCTTGACACAATGAATGAATGAGAGTAGCTCTACTCATTGAATTGACAGTGCAGCCTCTTTCATTGAAAGAACGTTTACAGTTTCATTCACTAAATCAGCGTGTTAAAGTTTCTTTCATTGAAACATTGAATAACGTTTGATGCATTGAAACGATCATTAAAGCTGGATTCAATGAATCAAGAATGCGAATTGTTTCATTGAATGAAAGCGTTATGCTTGAAACATTGAATGAATGATAGAAGCTCTACTCATTGAATGAACACCTACAAGTTTGGTTCATGGAGTGAATGTGTTCAATTTGATTGAGACATGAGACATGTCAATTTTGTGACATTGAATGCATGAGTAGCTGTATTCATTGAATTGACAAATGTAGTGTGCTTCATGAATTAAACGTGTGCAATTTGTTTGATTGAATCAATGTGTTAAGTTTAACTCTCCTCATTGAATTATCATCTGCAGTCTGTTTCATTGAATGAACGAGTGCAGTAGGATTCACCAAATAAGTGAGTTAGGTTTGTTCGATTGAAACAAGGAATAAGGTTTGAATCATTGAATCAATTATTGTAGTTTGATTCAATGATTCAATGAATGCAGTTTGTTTCATTAAATTGATTGAATTAAATTCACTCATTGAGTGAACGAGTGAAGCTCTGCTCAATGAATAGAAACATGCAGCGTCTTGCATTGAGTGAACGTATGCAGCTTGGTTCACAAAATAAGGGAGATAGATTTGTTTCATTGACGCAAGGAATAAGGTTTGATGCATTGAATCAATGATTTTAGTTTGATTTAATGATTCAATGAATGCAGTTTGTTTCATTGAATGAGAGCCTTATGCTTGACACATTGAGTGAATGAAATGAGCTCTTCTCATTGAATAGACAATTGCAGCCTCTTTCATTGAATGAACGCTTGCAGATTCGTTCACGAAATAAGCATGTTAAGCCTGTTTCATTGAAAGATTGAATAACGTTGGATTCACTGAATCAATCATTAAAGTTTGATTCAATGAATCAAGAATGCAGTTTGTTTCGTTAAATGAAAACGGTGAGCTTTACACATTGAATGGATGAGAATACCTCTACTCATTGAATTAAGACGGTCAATTTGGTTCATGTCGTGATAGTGCGCAGTTTGATAGAGACAGTGCGTGAAACTTGTGCCATTGAATGATCGAGAGTACTCATTGAACAGACAAGTGCAGCCTTTTTAATTAAATAAGCGTGTGCAGTTTGGTTCACTAAGTAAAGGAGATAGGTTTGTTCCATTGAAACAAGGAATAAGGATTGAATGATTGAATCATTGATTGTAGTTGAATTAAATGATTTAATTAATGCAGATTATTTCATTGCATGAAAGCGATAAGATTGACACATTTGAATGCTCTACGCATTGAATGGACATCAGTTTGCTTGATGGAGTGAATGTGTGCAGTTTGATTGAGACAATGTGTGAAGCTTGTGACAGTGAATGAATGACTGGCTGTATTCATTGAATTGACCAATCCAGTTTGCTTCATGAAAATAATATGCGCAATTTGTTTGATTGAATCAATGCTTAAAGAGTAACTCTACTCATTGAAATATCATGTGCAGTCTGTTTCATAGAATGAACGAGTGTAGTAGGATTCACTAAATAAGTGAGTCAGGTTTGTTCGATTGAAACAAGGAATAATGTTTGATTCATTGAATCAATCATTGCAGCTTGATTCATTGCTTCAATGAAAGCAGATTGTTTCATTAAATTGAATGAATTAAACTGACAAATTGAATGAATGAGAGAAAGCTCTGCTCATTGAATTAAGACGGGCAGTTTGGTTCATGTTGTGAACATGTGCAATTTGATAGAGACAATGCGTGAAAATTGTGCATTGAATGAATGTGAGTAGCTCTAATTATTGAATAGACAAGAGCAGCCTCTTTCATTGAATGAACGCTTGCACTTTCATTCACGAAATAAGCGTGTTAAGATTGTTTCATTGAAACATTGAATAACATTTGATTGACTGAAACAATCATTAAAGTTTGATTCAATGAATCAAGAATGCAGTTTGTTTTCATTTAATTGAATGAATTAAATTGACACATTGAATTAATGAGAGAAGCTCTGCTCATTGAATTAAGACAATGCGTGAAAGTTTTGCCATTGAATGAATGAGAGTAGCTCTACTCAATGAATAGAAAAGTGCAGCCACTTTCATTAAATGAACGTATTTGGTTCATTTAAAAAGTGAGAAAGTTTTGTTCCATTGAAACAAGGAATAAGGTTTGAATCATTGAATTATTGATTGTAGATTGATTAAGTGATTCAACGAATGCAGATTGTTTCATTGAATGAAAGCGATAAGCTTGACACAATGAATGAATGAGAGTAGCTCTACTCATTGAATTGACAGTGCAGCCTCTTTCATTGAAAGAACGTGTACAGTTTCATTGACTAAATCAGCGTGTTAAAGTTTGTTTCATTGAAACATTGAATAACGTTTGATGCATTGAAACGATCATTAAAGCTTGATTCAATGAATCAAGAATGCGAATTGTTTCATTGAATGAAAGCGTTATTTTTGAAACATTGAATGAATGATAGAAGCTCTACTCATCGAATGAACACCTACAAGTTTGGTTCATGGAGTGAATGTGTTCAATTTGATTGAGACATGAGTGAAGCTTTTGTGACATTGAATGCATGAGTAGCTGTATTCATTGAATTGACAAATGTAGTTTGCTTCATGAATTAAACGTGTGCAATTTGTTTGATGGAATCAATGTGTTAAGAGTAACTCTACTCATTGAATTATCATCTGCAGTCTGTTTCATTGAATGAACGAGTGCAGTCGGATTCACTAAATAAGTGAGTTAGGTTTGTTCGATTGAAACAAGGAATAAGGTTTGAATCATTGAATCAATTATTGTTGTTTGATTCAATGATTCAATGAATGCAGTTTGATTCATTAAATTGATTGAATTAAATTCACTCATTGAATGAACGAGAGAAGCTCTGCTCAATGAATAGAAACATGCTGCGTCTTGCATTGAGTGAACGTATGCAGCTTGGTTCACAAAATAAGGGAGATAGATTTGTTTCATTGAATAAGGTTTGATGCATTGAATCAATGATTTTAGTTTGATTTAATGATTCAATGAATGCAGTTTGTTTCATTGAATGAGAGCCTTATGCTTGACACATTGACTGAATTGAATGAGCTCTTCTCATTGAATAGACAATTGCAGCCTCTTTCATTGAATGAACGCTTGCAGATTCGTTCACGAAATAAGCGTGTTAAGTTTGTTTCATTGAAAGATTGAATAACGTTGGATTCACTGAATCAATCATTAAAGTTTGATTCAATGAATCAAGAATGCAGTTTGTTTCGTTAAATGAAAACGGTGAGCTTTACACATTGAATGTATGAGATTACCTCTACTCATTGAATTAAGACGGTCAATTTGGTTCATGTCGTGATAGTGCGCAGTTTGACAGTGCGTGAAACTTGTGCCATTGAATGATCGAGAGTACTCATTGAATAGACAAGTGCAGACTTTTTCATTAAATGAGCGTGTGCAGTTTGGTTCACTAAGTAAAGGAGATACGTTTGTTCCATTGAAACAAGGAATAAGGATTGAATGATTGAATCATTGATTGTAGTTGAATTAAATGATTTAATTAATGCAGATTATTTCGTTGAATGAAAGCGATAAGATTGACACATTTGAATGCTCTACGCATTGAATGGACATCAGTTTGCTTGATGGAGTTAATGTGTGCAGTTTGATTAGGACAAATTGTGAAGCTTGTGACAGTGAATGAATGACTGGCTGTATTCATTGAATTGACCAATGCAGTTTGCTTCATGAAGTAAATATGCGCAATTTGTTTGATTGAATCAATGCTTTAAGAGTAACTCTACTCATTGAAATATCATGTGCAGTCTGTTTCATAGAATGAACGAGTGTAGTTGAATTCACTAAATAAGTGAGTGAGGTTTGTTGGATTGTTGCAAGGAATAAGGTTTGAATCATTGAATTATTGATTGTAGATTGATTAAGTGATTCAACGAATGCAGATTGTTTCATTGAATGAAAGCGATAAGCTTGACACAATGAATGAATGAGAGTAGCTCTACTCATTGAATTGACAGTGCAGCCTCTTTCATTGAAAGAACGTGTCCAGTTTCATTCACTAAATCAGCGTGTTAAAGTTTGTTTCATTGAAACATTGAATAACGTTTGATGCATTGAAACAATCATTAAAGCTTGATTCAAAGAATCAAGAATGCGAATTGTTTCATTGAATGAAAGCGTTATGCTTGAAACATTGAATGATTGATTGAAGCTCTACTCATTGAATGAACACCTACAAGTTTGGTTCATGGAGTGAATGTGTTCAATTTGCTTGAGACATGAGTGAAGCTTTGTGACATTGAATGCATGAGTAGCTGTATTCATTGAATTGACAAATGTAGTTTGCTTCATGATCTAAACGTGTGCAATTTGTTTGATTGAATCAATGTGTTAAGAGTAACTCTACTCATTGAATTATCATCTGCGGTCTGTTTCATTGAATGAACGAGTGCAGTAGGATTCACTAAATAAGTGAGTTAGGTTTGTTCGATTGAATCAAGGAATAAGGTTTGAATCATTGAATCAATTATTGTAGTTTGATTCAATGATTCAATGAATGCAGTTTGTTTCATTAAATTGAATGAATTAAATTCACTCATTGAATGAACGAGGGAAGCTCTGCTCAATGAATAGAAACATGCAGCGTCTTGCATTGAGTGAACGTATGCAGCTTGGTTCACAAAATAAGGGAGATAGATTTGCTTCATTGACCCAAGGAATAAGGTTTGATGCATTGAATCAATGATTTTAGTTTGATTTAATGATTCAATGAATGCAGTTTGTTTCATTGAATGAAAGCCTTATGCTTGACAAATTGACTGAATGAAATTAGCTCTTCTCATTGAATAGACAATTGCAGCCTCTTTCATTGAATGAACGCTTGCAGATTCGTTCACGAAATAAGCGTGTTAAGTTTGTTTCATTGAAAGATTGAATAACGTTGGATTCACTGAATCAATCATTAAAGTTTGATTCAATGAATCAAGAATGCAGTTTGTTTCGTTAAATGAAAACAGTGAGCTATACACATTGAATGTATGAGATTACCTCTACTCATTGAATTAAGACGGTCAATTTGGTTCATGTCGTGATAGTGCGCAGTTTGATAGAGACAGTGCGTGAAACTTGTGCCATTGAATGATCGAGAGTACTCATTGAATAGACAAGTGCAGCCTTTTTCATTAAATGAGCGTGTGCTAAGTAAAGGTTCACTAAGTAAAGGAGATAGGTTTGTTCCATTGAAACAAGAGATTAAGGATTGAATGATTGAATCATTGATTGTAGTTGAATTAAATGATTTAATTAATGCAGATTATTTCATTGCATGAAAGCGATAAGATTGACACATTGAATGCTCTACGCATTGAATGGACATGAGTTTGCTTGATGGAGTGAATGTGTGCAGTTTGATTGAGACAATGTGTGAAGCTTGTGACAGTGAATGAATGACTGGCTGTATTCATTGAATTGACCAATCTAGTTTGCTTCATGAAGTAAATATGCGCAATTTGTTTGATTGAATCAATGCTTTAAGAGTAACTCTACTCATTGAAATATCATGTGCAGTCTGTTTCATAGAATGAACGAGTGTAGTTGAATTCACTAAATAAGTGAGTTAGGTTTGTTGGATTGTTGCAAGGAATAAGGTTTGAATCATTGAATTATTGATTGTAGATTGATTAAGTGATTCAACGAATGCAGATTAGATTACTTACAGTGTGGAAACAGGCCCTCCGGCCCAACAAGTCCACACCGCCCCGCCGAAGCGTAACCCACCCATATCCCTACATCTACATCTAGATCTACCCCTTACCTAACACTACGGGCAATTTAGCATGGCCAATTCACCTGACCTGCACATCTTTGGACTGTGGGAGGAAACCGGAGCACCCGGAGGAAACCCACGCAGACACGGGGAGAACGTGCAAACTCCACACAGTCAGTCGCCTGAGGCGGCTTTCATTGAATGAAAGCGATAAGCTTGACACAATGAATGAATGAGAGTAGCTCTACTCATTGAATTGACAGTGCAGCCTCTTTCATTGAAAGAACGTTTACAGTTTCATTCACTAAATCAGCGTG
Organism: Chiloscyllium punctatum; assembly: GCF_047496795.1. Classification (NCBI taxonomy): domain Eukaryota; kingdom Metazoa; phylum Chordata; class Chondrichthyes; order Orectolobiformes; family Hemiscylliidae; genus Chiloscyllium; species Chiloscyllium punctatum. The sequence goes on along the minus strand of NC_092776.1, from coordinate 64,754,381 downwards.
TTAAAGTTTCTTTCATTGAAACATTGAATAACGTTTGATGCATTGAAACGATCATTAAAGCTGGATTCAATGAATCAAGAATGCGAATTGTTTTATTGAATGAAAGCGTTATGCTTGAAACATCGAATGAATGATAGAAGCTCTACTCATTGAATCAAGACCGACAAGTTTGGTTCATGGAGTGAATGTGTTCAATTTGATTGAGACATGAGACATGTCAATTTTGTGACATTGAATGAATGAGTAGCTGTATTCATTGAATTGACAAATGTAGTTTTCTTCATGATCTAAACGTGTGCAATTTGTTTGATTGAATCAATATGTTAAGAGTAACTCTACTCATTGAATTATCATCTGCAGTCTGTTTCATTGAATGAACGAGTGCAGTAGGATTCACTAAATAAGTGAGTTAGGTTTGTTCGATTGAAACAAGGAATAAGGTTTGAATCATTGAATCAATTATTGTAGGTTGATTCAATGATTCAATGAATGCAGTTTGTTTCATTAAATTGAATGAATTAAATTCACTCATTGAATGAACGAGAGAAGCTCTGCTCAATGAATAGAAACATGCAGCGTCTTGCATTGAGTGAACGTATGCAGCTTGGTTCACAAAATAAGGGAGATAGATTTGTTTCATTGACCCAAAGAATAAGGTTTAATGCATTGAATCAATGATTTTAGTTTGATTTAATGATTCAATGAATGCAGTTTGTTTCATTGAATGAAAGCTTTATGCTTGACACATTGAGTGAATGAAATTAGATCTTCTCATTGAATAGACAATTGCAGCCTCTTTCATTGAATGAACGCTTGCAGATTCGTTCACGAAATAAGCGTGTTAAGTTTGTTTCATTGAAAGATTGAATAACGTTGGATTCACTGAATCAATCATTAAAGTTTGATTCAATGAATCAAGAATGCAGTTTGTTTCGTTAAATGAAAACGGTGAGCTTTACACATTGAATGTATGAGATTACCTCTACTCATTGAATTAAGACGGTCAATTTGGTTCATGTCGTGATAGTGCGCAGTTTGATAGAGACAGTGCGTGAAACTTGTGCCATTGAATGATCGAGAGTACTCATTGAATAGACAAGTGCAGCCTTTTTCATTAAATGAGCGTGTGCAGTTTGGTTCACTAAGTAAAGGAGATAGGTTTGTTCCATTGAAACAAGGAATAAGGATTGAATGATTGAATCATTGATTGTAGTTGAATTAAATGATTCAATTAATGCAGATTATTTCATTGAATGAAAGCAATAAGATTGACACATTGAATGCTCTACGCATTGAATGGACATCAGTTTGCTTGATGGATTGAATGTGTGCAGTTTGATTGAGACAATGTGTGAAGCTTGTGACAGTGAATGAATGACTGGCTGTATTCATTGAATTGACCAATCCAGTTTGCTTCATGAAGTAAATATGCGCAATTTGTTTGATTGAATCAATGCTTTAAGAGTAACTCTACTCATTGAAATATCATGTGCAGTCTGTTTCATAGAATGAACGAGTTTAGTAGGATTCACTAAATAAGTGAGTTAGGTTTGTTCGATTGAAACAAGGAATAAGGTTTGAATCATTGAATTATTGATTGTAGATTGATTAAGTGATTCAACGAATGCAGATTGTTTCATTGAATGAAAGCGATAAGCTTGACACAATGAATGAATGAGAGTAGCTCTACTTGTTGAATTGACAGTGCAGCCTCTTTCATTGAAAGAACGTGTACAGTTTCATTCACTAAATCAGCGTGTTAAAGTTTGTTTCATTGAAACATTGAATAACGTTTGATGCATTGAAACAATCATTAAAGCTTGATTCAATGAATCAAGAATGCGAATTGTTTTATTGAATGAAAGCGTTATGCTTGAAACATCGAATGAATGATAGAAGCTCTACTCATTGAATGAAGACCTACAAGTTTGGTTCATGGAGTGAATGTGTTCAATTTGATTGAGACATGAGTGAAGCTTTTGTGACATTGAATGCATGAGTAGCTGTATTCATTGAATTGACAAATGTAATTTGCTTCATGATCTAAATGTGTGCAATTTGTTTGATTGAATCAATGCGTTAAGAGTAACTCTACTCATTGAATTATCATCTGCAGTCTGTTTCATTGAATGAACGAGTGCAGTAGGATTCACTAAATAAGTGAGTTAGGTTTTTTCGATTGAAACAAGGAATAAGGTTTGAATCATTGAATCAATTATTGTAGTTTGATTCAATGATTCAATTAATGCAGTTTGTTTCATTAAATTGAATGAATTAAATTCACTCATTGAATGAACGAGAGAAGCTCTGCTCAATGAATAGAAACATGCAGCGTCTTGCATTGAGTGAACGTATGCAGCTTGGTTCACAAAATAAGGGAGATAGATTTGTTTCATTGACCCAAGGAATAAGGTTTGATGCATTGAATCAATGATTTTAGTTTGATTTAATGATTTAATGAATGCAGTTTGTTTCATTGAATGAAAGCCTTATGCTTGACACATTGAGTGAATGCAATTAGCTCTTCTCATTGAATAGACAATTGCAGCCTCTTTCATTGAATGAACGCTTGCAGATTCGTTCACGAAATAAGCGTGTTAAGTTTGTTTCATTGAAAGATTGAATAACGTTGGATTCACTGAATCAATCATTAAAGTTTGATTCAATGAATCAAGAATGCAGTTTGTTTCGTTAAATGAAAACGGTGAGCTTTACACATTGAATGTATGAGATTACCTCTACTCATTGAATTAAGACGGTCAATTTGGTTCATGTCGTGATAGTACGCAGTTTGATAGAGACAGTGCGTGAAACTTGTGCCATTGAATGATCGAGAGTACTCATTGAATAGACAAGTGCAGCCTTTTTCATTAAATGAGCGTGTGCAGTTTGGTTCACTAAGTAAAGGAGATAGGTTTGTTCCAATGAAACAAGGAATAAGGATTGAATGATTGAATCATTGATTGTAGTTGAATTAAATGATTCAATTAATGCAGATTATTTCATTGAATGAAAGCGATAAGATTGACACATTTGAATGCTCTACGCATTGAATGGACATCAGTTTGCTTGATGGATTGAATGTGTGCAGTTTGATTGAGACAATGTGTGAAGCTTGTGACAGTGAATGAATGACTGGCTGTATTCATTGAATTGACCAATGCAGTTTGCTTCATGAAGTAAATATGCGCAATTTGTTTGATTGAATCAATGCTTTAAGAGTAACTCTACTCATTGAAATATCATGTGCAGTCTGTTTCATAGAATGAACGAGTGTAGTTGAATTCACTAAATAAGTGAGTTAGGTTTGTTCGATTGTTGCAAGGAATAAGGTTTGAATCATTGAATTATTGATTGTAGATTGATTAAGTGATTCAACGAATGCAGATTGTTTCATTGAATGAAAGCGATAAGCTTGACACAATGAATGAATGAGAGTAGCTCTACTCATTGAATTGACAGTGCAGCCTCTTTCATTGAAAGAACGTGTACAGTTTCATTCACTAAATCAGCGTGTTAAAGTTTCTTTCATTGAAACATTGAATAACGTTTGATGCATTGAAACGATCATTAAAGCTTGATTCAATGAATCAAGAATGCGAATTGTTTTATTGAATGAAAGCGTTATGCTTGAAACATCGAATGAATGATAGAAGCTCTACTCATTGAATGAAGACCTACAAGTTTGGTTCATGGAGTGAATGTGTTCAATTTGATTGAGACATGAGTGAAGCTTTTGTGACATTGAATGAATGAGTAGCTGTATTCATTGAATTGACAAATGTAATTTGCTTCATGATCTAAACGTGTGCAATTTGTTTGATTGAATCAATGCGTTAAGAGTAACTCTACTCATTGAATTATCATCTGCAGTCTGTTTCATTGAATGAACGAGTGCAGTAGGATTCACTAAATAAGTGAGTTAGGTTTGTTCGATTGAAACAAGGAATAAGGTTTGAATCATTGAATCAATTATTGTAATTTGATTCAATGATTCAATGAATGCAGTTTGTTTCATTAAATTGAATGAATTAAATTCACTCATTGAATGAACGAGAGAAGCTCTGCTCAATGAATAGAAACATGCAGCGTCTTGCATTGAGTGAACGTATGCAGCTTGGTTCACAAAATAAGGGAGATAGATTTGTTTCATTGACCCAAGGAATAAGGTTTGATGCATTGAATCAATGATTTTAGTTTGATTTAATGATTCAATGAATGCAGTTTGTTTCATTGAATGAAAGCCTTATGCTTGACACATTGAGTGAATGCAATTAGCTCTTCTCATTGAATAGACAATTGCAGCCTCTTTCATTGAATGAACGCTTGCAGATTCGTTCACGAAATAAGCGTGTTAAGTTTGTTTCATTGAAAGATTGAATAACGTTGGATTCACTGAATCAATCATTAAAGTTTGATTCAATGAATCAAGAATGCAGTTTGTTTCGTTAAATGAAAACGGTGAGCTTTACACATTGAATGTATGAGATTACCTCTACTCATTGAATTAAGATGGTCAATTTGGTTCATGTCGTGATAGTGCGCAGTTTGATAGAGACAGTGCGTGAAACTTGTGCCATTGAATGATCGAGAGTACTCATTGAATAGACAAGTGCAGCCTTTTTCGTTAAATGAGCGTGTGCAGTTTGGTTCACTAAGTAAAGGAGATAGGTTTGTTCCATTGAAACAAGAGATTAAGGATTGAATGATTGAATCATTGATTGTAGTTGAATTAAATGATTCAATTAATGCAGATTATTTCATTGAATGAAAGCGATAAGATTGACACATTGAATGCTCTACGCATTGAATGGACATCAGTTTGCTTGATGGAGTGAATGTGTGCAGTTTGATTGAGACAATGTGTGAAGCTTGTGACAGTAAATGAATGACTGGCTGTATTCATTGAATTGACCAATGCAGTTTGCTTCATGAAGTAAATATGCGCAATTTGTTTGATTGAATCAATGCTTTAAGAGTAACTCTACTCATTGAAATATCATGTGCAGTCTGTTTCATAGAATGAACGAGTGTAGTTGAATTCACTGAATAAGTGAGTTAGGTTTGTTGGATTGAAACAAGGAATACGGTTTGAATCATTGAATTATTGATTGTAGATTGATTAAGTGATTCAACGAATGCAGATTGTTTCATTGAATGAAAGCGATAAGCTTGACGCAATGAATGAATGAGAGTAGCACGACTCATTGAATTGACAGTGCAGCCTCTTTCATTGAAAGAACGTGTACAGTTTCATTCACTAAATCAGCGTGTTAAAGTTTGTTTCATTGAAACATTGAATAACGTTTGATGCATTGAAACAATCATTAAAGCTTGATTCAATGAATCAAGAATGCGAATTGTTTCATTGAATGAAAGCGTTAAGCTTGTCCCATTGAATGAATGAGAGTAGCTCTACTTATTGAATAGACTAGAGCAGCCTCTTTCATTGACTGAACACGTGCAGTTTCATTCACGATTTCAGCGTGTTAAGTTTGTTTCATTGAAACATTGAATAACGTTTGATTCACTGAATCAATCATTAAACTTTGATTCATTGAATCAAGACTGCAGTTTGTTTCCATCAATGAAAACGGTGAGCTTGACAAAATGAATGTATGAGAGAAGCTCTTCTCATTGAATTAAGACGGGCAGTTTTGTTCACGTAGTGAACGTGTGCAGTTTGATAGAGACAATGCATGGAACTTGCGCCGTTGAATGATCGAGAGTACTCATTGAATAGACAAGTCCAGCCTTTTTCATTAAATGAACGTATGCAGTTTCGTTCACTAAATAAGGGAGATAGGTTTGATCCATTAAAACACGGACTAATATTTGAATATTGAATCATTGATTGTAGTTGGATTAAATGATTCAATGAATGCAGATTATTTCATTGAATGAAAGCGATAAGATTGACACATTGAATGCTCTACGCATTGAATGGACATCAGTTTGGTTGATGGGAGTGAAGGTGTTCAGTTTGATTGAGACAATGTGTGAAGCTTGTGACAGTGAATGAATGACTGGCTGTATTCATTGAATTGACCAATGCAGTTTGCTTCATGAAGTAAATATGCGCAATTTGTTTGATTGAATCAATGCGTTAACAGTAACTCTACTCATTGAAATATCATGTGCAGTCTGTTTCATAGAATGAACGAGTGTAGTAGGATTCACTAAATAAGTGAGTTAGGTTTGTTCGATTGAAACAAGGAATAATGTTTTATTCTTTGAATCAATCATTGCAGCTTGATTCATTGCTTCAATGAATGCTGATTGTTCCATTAAATTGAATGAATTAAACTGACAAATTGAATGAATGAGAGAAAGCTCTGCTCATTGAATTAAGACGGGCAGTTTGGTTCATGTCGTGAACATGTGCAATTTGATAGAGACAATGCGTGAAAATTGTGCATTGAATGAACGAAAGTAGCTCTACTCATTGAATGTATGAGTGCAGCCTCTTTTATTGAATGAACGTATATGCAGTTTGGTTTACAAAATAAGGGAGATAGCTTTATTTCATTGAAACAAGGGATAAGGTTTGATTCATTGAATCACTGATTTTCGTTCGATTCAACGATTCAATGAATGAAGTTTGTTTCATTGAATGAAAGCGTTAAGCTTGACACATTGAATGAATGAAAGTTACTCTACTAATTGAATAGACAAGAGCAGCCTCTTTCATTAAATGAACGTATTTGGTTCATTAAACAAGTGAGAAAGTTTTGTCCCATTGAAACAAGGAATACGGTTTGAATCATTGAATTATTGATTGTAGATTGATTAAGTGATTCAACGAATGCAGATTGTTTCATTGAATGAAAGCGATAAGCTTGACACAATGAATGAATGAGAGTAGCACGACTCATTGAATTGACAGTGCAGCCTCTTTCATTGAAAGAACGTGTACAGTTTCATTCACTAAATCAGCGTGTTAAAGTTTGTTTCATTGAAACATTGAATAACGTTTGATGCATTGAAACAATCATTAAAGCTTGATTCAATGAATCAAGAATGCGAATTGTTTCATTGAATGAAAGCGTTAAGCTTGACCCATTGAATGAATGAGAGTAGCTCTACTTATTGAATAGACTAGAGCAGCCTCTTTCATTGACTGAACACGTGCAGTTTCATTCACGATTTAAGCGTGTTAAGTTTGTTTCATTGAAACATTGAATAACGTTTGATTCACTGAATCAATCATTAAAGTTTGATTCATTGAATCAAGACTGCAGTTTGTTTCCATCAATGAAAACGGTGAGCTTGATAAAATGAATGTATGAGAGAAGCTCTTCTCATTGAATTAAGACGGGCAGTTTTGTTCACGTAGTGAACGTGTGCAGTTTGATAGAGACAATGCATGGAACTTGCGCCGTTGAATGATCGAGAGTACTCATTGAATAGACAAGTCCAGCCTTTTTCATTAAATGAACGTATGCAGTTTCGTTCACTAAATAAGGGAGATAGGTTTGATCCATTAAAACACGGACTAATATTTGAATATTGAATCATTGATTGTAGTTGGATTAAATGATTCAATGAATGCAGATTATTTCATTGAATGAAAGTGATAAGATTGACACATTGAATGCTCTACGCATTGAATGGACATCAGTTTGGTTGATGGGAGTGAATGTGTTCAGTTTGATTGAGACAATGTGTGAAGCTTGTGACAGTGAATGAATGACTGGCTGTATTCATTGAATTGACCAATGCAGTTTGCTTCATGAAGTAAATATGCGCAATTTGTTTGATTGAATCAATGCGTTAACAGTAACTCTACTCATTGAAATATCATGTGCAGTCTGTTTCATAGAATGAACGAGTGTAGTAGGATTCACTAAATAAGTGAGTTAGGTTTGTTCGATTGAAACAAGGAATAATGTTTGATTCATTGAATCAATCATTGCAGCTTGATTCATTGCTTCAATGAATGCTGATTATTCCATTAAATTGAATGAATTAAACTGACAAATTGAATGAATGAGAGAAAGCTCTGCTCATTGAATTAAGACGGGCAGTTTGGTTCATGTCGTGAACATGTGCAATTTGATAGAGACAATGCGTGAAAATTGTGCATTGAATGAACGAAAGTAGCTCTACTCATTGAATGTATGAGTGCAGCCTCTTTTATTGAATGAACGTATATGCAGTTTGGTTTACAAAATAAGGGAGATAGCTTTATTTCATTGAAACAAGGGATAAGGTTTGATTCATTGAATCACTGATTTTCGTTCGATTCAACGATTCAATGAATGAAGTTTGTTTCATTGAATGAAAGCGTTAAGCTTGACACATTGAATGAATGAAAGTTACTCTACTTATTGAATAGACAAGAGCAGCCTCTTTCATTGAATGAACGCTTGCACTTTCATTCACGAAATAAGCGTGTTAAGTTTGTTTCATTGAAACATTGAATAACGTTTGATTGACTGAACCCATCATTAAAGTTTGATTCCATGAATCAAGAATGCAGTTTGTTTTCATTTAATTGAATGAATTAAATTGACACATTGAATTAATGAGAGAAGCTCTGCTCATTGAATTAAGACAATGCGTGAAAGTTTTGCCATTGAATGAATGAGAGTAGCTCTACTCAATGAATAGAAAAGTGCAGCCTCTTTCATTAAATGAACGTATTTGGTTCATTAAACAAGTGAGAAAGTATTGTTCCATTGAAACAAGGAATAAGGTTTGAATCATTGAATTATTGATTGTAGATTGATTAAGTGATTCAACGAATGCAGATTGTTTCATTGAATGAAAGCGATAAGCTTGACACAATGAATGAATGAGAGTAGCTCTACTCATTGAATTGACAGTGCAGCCTCTTTCATTGAAAGAACGTGTACAGTTTCATTCACTAAATCAGCGTGTTAAAGTTTCTTTCATTGAGACATTGAATAACGTTTGATGCATTGAAACAATCATTAAAGCTTGATTCAATGAATCAAGAATGCGAATTGTTTCATTGAATGAAAGCGTTATGCTTGAAACATTGAATGAATGATAGAAGCTCTACTCATTGAATGAACACCTACAAGTTTGGTTCATGGAGTGAATGTGTTCAATTTGATTGAGACATGAGTGAAGCTTTTGTGACATTGAATGAATGAGTAGCTGTATTCATTGAATTGACAAATGTAGTTTGCTTCATGAACTAAACGTGTGCAATTTGTTTGATTGAATCAATGCGTTAAGAGTAACACTACTCATTGAATTATCATCTGCAGTCTGTTTCATTGAATGAACGAGTGCAGTAGGATTCACTAAATAAGTGAGTTAGGTTTGTTCGATTGAAACAAGGAATAAGGTTTGAATCATTGAATCAATTATTGTAATTTGATTCAATGATTCAATGAATGCAGTTTATTTCATTAAATTGAATGAATTAAATTCATTCATTGAATGAACGAGAGAAGCTCTGCTCAATGAATAGAATTATGCAGCGTCTTGCATTGAATGAACGTATGCAGCTTGGTTCACAAAATAAGGGAGATGGATTTGTTTCATTGACCCAAGGAATAAGGTTTGATGCATTGAATCAATGATTTTAGTTTGATTTAATGATTCAATGAATGCAGTTTGTTTCATTGAATGAAAGCCTTATGATTGACACATTGAGTGAATGAAATTAGCTCTTCTCATTGAATAGACAATTGCAGCCTCTTTCATTGAATGAACGCTTGCAGATTCGTTCACGAAATAACCGTGTTAAGTTTGTTTCATTGAAACATTGAATAACGTTTGATTCACTGAATCAATCATTCAAGTTTGATTCATTGAATCAAGAATGCAGTTTGTTTCCATCAATGAAAACGGTGAGGTTGACACAATGAATGTATGAGAGAAGCTCTTCTCATTGAATTAAGACGGGCAGTTTTTTTCACGTAGTGAACGTGTGCAGTTTGATAGAGACAACGTGTGCAGTTTGATAGAGACAATGCATGGAACTTGCGCCATTGAATGATCGAGAGTACTCATTGAATAGACAAGTCCAGCCTTTTTCATTAAATGAACGTATGCAGTTTCGTTCACTAAATCCATTAAAACAAGGACTAATATTTGAATATTGAATCATTGATTGTAGTTGGATTAAATGATTCAATGAATGCAGATTATTTCATTGAATGAAAGCGATAAGATTGACACATTGAATGCTCTACGCATTGAATGGACATCAGTTTGGTTGATGGGAGTGAATGTGTGCAGTTTGATTGAGACAATGTGTGAAGCTTGTGACAGTGAATGAATGACTGGCTGTATTCATTGAATTGACAAATGCAGTTTGCTTCATGAAGTAAATATGCGCAATTTGTTTGATTGAATCAATGCGTTAACAGTAACTCTACTCATTTAAATATCATGTGCAGTCTGTTTCATAGAATGAACGAGTGTAGTAGGATTCACTAAATAAGTGAGTTAGGTTTGTTCGATTGAAACAAGGAATAATGTTTGATTCATTGAATCAATCATTGCAGCTTGATTCATTGCTTCAATGAATGCAGATTGTTTCATTAAATTGAATGAATTAAACTGACAAATTGAATGAATGAGAGAAAGCCCTGCTTATTGAATTAAGACGGGCAGTTTGGTTCATGTCGTGAACATGTGCAATTTGATAGAGACAATGCGTGAAAATTGTGGATTGAATGAATGAGAGTGGCTCTACTCATTGAATGTATGAGTGCAGCCTCTTTTATTGAATGAACGTATATGCAGTTTGGTTTACAAAATAAGGGAGATAGCTTTATTTCATTGAAACAAGGGATAAGGTTTGATTCATTGATTCACTGATTTTCGTTCGATTCAACGATTCAATGAATGCAGTTTGTTGCATTGAATGAAAGCGTTAAGCTTGACACATTGAATGAATGAAAGTTGCTCTACTTATTGAATAGACAAGAGCAGCCTCTTTCATTGAATGAACGCTTGCACTTTCATTCACGAAATAAGCGTGTTAAGTTTGTTTCATTGAAACATTGAATAACGTTTGATTGACTGAAACAATCATTAAAGTTTGATTCCATGAATCAAGAATGCAGTTTGTTTTTATTTAATTGAATGAATTAAATTGACACATTGAATTAATGAGAGAAGCTCTGCTCATTGAATTAAGACAATGCGTGAAAGCTTTGCCATTGAATGAATGAGAGTAGCTCTACTCAATGAATAGAAAAGTGCAGCCTCTTTCATTAAATGAACGTATTTGGTTCATTAAACAAGTGAGAAAGTTTTGTTCCATTGAAACAAGGAATAAGGTTTGAATCATTGAATGTAGATTGATTAAGTGATTGAACGAATTCAGATTGTTTCATTGAATGAAAGCGATAAGCTTGACACAATGAATGAATGAGAGTAGCTCTACTCATTGAATCGACAGTGCAGCCTCTTTCATTGAAAGAACGTGTACAGTTTCATTCACTAAATCAGCGTGTTAAAGTTTGTTTCATTGAAACATTGAATAACGTTTGATGCATTGAAACAATCATTAAAGCTTGATTCAATGAATCAAGAATGCGAATTGTTTCATTGAATGAAAGCGTTAAGCTTGACCCATTGAATGAATGACAGTAGCTCTACTTATTGAATAGACTAGAGCAGCCTCTTTCATTGACTGAACATGTGCAGTTTCATTCACGATTTAAGCGTGTTAAGTTTGTTTCATTGAAACATTGCATAACGTTGGATTCACTGAATCAATCATTAAAGTTTGATTCAATGAATCAAGAATGCAGTTTGTTTCGTTGAATGAAAACGGTGAGCGTTACACATTGAATGTATGAGATGACCTCTACTCATTGTATTAAGACGGTCAGTTTGGTTCATGTCGTGATAGTGTGCAGCTGATAGAGACAGTGCGTGAAACTTGTGCCATTGAATGAATGAGAGTACTCATTGAATAGACAAGTGCAGCCTTTTTCATTAAATGAGCGTGTGCAGTTTGGTTCACTAAATAAAGGAGATAGGTTTGTTCCATTGAAACAAGGAATAAGGATTGAATGATTGAATCATTGATTGTAGTTGAATTAAATGATTCAATGAATGCAGATTATTTCATTGAATGAAAGCGACAACATTGACACATTGAATGCTCTACGCATTGAATGGACATCAGTTTGGTTGATGGAGTGAATGTGTGCAGTTTGATTGAGACAATGTGTGAAGCTTGTGACAGTGAATGAATGACTGGCTGTATTCATTGAATTGACAAATGCAGTTTGCTTCATGAAGTAAATATGCGCAATTTGTTTGATTGAATCAATGCTTCAAGAGTAACTCTACTCATTGAAATATCATGTGCAGTCTGTTTCATAGAATGAACGAGTGTAGTAGGATTCACTAAATAAGTGAGTTAGGTTTGTTCGATTGAAACAAGGAATAATGTTTGATTCATTGAATCAATCATTGCAGCTTGATTCATTGCTTCAATGAATGCAGATTGTTTCATTAAATTGAATGAATTAAACTGACAAATTGAATGAATGAGAGAAAGCTCTGCTCATTGAATTAAGACAGGCAGTTTGGTTCATGTCGTGAACATGTGCAATTTGATAGAGACAATGCGTGAAAATTGTGCATTGAATGAATGAGAGTAGCTCTACTCATTGAATGTATGAGTGCAGCCTCTTTTATTGAATGAACGTATATGCAGTTTGGTTTACAAAATAAGGGAGATAGCTTTATTTCATTGAAACAAGGGATAAGGTTTGATTCATTGAATCACTGATTTTCGTTCGATTCAACGATTCAATGAATGAAGTTTGTTTCATTGAATGAAAGCGTTAAGCTTGACACATTGAATGAATGAAAGTTGCTCTACTTATTGAATAGACAAGAGCAGCCTCTTTCATTGAATGAACGCTTGCACTTTCATTCACGAAATAAGCGTGTTAAGTTTGTTTCATTGAAACATTGAATAACGTTTGATTGACTGAAACAATCATTAAAGTTTGATTCCATGAATCAAGAATGCAGTTTGTTTTTATTTAATTGAATGAATTAAATTGACACATTGAATTAATGAGAGAAGCTCTGCTCATTGAATTAAGACAATGCGTGAAAATTTTGCCATTGAATGAATGAGTGTATCTCTACTCATGAATAGAAAAGTGCAGCCTCTTTCATTAAATGAACGTATGCCGTTTGGTTCACAAAATAAGGGAGATTGGTTTGTTCGATTGAAACAAGTTATAAGGTTTAATTCATTGAATAAATCATTGTAGTATGATTCAATGATTCAATGAATGCAGTTTGTATTAATTAAATTGAGTGTATTAAATTGACACATTGAATTCATGAGAGAAGCTCTACTCATTGAATAGACAAGTGCAGCCTCTTTAATAAAATGAAAGTATTTGGTTCATTAAACAAGTGAGAAAGTTTTGTTCCATTGAAACAAAGAATAAGGGTTGAACCATTGAATTATTGATTATAGATTGATTAAGTGATTCAACGAATGCAGATTGTTTCATTGAATGAAAGCGATAAGCTTGACACAATGAATGAATGAGAGTAGCTCTACTCATTGAATTAACAGTGCACCTCTTTCATTGAAAGAACGTGTACAGTTTCATTCACTAAATCAGCGTGTTGAAGTTTGTTTCATTGAAACATTGAATAACATTTGATGCATTGAAACAATCATTAAAGCTTGATTCAATGAATCAAGAATGCGAATTGTTTCATTGAATGAAAGCGTTATGCTTGAAACATTGAATGAATGATAGAAGCTCTACTCATTGAATGAACACCTGCAAGTTTGGTTCATGGAGTGAATGTGTTCAATTTGATTGAGACATGAGTGAAGCTTTTGTGACATTGAATGAATGAGTAGCTGTATTCATTGAATTGACAAATGTTGTTTGCTTCATGAACTAAACGTGTGCAGTTTGTTTGATTGAATCAATGTGTTAAAAGTAACTCTACTCATTGAATTATGTGCAGTCTGTTTCATTGAATGAACGAGTGCAGTAGGATTCACTAAATAAGTGAGTTAGGTTTGTTCGATTGAAACAAGGAATAAGGTTTGAATCATTGAATCAATTATAGTAGTTTGATTCAATGATTCAATGAATGCAGTTCGTTTCATTAAATTGACTGAATTAAATTCACTCATTGAATGAATGAGAGAAGCTCTGCTCAATGAATAGAATTATGCAGCGTCTTGCATTGAATGAACGTATGCAGCTTGGTTCACAAAATAAGTGAGATAGATTTGTTTCATTGACCCAAGAAATAAGGTTTGATGCATTGAATCGATGATTTTAGTTTGATTTAATGATTCAATGAATGCAGTTTGTTTCATTGAACGAAAGCCTTATGCTTGACGCATTGAGTGAATGAAATTAGCTCTTCTCATTGAATAGACAATTGCAGCCTCTTTCATTGAATGAACGCTTGCAGATTCGTTCACGAAATAAGCGTGTTAAGTTTGTTTCATTGAAACATTGAATAACGTTTGATTCACTGAATCAATCATTAAAGTTTGATTCATTGAATCAAGAATGCAGTTTGTTTCGTTCAATGAAAACGGTGAGCTTGACACAATGAATGTTTGAGAGAAGCTCTTCTCATTGAATTAAGACGGGAAGTTTTGTTCACGTAGTGAACGTGTGCAGTTTGATAGAGAGAATGCATGGAACTTGCGCCATTGAATGAACGAGAGTACTCATTGAATAGACAAGTGCAGCCTTTTTCATTAAATGAACGTATGCAGTTTGGTTCACCTAATAAGGGAGATAGGTTTGATCCATTAAAACAAGGAATAATGTTTGAATATTGAATCATTGATTGTAGTTTGATTAAATGATTGAATGAATGCTGATTGTTTCATTGAATTGAAGCGATATCCTTGACACATTGACGGGATGTGAGTCGCTCAACTCATTGAATTGACAGTGTAGCCTCTTTCATTGAAAGAACGTGTACAGTTTCTTTCACTGAATCAGCGTGTTAAGTTTGTTTCATTGAAACATTGAATAACGTTTGATTCATTGACACAATCATTAAAGCTTGATTCAATGAATCAAGAATGCGATTTGTTTCATTGAGTGAAAGCGTCCAGCTTGACACATTGAATGAATGAGAGTAGCTCTACTTATTGAATAGACTAGAGCAGCCTCTTTCATTGACTGAACACATGCAGTTTCATTCACGATTTTAGCGTGTTAAGTTTGTTTCATTGAAACATTGAATAACGTTGGATTCACTGGATCAATCATTAAAGTTTGATTCAATGAATCAAGAATGCAGTTTGTTTCGTTAAATGAAAACGGTGAGCTTTACACATTGAATGTATGAGATTACCTCTACTCATTGTATTAAGACGGTCAGTTTGGTTCATGTCGTGATCATGTGCAGTTTGATGGAGACAGTGTGTGAAACTTGTGCCATTGAATGAATGAGAGTACTCATTGAATAGACAAGTGCAGCCTTTTTCGTTAAATGAGCGTGTGCAGTTTGGTTCACTAAATAAAGTAGATAGGTTTTTTCCATTGAAACAATGAATAAGGTTTGAATGATTGAATAATCGATTGTAGTTTGATTAAATTATTCAATGAATGCAGATTGTTTCATTGAATGAAAGTGATAAGATTGACACATTGAATGAGAGATGCTCTACTCATTGAATGGACATCAGTTTGGTTGATGGAGTAAATGTGTGCAGTTTGATTGAGACAATGTGTGAAGCTTGTGACAGTGAATGAATGACTGGCTGTATTCATTGAATTGACAAATGCAGATTGCTTCATGAAGTAAATATGCGCAATTTGTTTGATTGAATCAATGCT
Source organism: Chiloscyllium punctatum (assembly GCF_047496795.1). Lineage (NCBI taxonomy): Eukaryota > Metazoa > Chordata > Chondrichthyes > Orectolobiformes > Hemiscylliidae > Chiloscyllium > Chiloscyllium punctatum. The sequence continues at coordinate 64,738,581 of NC_092776.1, read as the reverse complement.
TTAAGAGTAACTCTACTCATTGAAATATCATGTGCAGTCTGTTTCATAGAATGAACGAGTGTAGTAGGATTCACTAAATAAGTGAGTTAGGTTTGTTCGATTGAAACAAGGAATAATGTTTGATTCATTGAATCAATCATTGCAGCTTGATTCATTGCTTCAATGAATGCAGATTGTTTCATTAAATTGAATGAATTAAATTGACAAATTGAATGAATGAGAGAAAGCTCTGCTCATTGAATTGTGACGGGCAGTTTGTTTCTTGCCGTGAATGTGTGCAATTTGATAGAGACAATGCGTGAAAATTGTGCATTGAATGAATGAGAGTAGCTCTACTCATTGAATGTATGAGTGCAGCCTCTTTTATTGAATGAACGTATATGCAGTTTGGTTTACAAAATAAGGGAGATAGCTTTATTTCATTGAAACAAGGGATAAGGTTTGATTCATTGAATCACTGATTTTTGTTCGATTCAACGATTCAATGAATGCAGTTTGTTTCATTGAATGAAAGCGTTAAGCTTGACACATTGAATGAATGAAAGTTGCTCTACTTATTGAATAGACAAGAGCAGCCTCTTTTATTGAATGAACGCTTGCAGTTTCATTCACGAAATAAGCGTGTTAAGTTTGTTTCATTGAAACATTGAATAACGTTTGATTGACTGAAACAATCATTAAGTTTGATTCAATGAATCAAGAATGCAGTTTGTTTTTATTTAATTGAATGAATTATATTGACACATTGAATTAATGAGAGAAGCTCTGCTCATTGAATTAAGACAATGCGTGAAAGTTTTGCCATTGAATGAATGAGAGTAGCTCTACTCAATGAATAGAAAAGTGCAGCCTCTTTCATTAAATGAATGTATGCCGTTTGGTTCACAAAATAAGGGAGATTGGTTTGTTCGATTGAAACAAGGTATATGGTTTAATTCATTGAATAAATCCTTGTAGTATGATTCAATGATTCAATGAATGCAGTTTGTATTAATTAAATTGAGTGAATTAAATTGACACATTGAATTAATGAGAGAAGCTCTGCTAATTGAATTAAGACTATGCGTGAACATTTTGCCATTGAATGAATGAGAGACGCTCTACTCATTGAATAGACAAGTGCAGCTCTTTCTTTAAATGAACGTATGCTGTTTGGTTCATTAAACAAGTGAGAAAGTTTTGTTCCATTGAAAAAACGAATAAGGTTTGAATTATTGAATTATTGATTTCAGATTGATTAAGTGATTCAATGAATGCCGATTGTTTCATTGATTGAAAGCGATAAGCTTGACGCAATGAATGAATGAGAGTAACTCTACTCATTGAATTGGCAGTGCAGCCTCTTTCATTGAAAGAACGTGTACAATTTCATTCAATAAATCAGCGTGTTAAGTTTGTTTCATTGAAACATTGAATAACGTTTCATTGACTGAAACAATCATTAAAGTTCGATTCAATGAATCAAGAATGCAGTTTGCTTTTATTTAATTCAATGAATTAAATTGACACATTGAATTAATGAGAGAAGCTCTGCTCATTGAATTAAGACAATGCATGAAAGCTTTGCCTTTGAATGAATGAGAGTAGCTCTACTCAATGAATAGAAAAGTGCAGCCTCTGTCATTAAATGAACATATGCAGTTTGGTTCACAAAATATGGGAGATAGCTTTGTTTGATTGAAACAAGGTAAAAGGTTTAATTCATTGAATACATCATTGTAATATGATTCAATGAATGCAGTTTGTATTAATTAAATTGAATGAATTAAATTGACACATTGAATTAATGAGAGAAGCTCTGCTCATTGAATTAAGACAATGTGTGAAGGTTTTGCCATTGAATGAATGAGAGTAGTTCTACTCATTGAATAGACAAGTGCAGCCTTTTTCATTCAATGAACGTATGCAGTTTGTTTCACTAAATAAGGGAGATTGGTTTGCTCCATTGAAACAAGGAATAAGGTTTGAATCATTGAATCATTGAGTGTAGTTCGATTAAATGATTCAATGAACGCAGATTGTTTCATTAAATTGAATGAATTAAATTGACACATTGAATGAATGAGTGAAGCTCTGCTCATTGAATTAAACCAATGCATGAAACTTTTCCCATTGAATGAATGAGAGTAGCTCTACTCATTGAATAGACAAGTTCAGTCTACATCATTGAATGAACGTATGCAGTTTGGTTCACTAAATAAGGGAGATAGGTTTGTTCCATTGAAGCAAGGAATAAGGTTTGATTCATTGAATCAATGATTGTAGTTTGATTCAATGATACAATGAATATCGATTTTTTCATTGAATGAAAACGTTAAGCTTGACACATTGACTGAACGAGAGTCTCTATCCTCATTGATTTGACAAGTACATCCTCTTTCATTCAATGAACGTGTGCAGTTTCATTCACTAAATTAGCGTGTTAAGTTTGTTTCATTGAAACATTGAATAACGTTTGATTCACTCATTCAACCATTAAAGTTTGATTCAATGAATCAAAAATGCAGTTTGTTTCATTGAATGAAAGCATTAACCTCGACATATTGAATGAATGAGAGAAGCTCTACTCATTCAATTAATACGTGCAGTTTGGTTCATGAACTAAATGTGTGCAATTTGTTTGATTGAATCAATTCGTTAAGAGTACCTCTACTCATGGAATTATTATGTGCAGTCTGTTTCATTGAATGAACGATTGTAGTAGGATACACTAAGTAAGTGAGTTAGGTTTGTTCAATTGAAAGAAGGAATAAGGTTTGCTTCATTGTATCAATGATCGTAGTATGTTTCAATGACCAATGAATGCAGTTTGTTTTATTAAATTAAAATGGTGAGCTTGACACATTGAATGAATGAAAGAAGCTCTTCTCATTGAATTAAGACGGGCAGTTTGGTTCATGTAGTAAACCTGCGCAGTTTGATAGAGACATTGCGGGAAGCTCGTGCCATTGAATGAATGAGAGTAGCTCTACTCATCGAATTGACAAGTGAACACTCGTTCATTGAATGAACGAATGCAAATTGGTTCACTAAATAATGGGGATAGGGTTGTTCCATTGAAACAAGGAATAAGGGTTGATTCATTGAATCAATAATTGTAGTTTGATTCAATGATTTAATGAATGCAGTTTTTATTATTGAATGAAAGTGTTAAGCTTGACACATTGAATGAATGAGAGAAGCTCTCCTCATTGAATTAACACGTGCAGTTTGATTCATGGACTGAACGTGTGCAATTTGATTCTGACAATGTGTGAAGCTTGTGACATTGAATAAATGAGTAGCTGTATTCATTGAATTGACAAATGCAATTTGCTTCATGAAGCAAATGTGTAGATTCACTAAATAAGTGAGTTAGGTTTGTTCGATTGAAACAAGGAAATAGGTTTGCTTCTTTGCTTCATTGAATCAATGATTGTCGTTTGAATCAATGATTCAATGAATGCATTTCGCTTCATTGAATTGAATCAATTAAATTGACACTTTGAATCAATGAGAGAAGCTCTGTTCATTGAATTAAGATGGGCAGTTTGGTACTTGTCGTGAACATGTGCAGTTTGATAGAGACAATGCGTGAAATTGTGCCACTGAATGAATGAGAGTAAATCAACTCATTGAATAGACAAGTGCAGCCTCCATCATTGAATGAACATGTGCAGTTTGGTTCACTAAATAAGGGAGAAAGGTTTGTTTCAATGAAACAAGGAATAAGGCGTGATTTATAGCATCATCGATTGTAGTTTGAGTAAATGTTTCAATGAATGCAGATTGTTTCATTGAATGACGGGCAGTTTGGTACTTGTTGTGAACATGTGCAATTTGATAGAGACAATGCGTGAAATATGTGCCGTTGAATGAATGAGAGTAGCTCAACTCATTGAATAGACAAGTGCAGCCTCCATCATTGAATTAACGTATGCAGTTTGGTTCGCAAAATAAGAGAGATAGGTTTGTTTCATTGAAACAAGGAATAAGGTTTGAT